>NC_081408.1:406891888-407215221 GCF_030272615.1 Cryptomeria japonica
CAATTATTTAGAAGATGAAGACAAACATATTTTTAGATACAAGGTTTGACAAATTGATCTTTAAAAACACAAAGTAAATCCATATGACAAATTAGTTATGTGACACCAAAATTGAAATTGCAATGCTTATAATAAACTACATAATTTTATATGACATCACAAAACTTAAACAATAATAATAGAATAACATTTTACTATACAATAATACCAAATCAGTTTTACACAACTTCAACATCTTTCTTCTATTATCAATTTTAAAAACTAAATATTCATTACCTTTACATTTAATTTTCATAAATTTATTATGATTGTCTATACAAACTATAATAATCTATACTAGTTTAATAGTTTGATTGATGGAACCTCTTTATGTAGCCTGGATTATGGACAGTGGAAAGTGATTCATTCCTTCAAATAATCATAAAACTTGTATTAACATTAGATGAGAGAGGGTGGTGGTAGAATAGGGAGTACAGGATGGTGAAAGGAACCGGGAGTAGAAATTTTAGGAAAGACGCCCCCTTCTTCCGCTGCACAGCCATAAAAAAATTTAAGTGAAGATAGCAGAGTGTTCAGTTAACTGTGAAAGGTTTATTTCTGTCAATTGGAGGAGCAACAACAATTTCGCCAGCATGCGTTTGCGTTTCAGAGATTTTGATCACTTGAGTAAGGCTCGCGCTGCAGCCAGCGTGCCTTTTTTTCTTTTTTCCAATGGTGAAGAAATGATGGAGGATGAGGAAAGCTTCCAGTCCAGATGGTTTAGGGGAGATGTAATGTCCTCACCAGTTAATGTTTCTGCTCTTTCACCAATTGAGAGACTCTCATTTGCAAGGGCGCACACACAATTCCTCTCCTCCATTTTCCCTCAAAATTACGAGGAAAGCAGACCAAAATGCGGTGAAAAACAGCAACAGACGGGTAAAGATTGTGCAATCTTTCAAGTAGAGCCTCCCGAGATGAAGCTTTCACAGGTTAGCGATTGTGCAGTCTTTCAAGTGGAACTTCCCGAGATGGAGCTTTCACAGGTTGGCGATTTTTCAATCTTTCAATTGGAGTCTCCCGAGATGGAGCTTGCACTGGTTAGCCATTTTTCAATCTTTCAAGTCGAGCCTTCCGAGATGGAGCTTTCACAGGTTAGCGATCTTTCAAATTTTCAAGTGCAGCCTCCTGAGATGGAGCTTTCACAGGTTAGCTAAGCTCCCTTTTTAATTCTCTTTATGCTCTCCATAGCCTTCTCTAAATCAACCCGAATACGGGAAGTTAGATTAAAATTTACTGTTAAAAAGCTTCTTCGAAATCAGTTTTACATCAAAGCTTCTTCGAAATCAGTTTTACATCAAAGCTTCGGATCACACTCCTTGATTACCGTCAGAATTGTAATCTTTCTCATCCTGGTTATGAATTAGGGAATTTGATCCCAAGCGCTGATGCAAAACTGAATACAGCTGTTTCCAGAAGCCTTTTACAATAATTCATGGACTGAAATGTTCATTATAAATTAAAACTTGTGTGAAATTTTATGCCTTTCCAAGTACATAGTTTGCACTATTACTTAAACAATAGAAAATGATTGTGGCTACTTTATATTTGTTTAAAAGTATTCTAAGGTTCTCTCTACTTTTTTCTATCAGTTAACTATTTTATAGACACGTTACTGCGTTTTCAGAAGAGAAAGATAATTGTTTGTCTTGGTGCTAGATTTAAATTTTATTAATTATTGTTTGATATTTGCTTAGAAAAAGTTTATTTTATTTGGAAAATAATAGGCACGATGTGGTACTGTGCTCACAGTATCCTCCTTCAGATGAAAGTTTTGATCTGTTGTGAACTCTGTACCGCAACCTATAGTCTTTATGGTTGTTCCCATAATGTCTGCAACCATTGCAATCGCCTCTAACTTTGCTTGTTAATGGAAACGCCGTCTTTATTTGTTCATCCGTTTGAAATGTGGCACATAAGATGAAAGATTTTATAGCTGACCATGTAACAACTAGAGTCTAGAAGCTTATAAATTATAGGTAAATGAATGTTGCTTCTGGCATATGGTCCAGCAGCATTCATGCTGTATCTGAATAGAATTACATGATCTGGTACACTCCTCGCCTAACAATGAGCATACGGCGAACAACATATCCGCATACACAGATTGAATTATGCCGCCCTTGTATTTTGCCATGAAGAACTGCAACCGAAGACTTCTCATTGTTGGCCTTTTGTACTGTTTAAAGTTAAACTCATTGAAGGTTATCCTATGCATTTATGCAACAGAGTGGGTCCTTAGTGTTTATGTAGTAGTTCTATGGAAAAGTTATGTGAAGTTTCTGGTTTGTTGAAAGTTTCTTGAGACAGAAATTTCAGCAATTTCAGTGACTGAATTTGCATCCCCCCATACATTAATGTAAATACAGCTGCTTAACTGAAGAAAAAGGTAAATGAATATAATCTAGGATTGTTTGAAAGCCTTCCATTTAAAGTTAAACAGATCATTATGAAAATCTCTCGACTACTTTGTTTGGTACACATCAATGGCTATTTATATTTTTTTTAAAGAGATTGTGATTAAATGATAACTGAGATAGTCATGGGAGAATGATCCAAGTTCACAAATTCCTCACTTCGATGAGGTAACTCATATCTCTAGAAATGATTATGAGTATGTCCAAGCATTAAAGGTGGTCTATAACCTTGCCCAAGATTGATTAATACTTTTTAATAGATGTGTAAACATATTTTAAAAATGAAAGAAAAATATCTGACCGGGATAAAATATACCATAAAATAATAGACATGCACGAAAAAGATGGAAGTGAAACTCCAATGCAATGTTTTTGCATTACCTTTGAATCATTTTATAGTGTCACTATAGGTATGTTTGGTAGGCATATATAGCAACTACTAGAACCTAGAAGAAATTGCCTGCTAACAAAATCATATGTGGATGTTAAATTAAATTGAATATGCTAATTATTTTCCGCTACCATGAGTATCCAATCTGGTACACCGTGCATTGACTATCACAGAGTCCATTTCTGAACTTCTTATCTTATGCTAGACAATGCCTTGTTGAATCCACGTGCAAGCTGATTCTGAATGGGATAATATTGGAGGTCCATCTCATCATTATAAAACTTCTCTAATGAAGTGACAATGAACCTTTGGTTGTTCAGATATTAAGTGGATTCTTAATCATCTTTAAGGCACTCCGATTGTAGCAAATCAATGCCGTTGGCTGATCTGTTGATACTTCCATGACACTCAGGATTTTGTGAAGCCTAATTTCTTTGGCATGACCCTTACGCTGCTTTGTATTATGCTTAAATGGAAGACATACACGTATGTCAACAAATGATCATCAATGAAGCTTTCCTAGCATGCATTTATGTATTGTATCAAGCAGAACTGCCATTGTTGGTGTATGGAGTCCAATGTTTAGATTATTGTGAACATTCACTTAGTTGCTCAATGGGACATTTTAGGTTTTGTCATGAACCCACTAGTGAAAGAAAGAAATTAATTAATTATGTTAATGTCCAAGATGACCAAAAGTAGGTCAATAGGACTAAAGGTTATATCAAGAAAGTTGTAGGAAGAGAGAACCCAGAACCAAAATACCCTAGATTTTTTATGGTGTTTGCCGATTAAATGAAACTCCCAATCAAATGTTTGTAGAGAGTTTCATCTACCTTCTTTGATTTATCAAATCTGGAAAGCTCCAATCTTGATTCCATGGGTATTGCAATTGGTTTACATTCAATCATCCCAAATTTCTTGAGAAATACATTGGCATACTTTTCCTTTGAAATAGAGACTCGATTCATTAATTTCCATGCCTCCATGCCAAGGCAATAATGCAAGAGTTTGAAAGCTATCATCTCAAATAGATTCTTCAAATCCTCCTTCATCTTTATATTTAACCAACTACTCATTGCTCCGAGGGAACAAGATCATCGACATATACAACCAAGTTGACAGTTTTTCAGTCATTTTTCATTTGCTTGTTGATTTTTCCTAAAGTTCTCCTCGATCAATTGCTCAAATTGTCCTTTTACCTCATCAATATCAAAGTTAATTCCTTCCTCTTTAGTATATTTACATGAAATTAGGGAATTGAATTCAGAGACGAACTTCTCTATTGATAACAATGTATTCTTTTGTCAGTAAAAAGGGGTGAAGCTTCTGAATTATATTCCCTGTATGAGGTATAGCATCTGAATTATATGTGAATTGTTTTATGCATCTGAAATCAGTCAAAAGGTTTTCTATATAAGGAATTGGTTTTATATATATATTTTTATATTTTAATTGTATTATTATTAAATTCTATTTTAGAGCACGCATTAACATGTTTTGATTGTTTAGATGGGGACATCACATTCATCCACTCATTTCACACCTTCATTCATTTTTCCCATTTGAAGTCTACTTGCAGTCAGCCTTCCAGAACCCGAAATTTGTCCAAAATACTCTCAAAAAACACTTGAAAATGAGTTTCAAAGGTCCAATTATAATTGCAAACTTGTAGTTACCCATTACACATATGAAGTTGCATGTTTGTTCTCCACAATTGCAAGTTAATGTTCTTGTTTTTCCACACATGTAATGCAGCTTCCAGAACCCGAAATTCACTTTTGAGCCCATTTTTGCATCAATTTATCCCTTCCCTCGTCAGTCTTGTTTGCACACATGACCTACCAAATCAATAAATTAAGGTATGGGCCTTATTTTGCAAGCAGATTTCAAGATTTGAGGATGATACAAAGAAGAGATACAACAACAATTCATGGTTGAGAGCATATAATGCTTTCAAGACAGAGATAGGCTTCTTACTTCAGCCTTGCAAAGAACTTTCCTCTTGAAAAGCCAGTACTACCCCAAACAAGAAGATAAGATTGAAGTTCGTCAGCCAAGGACACAAAGATCATTAAAGATGCAAATTCCCGTTCCAGTTCGAGATGTCTTCACCAATCCTGAATACTTCAAGTTCTAGCATCCTGAAGTGGCATGAAGATCATCACAGACAAAGGATGATGCAGTTGGAGTCGCGTCTTTGGACACTTAGATTAATTATGCATTTGTAATTTTGTTTTGACAAGTTACGTGTAATGTCAAAAATTGTAATTGCAAGTTAACTCATCACTTGCACTTTTGTAATTATATGTAAAGCAACTACAAGTTGAGTTCAATTAGGACTGTAGTTGGAATAAGTCATGGTGGTTGAGAGAATTCCTCAAGTTAGTTAGGATCCTCCTGCCTTTTTCTCAAGGCTCCTCTCCTATAAATACTTGAGGGGATCTATTGTAATTTTTATCTTTTGGCAATGCAACAAAATTCTGCCAGTTTGTATGTGCACTCTAAGACTTTGAGCTTAGATGTAAATCAGATTGCTTTCAATAGAAGAGGCAAGTTGTGTTGAGACTTTGTGCCAATTCAAGTTGTTATGTGACGACATTTTTTGGAGTTGATTGTGATTTTTGTTCTATTGTTCAAGGGAGATTTAAATTCAATCTTGCAGACTTTGAGCTGCTAATTGTATTTAGAGTTATATGTTTGGTTTTCAGATTTGGTTTTGCAGACTTTGAGCTGCTTATCATATTTGAAGCTAGTGTGGAAAGCTCAAGAGGGAAGATAGCTTGTCGACTTTCTGCTGGTTCTATTTTTAAGACTTGTGCATGTAAGGTGAAGTGCATCATGTAGTTAGACTTTGAGCTGCTACATACCGTGCTTGGTTAGCATAAAATCATCTAAAAAGGTTGATAGGAGAATAGATAGTTGAAGACTTTGAGCTTTCTTTCTGTTTTCCCATCCCGGGGAAGTGACAGAAGTCTTTGTGCCTTCATGGAAACTTTGCATCCCTTTATGTTCAAAAAATCCTACAAAAAAGTCTCATTTCTGTCTTTGCTATTATTTATTTACAATTGCTATTACTTTTCTGTTAAGAGAAAAGAGTATAGTTTTTCTTGAAAGAAGAAGAAAGGCTGCTGTCCCATCCATATTAGATTAGTTTAGTTTGTAGATAGGGGGAGCCTTCCCTAAATTAGGAGAGTATCATACTCACACACTGTGGCTGAAACCACAATTTTGCACATTCCCCAGGTGTACAAAATTTTCAATTAACAGTTTTTGGCGACTCTGCTGGGGACACGAACGCATTTGAAAGCCTCATGCTTTCGTTTGAAGTCTAGTGTCTTGTTGTTTTCAGAATAACTTTTCTTGGGTTTGTGTTGAAAAAGAGATTTGAAGTATTTTGTTAATTCTATCTTAGAATCTTTGATATAAATTTGTTGAATCATTACATAGCAAATTGACCCATTCGAGTCACCACTGACGACTCTGGTGAGATACGATATGCATCCAAAAGCCTCACGCTTTTGTTTGAAGTATACCGGTATCCTATTCATTGTAATTTTTGTTCTTGTAATTGCAATTTTTCAAACTTTCACCAAGGACATGTAAAATGGCTGCTCAAAGTCCTTGGGGGAATGCTTTTGGTCCGTTGAATCTGACTCTGCCTTTGCATGCTCTTCTTGATGGTTTGAGGAAGAATTTTCCCAAGTTCTTTGGAGATGGAAGACAACATCTAGATGAACACATTGCATGTTGTGTTCATGGTGTTGAACACGAAGATGTATATGTAAGGCTATTTGTGGAGACACTCCAAGGTATTGCATCTGATTGGTTTTATAACCTTTTTGCCGGTTCGATTATATCTTGGGCCACACTTAAAGAGAAGTTTGAAGAGAGATTCAAGTCCGCAGAAGATGCTCATGCTTTGTTAGCACAACTGACTCAAATGAAAAAGGAGTCACATGAACCCATGCGGGAATTTGTGGCTAAATTCAACACGCTGTCTAATAGAATTCCAGCTATTGCTCAGCCTACCGCTGCAAATTTGAAGTGCTTCTTCATCAATGCTCAAGAGCCTGAGGTGTGTTTTTTGTTGAGAAGGGCTGTTCCAAGAAACCTTGCAGTAGTGCAAGCCTTGACAATTGATATTGAAGATGATCTTATCCTTGCTGGTAAGATAAAGATAGAATCAAATGGGTCCAAAGAAATCTCTTCATTGGGATCATGGGTTACTAAGAGAACTGATCCCACAGTGCAGAGGTTGGCTAATGAGCTCGTTGCCCTTAAAAGGCAAATAACTCAAGGTGTATTCTCTTCCCTTTATGATGAAGACATTCCAAGGAGGCCATATCCAAATAATGCTCCTAGTTATGTAACTAGAAATCAAGACAAGCTTCCTTCAACACCAAAAGGACTTGCTTTTGAGGCACCACCAACAAATGCAGTAGTGGAGGATTCTGAATTTGAACAAAGTGATCTTGTTGGTCTCTTCCGAGAAGAGGAGGAAGCAGACATAGCTGGCGACTTTCAAATCTGGTTTATGCAGTTCCAGAAAGTTGACGAACAAAAAGAAAAGGCCATATGGAATACCATGAGGAATACATGACAAAAGGTTGAAGGCCACCTTTGCAAGGTGCTGATGAAGGAGGACAATCACGTCATGGGATGTGAAAAGACAGTTTTAGAACATAAAGACAATTCTATTTTGAAGTTTGGAAAGTTTGATGAGAGTTGTCATGAAGCAAATTTCAGCTCTCTTATTCAAAAGGGAAAAGAAGATATTGAAGAGGATACATTTTGGGATGAGATGGAATTGTTTTGTTCAAGCTTTGATGCCAAACTAGTATCCGATAAGTTTAGAAGATTATGAGAAGCTTGAGAAAGATGAAAATCAAGTGTCTATTTTCCAAGGTGGAGGTTTTGATAGTTTTTCAGGTCCTCAAGAAAGTTCTTCTAAGATTGAAATAGAATATGTTATGCATAAGAGATCTACTCCAGAACTTGATGAAGATCATTTCATGACAACTGTAGAAGAGTTTTGTTCAAGTCTTGTTTATGATTCTCTCCAATCAGAAGTTTGTGAACAACATACTAAGGAATGCAATGCAGTCATGTTTTTATTTGAATCACATGAAAATTTTTCCATTCAGCATGTGGTTGTCATGGTTGAAAAACCAATTGTTCAAGTTGCAACTAGAAAGAAAGATTCAGTCTTTGTACGATCAAGAGGATGTCCTATCAGACATCTTGCTTGGTTGGAAGCCAATGGGAGGACAAAGGTTTCACTTGTTCCTGAACATGAGCCTGTAGATACACTTGAGGAAGAGGCCAAACATGCATTTTCAGCTAAGCAAGAGCAGTTTGGTTTCAAAAATCTACTTTGGAGCAGCAGTACATATGATTCATTTCAAGAGGAAGGTGAATTTGTTCATGTTTTCCAAAGAGTGTTGCATCAAGTTCTGGTACAATTGTTTGTGCTTCAATTGGTTGTGGCTGCTCATGATCATGTAAGGTACCATAAGTTGTTGAAGAAAAACAATTATTTTGTTGAGCCAGTCAATCATTTCATTTGAAAGGTTTTCATTGTGGCTAGTTTAGGATAGGTAGGTTTCCATTTTCAATAAGTGCAGTTGCACAAGTTAGCATCTTGTTTTTAGTTAGTTGCTTTGCGTCAGTCATATCATCCTTCTTGTCATCTATGTCTTTGTTGCTTGACTTTGTAACCCAATGGATACTAAGGCACTTAGAGTTCTGGATTCTACGCTCTTGAATCGTTCCAACAATCAAAGGAAGTTCCCCAAACAGAGCCAATTGTTGTCCTCACTTTTGAATTTTCAAAAAATGTGACAACCCATACCAAATTTTTGCACAAAATGTGTCATTTTTGCCTCCAAGGCATGTTTTACAAGGTGCAAAACTCACATTTGTTAGTGTCAAATCATTGTGGGGTGTCTTTGCCATCATTGTTCAAATTTGGGTGAGTTTTGGTCTTCTTTTTCCTAGCCTTTTGTGCAATTTCGGGTTTCAAAGCAGTCACTGCAGGTGGGAAATTTTCTTTTGATTGCAAGTTTTAATTTTCTCTTGTTTTAGTGTTGTAGGGAAATTTTTAAAACAATTACAAGTGCACTTTATTTAAAACTTGTCACTTGTAACTTACTTTTTATTTCCCCTTTTTTTATATGTCTTTTAAGTCATTGTAGGAACTTTTTGGACAAATTGCAAGTGAATTTAAAATTATAAGTTGAAAAAAAACTTGTAATTTCTTTTAAATGTTCCTACTTAAGTGATTTTTACATGTAATAGGAATTTTATTTCCCTATTACAAGTCTTTTAGTTAAGTCATTAAAATTTGTAAAGGGGATTTTATTTCCCTATTACAAGTTATTTTGACATGTCTTCTTGTCTTTTGTTCTTGCAAACCCGAATTTGCTCGGGAGATGAAAAAAGTGAGCAAATTAAAACATGTAAAGGGGTTTTAGAAACCCGATTACATGTTTATTACAAAGCATTTTAAACTTGTTTCTTTTCCTCAAGAACCCAACTTGCTCTTCTCTCTTTAGAGTTCGATTTTGCCACAACTTATAATCGATTTTGGTGGAGGAATCTATGGGATGAGGGGGCGTTTTGAATTCAAGGCGGATTTCATGCTTTTAGAAACACGTTGCAGCTTGTACGGTTGCTATTGCGTTGTTCTTTGATTGTGTTTTTTCCTTCATTAGCCGTTTTTTGGAATGCCATGATTTGGAGTTCGAACTTAGGCGTTTTGGTTCCTATTCTTACTACGTATGTTTTCCATGAGGTTTTGACCTATTCTTCCTCCATATTGAAAGCCGTTTTTGCTGCAATTTTGTTTCTCTTTGGACGTAGCTAGGGTTTTGGAGTTTGGTTGTTGTCTATTTTAAGAGATACATTCTTCCTTTTAAGGATTGTTGCATATTCTTGGAAGGCATCTTGATCAAGCAAGGTTTGAGAGAGTTCTTCCCATTTTTACCCAAGTCTTGAATGCAATTTGAGATTTGCATTGTCTTTCCCTTCACATTTTTCCCTCTTTACTTGCATTCGGCTTTTTAAAATTCGATTGCAAGTAGGATGGAAATGTTAGTTTTTCCCCTTTGGTTGAAAAGATTTAATCCCTTTTGCCAAAACTTCAAGTTTCAAAGTTGTAAAAAAGATTGTCTTTCCAATATCGGGTTTTAAAAACCTGATTACAAGTAAAGGTTTTTCCCATTCCCATGTGGTTAAAATGAAGACTATCTTCCAAAATTCAATTCATATCCATCCGCACTCATTAACTTTGTTCACAAGCTTCATTCCCATCATTTCTCACATATGAAGATCCTTATTCCCACCATTTCATCCACTCATTTCACACCTTCATTCATTTTCCCCTTTGAAGTCTACTTGCAGTCAGCCTTCCAGAAATCGAAACTGGTCCAAAATGCACTCAAAAAACACTTGAAAATGAGTTTTAAAGGTCCAATTACAAGTGCAAACTTGTAGTTACCCATTACACATGAAGTTGCATGTTTGTTCTCCACAATTGCAAGTTAATGCTCTTGTTTTTCCACACATGTAATGTAGCTTCCAGAACCCGAAATTCACTTGTGAGCCCATTTTTGCATCAATTTCCCTTCCCTTGTCAGTCTTGTTTGCACACATGACCGACCAAATCAATAAATTAAGGCATGGGCCTTATTTTGCAAGCAGATTTCAAGATTGGAGGATGATACAAAGAAGAGATACAACAACAATTCATGGTTGAGAGCATATAATGCTTTCAAGACAAAGATAGGCTTCTTACTTCAGCCTTACAAAGAACTTTCCTCCTGAAAAGCCAGTACTACCCCAAATAAGAAGATAAGATTGAAGTTCGTCGGCCAAGGACACAAAGATCATTAAGGATGCAAATTTCCATTCTAGTTCGAGATGTCTTCACCAATCCTGAATACTTCAAGTTCTAGCATCCTGAAGTGGCATGAAGATCATCATAGACAAAGGATGATGCAGTTGGAGTCGCGTCTTTGGACACTTAGATTAATTATGCATTTGTAATTTTGTTTTGACAAGTTACATGTAATGTCAAAAATTGTAATTGCAAGTTAACTCATCACTTGCACTTTTGTAATTATATGTAAAGCAACTACAAGTTGAGTTCAATTAGGACTGTAGTTGGAATAAGTCATGGTGGTTGAGAGAATTCCTCAAGTTAGTTAGGATCCTCCTGCCTTTTTCTCAAGGCTCCTCTCCTATAAATACTTGAGGGGATCTATTGTAATTTTTATCTTTTGGCAATGCAACAAAATTCTGCCAGTTTGTATGTGCACTCTAAGACTTTGAGCTTAGATGTAAATCAGATTGCTTTCAATAGAAGAGGCAAGTTGTGTTGAGACTTTGTGCCAATTCAAGTTGTTATGTGACGACATTTTTTGGAGTTGATTGTGATTTTTGTTCTATTGTTCAAGGGAGATTTAAATTCAATCTTGCAGACTTTGAGCTGCTAATTGTATTTAGAGTTATATGTTTGGTTTTCAGATTTGGTTTTGCAGACTTTGAGCTGCTTATCATATTTGAAGCTAGTGTGGAAAGCTCAAGAGGGAAGATAGCTTGTAGACTTTGTGCTGGTTCTATTTTTAAGACTTGTGTATGTAAGGTGAAGTGCATCATGTAGTTAGACTTTGAGCTGCTACATATTGTGCTTGGTTAGCATAAAATCATCTAAAAAGGTTGATAGGAGAATAGATAGTTGACGATTTTGAGCTTTCTTTCTGTTTTCCCATCCTGGGGAAGTGACGGAGGCCTTTTTGCCTTCATGGAAACTTTGCATCCCTTTATGTTCCAAAAATCCTACAAAAAAGTCTCATTTCAGTATTTGTTGTTATTTATTTACAATTGCTATTACTTTTCTGTTAAGAGAAAAGAGTATAGTTTTTCTTGAAAGAAGAAGAAAGACTGCTGTCCCATCCATATTAGATCAGTTTAGTTTGTAGATAGGGGGAGCCTTCCCTGAATTAGGAGAGTATCATACTCTTACACTGTTGCTGAAATCACAATTTTGCACATTCCCTAGGTATACAAAATTTTCAACCAACACAATTAACAAAGGCAGATCGATATTTATAAGAAATGGATCCGTTCATAAATTAGCCTAAGGAGTTATCTAGAGACCAACAAATCAATAGTTTCAAAAAGAAGGAAAGCAGACCAAAATATATTTGGAGCAGACATAAACATATCATTACAGCAGATATAAACATAGCACTACAAAGAACATAAACATATTATTACCACAAACATAAATATATATTGTTGAGCAGATCTGAAAGGTAGAATTTGCAGATTAGACAAGAACTGAATAAGCATTAGTCTCATAAAGAGCAGAACAGTCCTGGATACATCAGTGAATCAGGCATATAGACCAGTCTTGAAACCATTATTTGTTGCATGTTGAAGCATTATTATTATTTATCTGTGGCTTTAAGACAAGATACTAAGTGACCCTTCACATTTCCAAGCATAATCCAAACCCTATTTGGGAATTCTAGGGCAAATTAAGTTAAGTCCCAATAGGGGACATTACAGTTAATGTCAGATTAAAGGGAATAATTTAAATCAATTATTTAATATTATCCAACAAAGTATATTTTAAAGGGTAATGTTATTTAATTAATTTAATAAATTGTTATAAGTGACTTGAGTGAAATATTTTGAAGGGAATTAATAAAGTCACTTTGTTATAGGAATTTAAATGAAATATTAAAAGAGCAGGAATTTGAAAAGTTCTTCTAGAGGCTTCCTGGGGTTATCATACAAAAATGTTTCTTGAGCTCATTTGGTATGCTTAGATTATTTTTCTAATTGGATTTTTGAGAGCTTTTTGAGAAGCCAAACCCTAGTACGAAAGCCCTAAGGGATTCTAGTTTTGGTAGTGAAACTATCTACCCTAGCTAGTTCTTGGAGATTTCATTCAAATTTCTCACAGGGATGAATGATTGAAGTTTATTAAATTTGTGAAGTCTTTCAAAGACAAAGTTCAATTGGTTTTGTGGAAAACTACAGGCAAGTTTATCGGGATGCCATACATGGGGAAATGCTTCAACTTGAATGATATGTTCTAGACATCTTGTTATTGGAGAATCATATGGAGGCAATTTACTGATCTTCTAGGCATGTGAACTGCATTAGAGTCCGATGTGCTCCTAGCTCAGCCGAAATATCTCATTCTAATTGGGTGCGAATCTTCCTATAGCAGGTTGATGTCGTTATATGCAAGAAAAGGTGTATCTTTTGCTAGTTGCACCAGCTTAGTATTGGGCGCTAGCCAATCTAGGGTCTATTCATTTATATTTGACTTTAGTGACTGGATGTGGGCACAAATAGAGCAGGTCATGGGTCTGAAAGGGCACCGATGTAGAGTTTTCTGAGGTGTTTGGAACTAAATCTGAGCCGTCCCTTCCTTGCTCACTAGACGTGGTTATTAAGCTGAGTTAAGAGTTAAAGAGGGGTTGATGGGGACTGCTGCTGTATATTTCTGACTGCTGCAATATGTATTTTCAGAATTGAAACATGTGTGAAAGGTTAGAAATAATACTTCTGTTCATTTAAACTTTGTATCGGTTATTGTAATTAATGGATTGCTCTATTATTTCACTCTATATGTGTTTTGGAAAGGTATAAATTGTTATTGTTCAGTCAATACATGTTTCCTTTATTTCCGAGTAAAGAAAACTGTTCATACATATCAAACCAACAACATTGCCCTTGCAAATCTAAACTTCACTTATCAAACTAATTAGTAGAAGGGCAAAATTTTTGATTCAAAACTAACAAGGGACATTAGAGTGGTATCAGAGCTTTGATTCCTGCCAGCCTGGAGGGTTGTGCGAATGAACATCAGTGGCATAACATTTCAAATGGGTAATGCAGCCTAGTACACATCATTATTACTTGAGAAGAAAGAGATCAAACCTTAACATTGAACAACCACCAGTAATTGATCCATTTGCAGAGGTTGAAATAAGCTGTTGGAACACATTGGAATTGGAAACTGATCACACTTGAGTGATCTCAATGAAGAATAATAATAAAAAAAGCCAACTGGGTGACTTACTATAAATAGATGGCCTCTCCAAGATTCTCGGAGAGCACACCAAAAGTCCGAAATCACTTCTAAAAGATGCATATGAGTCCTCCAGACCACCCAAGCTCATTGGAATCATCAAATAACTCCTTAGGCAAGTTAGACACCCACTAGAAGGTTAGAACCAACTGCATTGCAAGAGAACCCTAAAATGGGGACATTACACAATAATTTTGGCATAAATATATTTGAAGATTTCTTGCTTTAGATTATATATTTTTATACAATTTGATATCTGAGGCTTGCTTTGTGTACAAGTAAACTACTTTTAGTATAAAAACTTTAATTTTTTATTTTTATCTTTATCTTGAAAAATTCCATAGCTTAAGCATCCAAAATAATTGCAAACACTTTAAATAAGTGCTTTATGCATTTAGATTTTAAACTAATAGTAATTATGCTTACTTGTTCAAGCTCATTTATGTGATTTTGTGATATTGTGCTTTTGTAAGTTGACTATAGCTTGAGCCTTATTGCAGGCTTTGTATTGTAGTAGTTATTGATTTGGGTTTTGCAGATTTGTATGTAAATCTCCTTATTTCACTGAGAATATCTTTTATGTGCTTAGTCTAACTCAATCCTTGTGTTTAATTATTCTTTCTTGTTCTTGATTTAGCTAGAAAGAGTTAGTGCTTCACAATTACTATAGAGTTATTTTTAAGATAACAGATAATAAATATCTCATCTTGTGTAGAAATGATGATAAGCCTTGTTCACATACCCAAGAACCAAAAAGATACATTGTTTTCGTTGCTTAGAGTATGATATGTTGGAAATGAGATCCTAGGCCTATGGATGCATCATGCAAACTAAGATCTCAAATCTCCATGGCATATCATTGGGAACATAAATAGGTTCAGCTATAGTCCTAATAGGATAGCTGAACACTTGGTTTTATGTTCCTTTGTTATGAAGTGTGTGTTTAAGGTCTAGGTTAAATGATATAAAAATATGACTTTCAGCAATAACAGTGAATTATAGAACAAAAAACCAACACAGTAGATCAGATTTGGAAATAAACTAGATTTAAAAATTGAACCTAAAAGTGCTGGACTAGTGTGTTGGGTGCCCCAATTTGAGGGTGTCTGTGCAAACAGAAGGATGCAGATTCACAATCAGGAGGCCTTGTAGGTCTGTCTCTCTGAAATTCAGTTGAAAATAGCTGGACATGTGCATTGTGCGCCCTAGTCCAAGGGGTTTTTGTCTCTTTGAAATATGGGAATATTTGTCAATGTCTGCGTTGTGCTCTTGTAACACACTCTATTGTTGGATCTGGACATGCACACACAAAAAATGGGAAGAACGGTTGTGCTGTATAGGGGCTTGCCCAAGTCAAACCCCATGTGCTTATCTTCAGAAGGACAAAAGCTAAATCAATAATGGAAATGCTGAAATGAAATGATTCTACCTTAGGCATGAAACCCTCTCATGAGGTTTCACATAAAGGTGGCGATGCAATGCTCTTTATGTAAGTCCTAGAAATCTTAATGCAATAACATGATAATTGTAGATGAAGGAAATGGGCATCTAAATCAGGGATTCAGATTTGTTCCAACATCACAACAATGGGTACATGCCAAAGAAACACACATGCAAAATGAAATAACTGTCTAACACACACATGCATTTAATGGATTTCTGACTCCATTGCCCTCCTATCAACCAAGATCCTGTGTTCAAAAATGTTCGCTCTCAAAGCATTGTGCACAAGAAGCTATGGAGAATGGAGATTAAAAGATGAATTGCAATTGATGTGAAAAATATGAAAATGCAAGAGAATGTAAAAACAAAATGCGAGAATGCAAGAGAGATATCAAAAGATGCCAGACTTAGAAATGAAAGGGAGTAAGGAATTTATAGGTGTCCTCAAGGTGGATCCAATTATCAAGATAAATGTAGGATAAAAGATTGGTGCAAATGTTTGTCCCACATGCATTTAGTGGATGTGGTTGATAAAGGTGGGATAAGATAAATAGAGGATAAAGTTGATATGAGAGGGATTAGGAATAATATGGATTTAATGGAATAATGGTAAAATATATGTTATTTAATGGATTTAATGAATTAATGGAGAATAATGGAAAAATAGGAATATTATAAAATAATGGAAAATAAGATTATTGAATAAGGATATGGATCCACTTGACAAATGGAAAAATTGAGATTAATTTAAGAGGACAATTTTTACATGTCTACAATAATGAAACATAACAAACATGAAATCATACTTGAATGTTGAATATTGCAGTTTGTTGTTCAATATGTTGATAACTCAAATTCAAAGTGCTTGTTGGATCATTTGGAATTGATTAGAATATCTTAGACGTTATGAATGATAAAATATATTTTTTATATAGGGTTCACAAGGTATTTTTGAATGTAGGCTAACAATCAACTGTCAAGTGAAAAGTTCAGGATCGGATCACAAATGGTGGAGGCCAACACTCACACTCGTTTGAATTTGGTTCCCTTTTAGAGGGCACCCTAGTCCACTTAAAAAGGGACCTCAAAAGGGTTGGAAGTGTGTTGGGATCAAAGTTCCTAGACTCGGACTTGGCTCGTGACTTGGCTCGGACTCGGCAAAATAAGAAAACCCTTGAAATTTAGAGATTTTTAATGAATTAAAACTTGTTTCATACACCCATTATTGAATTAAGCTTAAAGACACTATAACATCATCAAATAGAAGCTAATTTGATCACATACATAAACATACATCCATCACATGTGTAGAAATGTAAATTGTAGTTGAAGGAATTAGAAAACATAGATATATAGAGTTATAAATGTTGTCCAATGTATATAAAATCCATGACTTCAAATGTTCCCAAACATATATGTAACTGTAAAGTGTAAACAAAAACAAGTCTATGGCTCAGGCTCAGGCTCAGGCTCGTCTATCTGCCTCCTAGAAAGGCATCTAAGGTAGGTCCTAGATGACTGAGTAGCCATAGTCTCTGCCTGTGATGTGCCAATTTGAGTAGCCATAGGTGTTGTGCCTGATCGTTCTCTATCCTCCTCCTTTGCCATAGCCACAACCTCAGCCTCTCTGTCTGCCTGGTCAACTTACTCAAGGTCCTCATCAGTGAAGACTAGATCGGTGGACTCAGTGAGCCAATCGGACTCGGGGTTGACTTCCTCTAGAGTGATCGGAGAGGAGTCAGCGTCCAAAATCTGTCTGGTCCTGAGACGGAGGTTGTAATGAACAAAGACTAGATCATTCTGTATGCGGGAAAAGTGGCTCAATGAAACGAAATTTACGAAATCATGACTAGTCCACACACCAATGGGACTCTTGGTGCAAGTTATGGAGCTGTATGGAATGGCTCAACTTCCCAAGGGATGTTCCATTGTTCTTTATCTCACAAGACCCCTCAAGTCAATGCCTTTGCTCTCAGATCACTGAGCAAAGTGACTTAGGGATGACAATCATGAGAATGAGGGATGTTTTGATCAATCTAACATGAATGCAATCCTAACTATGCATGATTTTAACAAATATGAATTAAACTAGTATGTATATGATGATAAGATGAAAAGATTAGTAAAAGAACTATCCTAACATGATATACTGGCTTAATATGATTATTATGATAAAGAGAAATACTTCTAAAATGCTTAGTAGATTATTTCTTTCAAAGAGGGATTGTAATGCTTGATAAAAATGAGTATAAGTCTGATGCTAAAGACTTGGATGATTGAATGAGAAAATGAGGGCTCTATTTATAGGAAAAACAGGGTAATGGATGGTCAAGATTGGATAATCTTATCAAGGGCCAGGATTGAAAGTTATCAATCCATGTTTACAATTTTCACCAATGGAATGGTGACAATTGTCAACAAGAGACTGCTTGAGAGGAGGTGCAAGAAGCATTAAATGCTTGAGAAGACCTCATGGTTACCCTAGGGGGTAAGGGTTAAGGTTAGGTTATGGTTATCCATTGGATAAAGCTTTTATCCAAGGGGTAAACTCTTGTGCAAGGATTAAAGGGATAACCATGGTCAAAACATTAAATGCTTGATGAGACCCTAGGGTTAGATGAAGGTTGAGTTAGGCAAAAAGTCTCTAACCATGCCAAAAAGGGTTAGTTAACCGTTAATGGTTTGGAAGACTTTGGGGACAAATTTGTAAGAGTCCTTCCAAATTTGGGGGAACTCAACAAGTTAGCTTGTTGAAGGCATAAAGGCTTTAATGCCTTTGGAAGACTTTACTCCAAATTTGAGAAGTGACATCCTCAAATTTAGGGAAAGGGGATAATTGAAGGGTTTAGGCTAATTGATTAGGATTAGATGGGTTCTAGAAGAATCTAGAAAGAGGGTTAGGAGGCAAGTGGGAGATGTAGGAGAATGCAAATGGATGGAGGATAATTTCAATTAAAATAAATTGCTTTATTTTAACAAAATAGATGCAAGTGGAGGATTTAAATGAACTAGATTTATTTATTTGAAGTGAACAATTTAATTAAATGTAAATTTAATTAAAAGGAGAGAGAAGGGATTTAATTAAATAAAATGATTTATTCAATTAAATGACATGAAAGGCTTAGGTGAATTTAAATAAATAAATCGAATAATTTATTTAATTAAATAGAGGAATGTGGATGATTTAATTAGATTAGATTTAACTAAATAGAGGAATGAGAATAAAATGAACATTAAATATTCATTTAGGAAAGTGGTCATTTTTATACGTCTACATTTTGCCCCTCTTTGAAGTGACTTGTGTACACATGTTGATTCAAAGAAAATTGATGCATCGCCAAAATTTGATTGGTGTGATGTCAATGTCGAGATGTCGATGTCGTGCCCCAGATTTTGATAAATGGTGTTGATAATGCTCCCTCGGGAGATGAATCAAGGATTTTGAAATTTTTTGTTGATTTGATAATAGCTGGTCGATTTGACCGCATTTTTAAAATTTTGTCTATGTTGAATGCGTGCTACTTGATTCATCTCCTGATAATGATATTCGCTAGGGTTATAAGCGAGAGCACGAGCAAAATACATGCCCCTCTTACAAACCCTAATTTCTTTTTACCCTATAAAAAGGTGAAAAGTGATTTTATTTGTATCATTTGTGCTTGTTGACTTTTGGAGATAGTGACATTTGGAAAGTGAAAAAATGCCGGTTCCCTATGCTTCGCACCAATTCAAGCGCGTTCGTCGATACCGGAGGCCCACCACGTATGGTGCACCTGTAAGTCATCTAAATTTTGCCCCTTTTGCTTTTTGTTTGGTCGATTTTGAGCACGTTTTTCATTTTTTGTGTTGGATTTTCACGTGTTAGCGCATAGGGTCTATTTTGTAGCGCATACGATAAAACTTTTAGCTCATAGGGTTAATGAATTAGGGTAGCATCGGGGGGGTGTGTTGGGTAGCGTGTCACAGGTTTAGGCTAGCGCATAGGGGTAGGATAGCGCATATGGCTAACAGGATAGCGCATAGCGGGAAAGGGGTAGCGCATAGAATAGACCTAGCGTGTATGGCTAATAGGATAGGGCATAGCAGGAAAAGGGTAGCGCATAGAATAAGTCTAGCGCGTATGGCTAACAGGATAGTGCATAGCGGGAAAAGGGTAGCGCATAGAGTAAGTCTAGCGCGTATGGCTAACAGGATAGTGCATAGCGGGAAAAGGGTAGCGCATAGAGTAAGTCTAGCGCGTAGGGGAAAGATGGTGGTGCATGGGTGGAACAAGGTGGCGTATAGGATAAGTCTAGCACGCAGGGTAAAGTTTGCAGCGCATAGCGAAGTTTAGTTAGCGCATAGGTGGTAGTTTAGTGCATAGGGAAGATGTCTTAGCGCGTGGGCAAAAAATTTAGTGATTTAGGAGGAAAATATGATGCTGCTGGATAAAATTAGAGGAAGGGAGATAGGTTGGGGTGAGTAGGTGTCTGCCAAGTGTTCCTGGATGGGTGCGGTAGCCAATCTGTGTGTTTACTGTGCCAATGTGTGATTGTTTTGAATTTGTCTTAATTGTTGAATGGCCAAGCTAAGTGATTGAATGATGATCCTGATTTGTCTGTTGTTTTAGATCTTCGATTTTTTTAATTTTTAAATTTTTTAAATTTTTTAAATTTTTAATTTTTCTTTATTTATTTATTTATTTTTTAGAAATGTATGTCGAAAATGTGGTATCAACCTGCAAGAGGAGAAAACAATTCAAACACACACATGAAACATTGCATTAGAGGTTAGAAATCCAAACAAAGCAAGTTAAATGAATCTAAACTCTTTAAATTGTTCCATGTTCCTCTATCTCCAAGGATCTTCAAGATTCAAGGTGGCTCTCAGCTTGGAAGAGCACTTGATTCTTTAAGATGACAACTTAAAGAACGAGATTTAAATGATTCTAAGATCTAAATGGAATGCAACCAAGATCCTAGTGATGAATTAGATATGAAACTAGATGATGATAGGATGCAAGATATTGATATGAAGCTTAAACTAGTATGAAAATGATACTAAGATGAAGCTAACATGATATGAGATTAATATGATATATCTAAGATTAGAATGCTATCAAAATGATCTAACATTCTATTCTATCAAAGAGAGATAATATGCTTAATGTTATGAGACTATAAGTTTGATGCACAAAGACTTCATTGTTTGAAGAAGGAATGGGCTCTATTTATAGGGAAAATAGGGCAATGGACGGCCAAGATTGGATAATCTTAACAAGGGTCAGGATTGAAAGTCAATCAATCCATGTTTAAAATCTTCACCAATGAAATGGTGACAATTGTCAACAAGAGACTGCTTGAGAGGAGATGTAAGAAGCATTAAATGCTTGAGAAGACCTCATGGTTACCTTAGAAGGTAAGAGTTAAGGTTAGGTTAAGATTACCCATTGGATAAAACTTTTACCCAAGGGGTAAACTCTTGTGCAAGGGTTAAGGAGATAACCAAGGGTAAAGCCATGAGTGCTTGATAAGACTCCTGGGTTAGATGACGGTTGAGTTAGGCAAAAAGTCTCTAACCATGCCAAAAGGGTGAGTTAACCATTAATGGCTTGGAAGACTTTCCTCCATATTTGAGAAGTGGCATCCTCGAATTTAGGGAAAAGGAATGATTGAAGGGTTTAGGCTAATTGATTAGTATTAGACGGGTTCTAGAAGAATTTAGAAAGGGGGTTTAGGAGGCAAGTGGGAGATGTAGGATTTTGCAAGTCGGTGGGGAAAATAGAATTTAATTAAAATAAAATTAATTTATTTCAATTATGGTTGCAACTTGCATTTGTAGGATTTTGCAAGTGGGGGGATTTAATTAATTGTAAATTTAATTAAATGGGCTAGAAGGGGGATTTTAATTAAATGTAAATTTAATTAAATGGCTTAGATAGAAGAAGGGTATATTAATTAAATCTTAATTTAATTAATAGGCGATGAGAAGAATAGGGATATTAATTAATAGTAAGAATTAAGAATAATTAAATGAATAAAATTCACTTAATTCATTGTGCAACTTTTAGGTGTCTACACATTCAACCTCTCCACAGACAATCTATTTCACCTCTTCGAGTGGATGTGCTCGAACATGCTCTAGTTGCGCTCACATCTAGAAGCGTTGCATGGTTGGCTCAATATGCGGATGGCAATTTTTTGAAGGTTTGGGGTTGAAGGCCCAAACATTTGCCATAGAGATAAGGGATAAAGGGATAAAGCAATTTTTTTCAAGGTTTGGGGTTGAAATGAGCTTCTATGGACTCCTTGATGCTCTCAATGCAACTGTAGTGCTGGCCCAATGTGATTTGTGCAAGCTTTTCACCTCTTCCTCTCAGCTGGTTGCAAAACTATGGCTTCCTATTTTTCTCTCTTCCTCTCTTTTTTCCTCTCTTCCACTCATAAAAGTGAATGCCAATCCCTTTTAGGGTTATAAGAAAGGGAAATGGCAAAAAAAATCATTAAAAAATATGTTTTTTTTGTTTTTTTGATTGCACTTTTTAAGTGATGCTGGTCGGGTCACGACCCTCGGACTCAGCGAGTGACTCGCTGACTCGGTGAGTCAGGCGAGTCACGCCACCTGACCCGTCAGGGTCACCGTGACCCGACAGGGGTCACCCAGCCCGCTGACTCGCCGCGAGTCACGAAACTCTAGTTGGGATCCACAACATATGACTTAGTCTCCAAATTAGCATATGACGACAGTTAAGTTGTGTGCTTAACAATTAAATTATAGGGTAGGATGGGGCCCAAATTGGCCTAAATGATCTAGGAGAAAGCACCCTAAAGTAGGGGCCCAAATAGAGTGTGAAATTGTAAAGGGATACAATTTACGACATTGTAGAGTAATAGTTTTTAAGTTATATTTTTATGAACTCCTAATTTAAAGAGAGGTTAATTATTACATGTTGTTATGTTTTGTGTTGCCTTGTCAAGAACAAATTAAAATGCTATTAGCTTTTGGCACCAACCATGGTGCACAAGAAAAATTAGTTGCCCATATTCAAAAGCAAATGACCTTTCAAGGTGGAAACACTCTTGTACTACAGCCTTACTTGAATTGGATTGACCAAGATCAAGATCATATTTTGGAGAACAAAAGGTATCTTGTTTTTCAGTGTAGCAAAAAAATTTCACATTGGTGAGAATTTGTTACAATTTTAGATGAAGAAGAAAGAAAACCAGGCATCGTAACAAGAAGACCAGTTCCAGCTTGTCCTAATAGTCCAAGTTAGAGTTCATGACCTAAAAAAGTTGATATTTATCCATATTACGAATTTCTAAAATCTTACGGATACAATTATTCTCCAACTTGGAAAGGTAGAAAAGTGTCTACTTCTAGTGCAAGACTAGTCAATGTAGGACCAACCTTTATCAAGGAGCCAATTCAAACATTGGGTGATTGCATGGCAACAACAAGAAGAAGGCCTCCTACCTCATGTTGCTGTTGATAATGTTGGTCCACTGGCTCTCTCAACACATCGTTGTCTTCCACAAAAATATCAAACAAGGCTTTCCTAAGTTCTTGAATGATGGCAACCAACATCCCAATGAACATAATTCAGCATTCACCATGACATGTATTTTGGGGGTTGCACATGAGATGTTGCAGTTTGTTTATTTGTAGAGGTTTTGGCTGGTGATCCTTTAGATTGCTTCCATCATCTTTTAGCTGGTTCAATCATAAATTGGAATTGTATGTGCGAGAGGCTTTTGATGTGTTTCATGCCAATCAAAGATGTCCATATTTTATTATCTCAACCATAGATGAAAAACTCGGATTTTGCAATAACTCGGCAAGGCCAAAAAATTTTAAAAACTCGGGACTTGCCAAAACTCGGCAAAAAACTCGGCAAAACTCGGCAACTTTATCGAACATTTGAAAATACATTTTTTTTTTATATATAATTCAAAAACACACATTTACACCAAATTTGTATAACATATATGATTTCCATGATATATAAATCAAATTTTTTTGGTAATACATAGCAACAAATGCAAGTATCATAGCATAAACCAAAAACCAAGTGCAACATATGTATAAGAGTTCAATACATATCAACGTATCATAGTGACAGTCTCATAGAGTTATAGAGTCATAGACCACAAAACAAGAACCTCTGAAATTCTGATTACATATCAAGTTCAAAGTTTGGTATCAATGAAATTATGAAAATAAGAAATCATAAATTGCGTCTACGACTAAAGCTCAAAATAGATTGTGGCCGCTGGGTGGGTGGTGCTGAAGTAGTGGCAACATCCTCAACACTAACAGGTGCCTCTTCTGCATGATCAACCTCCTGCTCCTCCTCACGTGCTGCCACTTCCGCATCCCATTCCTCTCCTGCCCTCTCCAACTCACTCAGCTGCTCATTAGTAAGGAATGGATCCAAATCATTATCAACATCATCAGGAGAAGCAACCCATTCTGCTGCATATGGATCAATGTCATCCAAGTCAAGTGCTTCATGTGAATCTTGCCCTAGCACCTTCTTCTCATGTAATCGAATGTTGTACCGCACATAGACAAGATCATTCAAGCGTTGTTGAGTCAACCTATTGCGCTTTTTTGTGTGGATGTTCTCAAAAACACTCTAGTTGCGCTCACAACCAGAAGCACTACAAGGCTGTGATAATATGCGGATGGCAAGCTTTTGAAGATTAGGCGTTGTGGCACCATAATCTTCCCACCACAAATCTGCAAGGATACAAAATGTGATTTATAACTTGTAAAGATTTCAATAATCTTAAAGAGAGAAATAAATGGTAAAAATTAAACATATGTTTTTTTTTACCTAGTCGTAAGGTGGCTCTCCTACGTTTGCAATCAGGTGAAGAAAACAATTCCCCTAAGGCCTTCTTATAACTCTGCAACTCATCAAGTATTAGGTCTCGAAGGATCTCATCATCAACTAATCTCCGAATGCATGTGTCAAGGCCAATTCTAACCTCTGCATCTGCTTTGAAACTCGGAGAGTAAAAAAACTCGGGATTCAAGAAGTAGGCAGCAGCATGAATATGTTGGTGGAGTTGATGGTTCCACCTCCGATCAATTATGCGCCATATGGGTTCATACTTGGTCTTGTTTGACCCATACAAGTGTTGAATCGCCTCTTTGGCCTTATCCATGGCCTCATATAGATACCCCATGGAGTTATGATCCCCATCCACCATTCGTAGCACCCTCACCAACGGTTCCGACACCTAGATATAAAAAATCTAACAAAATCAGCAGATTGAAATATTAGAAAATTAAATAATAAATCATCAATTAAAGTTTCAAAACTTACATTGATGATCTCCTCCACCATCTTGGCAAAATTAGTATCAAAAATGGCAATCACAACCTTCTCTGCTTCAGGCTTTGTAGCATAAGGACTCCCCAACCATCTTTCACTCACGAACATCCGCTTCAGGTTGGGCAATGTAGCAAGTATGCTCTGCAAGGTGAGGAAATTGGTAGCAAAGCGTGTGACCCCCGACCGCACAAGATCCTTACCTTCAGTGTGTTCTCTCATAAGATTCAGGACCCATGTGTGATTGTAGATGTATTTGGTGATATTCCTTCCATCTTCAACCACTTTCTTTACCCAACTTAGTTTCCCTATGTCCTCAAGGAGCAAGTCAAGACAATGGGCAGCACAAGGGCTCCAAAATAATGTCGGATGTCTAGCCATTAGAAGTTTGCCGGCTGCCACATATGCAGCTGCATTATCAGTCACAACTTGGATGACATTCTGCACTCCCACATCCATCACCACTTCATCCAACATGTTGCACAAGGTCTCCGCATTCTTCACTTCATTGGAGGCATCAATTGATTTTAAAAATACTAACTGTCCTCCTGAAGCAACTAGAAAGTTGATGAGTGTCCTGTTCCTACCATCTGTCCATCCATCAGAAAGAATGGTGCAGCCATTCTTTTCCCAAATAGTCCTTTGCTCTTCCACTAATGCATGAGTGTTTTGGACCTCATCCTGCAATAACGGTCCACTTACCTCGTAACGGCTTGGGGATTTGAACCCCTTACCTGCCACAGTCAACGCGGTGACCAATTGGTCCCAAGATGGACTAGAAATAGCATTGAACGGAACATCGTTGTAGATAAAAAATCTAGCACACGCCACCTTGGCTTGTTGGTGAGCCTCTTTATTCCATGCAGTGCCAAGCAATCCAGGTTGTGCACCAGGAGTGTTACGTGGAATAAAGAAGTTTTCCATGTTGCTGTCCAAAGTTCCCTTTGCTCGTATCCGTGGCCCAAGGGAAGAACCAGATGTCCCCACATCTGTATGTGACCCCATGGAACTCAAATCTGCCCTTGGGGCTGCCATTGCCTCTGCTGTTCTCTTTTTTGTTGCCTTCCTTTGATCATATGCTTCAAGCGTTGCTATTGCATCTCTCGTAGCCTCTTCAGTACATTCCGTACAGCTTGTGGTATCTCGGCATTGAATTTTTGCAAGGTGATATTTGAACCTATTAATGCCACCTTTTACAATTTTTTTGCAATGGTTGCAAAAAACATCTCCTCGTTTTGGACCTGGTCTCCCATGTTTCCAACAAGGGTCTCTCTTTTTGCCACCAACTTTAACTGTAGAAGCTGAATCCATTTTCTTTCAAAAAGATGTGGAAAAGAACCTAGCAAAAGAGAGGCAACATTTAGAGATACATAACATTGTTACCAAAAAAAATCACAAACATCCAAAAATTACAATGACTGTATAACTGTATTTTATTTACAGTCAAAATAGATGACTCTCTAAAATTAAAATTTTTAATTGGTTGTGTATTTTTTTAAGTTTTTAACTTCAAATTTAAATTTAAATGAAATACTTTAATACACATTGACATTACACAGTTGACAGTCATTTCAAATGACTATGAGTATTTCACAATTGACTGTGTAATACACAGTCATTAATTACAATGTACATTAATGATTAATGTATTACACAGTCATCAGTCATTTGAAAATGACTATGTATTACACAGTCATTTCAAAATTTCAAATGACCGTGTATTACACAGTCATCAGTCATTTGAAAATGACTGTGTATTACACAGTCATCAGTCATTTGAAATTTTGAAATGACTGTAATGACT
This sequence comes from Cryptomeria japonica, assembly GCF_030272615.1. NCBI lineage: Eukaryota > Viridiplantae > Streptophyta > Pinopsida > Cupressales > Cupressaceae > Cryptomeria > Cryptomeria japonica. The sequence continues at coordinate 406,918,415 of NC_081408.1, forward strand.
GTGTATTACACAGTCATTTGAAAATGACTGTGTAATACACAGTCATTTGGAAATGACTGTGTATTACACAGTCATTTCAAATGACTGATGACTGTGTAATACACAGTCATTTGAAAATGAATGTGTATTACACAGTCATTTGAAATGACTGTGACTGTGTAATGATGACTGTGTAATACACAGTCATTTGAAAATTTGAAATGACTGTGTATTACACAGTCATTTGAAAATTGAAATGACTGTGACTGTGTAATACACAGTCATTTGAAATGACTGTGACTGTGTAATGATGACTGTGTAATACACAGTCATTTGAAAATTTGAAATGACTCTGTATTACACAGTCATTTGAAAATTGAAATGACTGTGATTGTGTAATGATGACTGTGTAATACACAGTCATTTGAAAATTTGACTGTGTATTTTCAAATGACTGTGTATTACACAGTCATTTCAAATGACTGATGACTGTGTAATACACAGTCATTTGAAATGACTGTAAATTGTAATTACTAATTACTAATGATTGTGTATTACACAGTCATTTGAAATGACTGTGACTGTGTAATACATAGTCATTTGAAATGACTAAGACTGTGTAATACACAGTCATTTTCAAATGACTGTGTATTACACAGTCTTAGTCATTCGAAATAAAACAATACAAAAAGATACCTGGTTGTGCGTGCAAATGCAAACAATACAGTCATTTTGACTGTGTAATACACAGTCATTTCAAATGACTGTGTATTACACAGTCAAAATGACTGTGTATTCGAAATAAAACAATACAAAAAGATACTTGGTCGTGCGTGCAAATGCAAACAATACAGTCATTTTGACTGTGTAATACACAGTCATTTCAAATGACTGTGTATTACACAGTCAAAATGACTGTGTATTCGAAATAAAACAATACAAAAAGATACCTGGTCGTGCGTGCAAATGCAAACAATACAGTCATTTTGACTGTGTAATACACAGTCATTTCAAATGACTGTGTATTACACAGTCAAAATGACTGTGTATTCGAAATGAAACAATACAAAAAGATACCTGGTCGTGCGTGCAAATGCAAACCCTATGCAAATCGCGTGGCGTTTTTTGCCTTCCGGAGTCGCGCGAGCCGCGAAATGGAATAAAGACTTCGGTTTTTTTTTTGCCTGCGACTTAAGTCGCGTTTTTCTCGCATTTTGTGCCGCGTTTCGGGCGGGTTTTGGCCATTAACGGCGATTATTTGCCAAAAAAATCGCGGCGAGTATATAAAAAAATCGCCCCGAGTATTTCCGCGATTAACTCGCGCGGGATTATGGATCGCGATTACTCGCGAGTTTTTGAATTGCTCGCCGAGTTTTTCATCTATGATCTCAACTATCAAGTTCCAAGAAAGATGACAATGCACTTATGAAGGAGTTCATTGCACAATTCAATTACATGGTCAACAAGAGCAACACCTTGAAGCCTTCTCTAGAAATTCTCCTAAGTTGCTTTGTCAGTGCTTCTTTTTTCAACATTTGAATTCTTAATCAAAATAGGCTGGAAAAATGACTTGGTGGATGTGCGAGAACATTCCATCTAATTGGAGGACAACATGATTACTACTGGCAAAATTAAGAAGATTCCATTAGACCACTGTTCTAGAGTGCAAACATATCCACTCTTACAAAGAGTGATCAGCATGACAATTATGAAGAGGCAAATGCTGCAAAGTGTTCCCATTGAATAGTATCAGCCTTTGCCCCCAAGAAGAAATTATCCTATTTACAATAACAATTGATGGTTTCATTGTCAACTGTAGGATACATAATTTCTTAATTTGTTGCTCTTGTTTTCTTATTTCTTTGAGATGTTCTAGACCACCCTAAGGTCATCTTCAACACTGAGAATAGAATTTTGTCTTCAAAATCAATTGTGTCAAGGAAATGAGTTTTGAGTCTTGACAACTTAAACTGAAAGTGACAATTTTAATTATTGATGTAATTGCTTCAATTCAATTTATAGGTCACCTGCTAGCACCCCCAATACAATTAGCACACCAAATACAATTAGCAACAATGAGCATTTTCTGTCTTGTCTTGTCTATACTAGTTGTCATGTTCTCATATTCTCCCACTTCCTTTGGAACTTTCACCAATGGATCCAAATCTATCATTTTTCAGAAGATGCATGCTTATTCTGCATGATACAATGAAGTTTTGAGGCATAAATCTCTTTTGCAACTTTTTCTACTCTCCTTATTGCTCTTTGGTCCTGCACTTGGCTCTTCATTGAACTTCTCAAATTGTATTTCTCACTCTTAGTTGCTAATCTTTTTTTGTAGAGTCTCTTCTAATACAAAGTAACAATGTGGAGTGTCTAATGCCATGAATCGCCTAAACTTGGCGAGTCCGAGTAGTGCTCGCCGAGTCTCTTGGACTTGGACTCGAACTCATCCGAACTCGCCAGACTCGCCGAGTTGGCGAGTTTGGCTCAAACTCGCCAAACTCGGTGAGTCCCAAGCCCCAAACTCGGCTACTACCTGGGTTAAGTAAAATGACAAAAAAAAACATTTTAAAAAGTTTTTTTTTAAATGAATGGTCTCGTCTTTGTTCACTACAACCTCCGCCTGCGAATGAGAAACATTAGGGTTACAACATGTCAGCCAATAGAAAAATAACACCCGACGCCTTTATTAAATAATAATTTTTTTTGGCCTCGTGGGGTGCTGCCCCTCGACCCCGCCCTGTATCGTGACAGCGAATGCACAAGGGGCGCTGCCCCTTGACCCCACCTTGGGGGCACTGCCCCCAAACCCCCGTTGAAAAATATGGGGGGAAACTGCCTTGATAGAAGTAGGGAAAATTTAACCTCCGAGTCTGACACTGATTGGATTGACTAGATAGATATAGAGGCTGAGACTATAGCCATGGTAGAGGAGGTGTAGAGAGCATGAGCACATACAGGAGATTCAGAGGCAGATAGTGACACGGATGTTCCTGATGTTGGTGAGCATGGTATGGTGTCACGGGGAGCGGCTATGGCTATCGAATCATCCAGGACCTACCTTAGATGCCTTCGCAAGGGGCCGAGGCCGGAGGGTGCTGCCGTGCAGGCTCCTCTGAGCCATAGACTTGTAGTTGTATTTACCTTTGGTATTTGTATGAAACATTTGATGATGATCATATGATGACATGGATTTTTTATTCCATGAGTTTTGTAATATTGTATACATTTGACAATATTTATATATCTATGTTTGTTATTTCCTTAAGCTACAATTTGCGTTTATGCTTATGTGATTGATGTATACTTGTGTATGTAATCAAATGAGCCGAGTTTGATGATGTTATTGTGTCTTTAAGGTGTATTCAATAAAGGGTGCCTAAAACAAGTTTTAAATCTTTAAAAATCTCTAAATTTCTTGAGTTTTTCACTTTCCCGAGTCCAGCTGAGTTTGAAGCCAAGTCTGACTTCGGGTCCCGAGTCCGAGTCCGAGTCCGATTCAGCCTTGTTGAGTCCGAGCCGAGTCAGAGTTCCGTTTCTTTGCTATATATAGAGACTTAAAACAGCTATTAATGATCCATCTACCCACATGATGTCGCTACCATTTTGACAATTACTTGTCCTTCAAAATTTATAATTTTTATTTTAAATTTGAACTTTGGAAGGAGTATTTCTATATCTTACCTTAGCCTTTGTGAGTTGCTCTTCACTCATGAATTCTTCTCACTCTTCTTATTGGTCCTCTTTTATTTATAGTGGTCTAATAGGAACACCTATTGGAATAGTTGCATTGGAAACTGTTATTCACATTGACAGTCATATTGTCATGTATGGTTTCTTTTGAAGTACTATTCTCCTCCTTTTTCTCAAGTTTGAGAAAAGCAGTGGTATAATTAAACCTATATTCATTGGTAATTAAATCCACTGAGATAAGCTTTCGTGTGCTTCTAGTAGATATAAACTTTTGTGTTAGATAAGCCATGTATATAAGAACATTGTTTGACTTCCAGAAATTTCTTTGTTTTTATGAGTTCTAACAATACCCGAGTTTATTTATTTCATACTCATTTCTTACCTCATGGTTTTTTTATGATTTAATTGTTGAGATGGATTGCTTATATTGTGTGGCATATAATCGTAGTTGTCATTAACAGTATTGGGGAAAATATTTGTAGCCTTATTATGTAACATGTCTGAAACTTTGACTTTTAGTGGACTATTGTTTGTATCTAGAAATATCCATACAGCCTTTACAAACTGAAATGAGACAATTTCAGGTCTATATGTTTGCAGATATTATTTTTATAGCATACATCATTTTTTTTCCATGATGCTAAACTTTTCTAATAAATCCCTATTTGATGATCACATTCAAATTCATGATCTTTAATATGTAATACAGTTGGTGTAAATGGCATTTACGACTGGAGTCCATTTAAACTTAACATCTAACTTTTGGAAAATTGCTTAACAGGTCATATTCAAAATGATGAAAGATAATGGGTTATCCCTCAATCCGTGCTCTTCTCCAGCTAGCATTGAGAAAGACTTGGAAAGCACTATTAAATGTAAAGATAGTACATGCATAGATAAGGAAAAAGAGAATATGAACAACTTAGTGCTTCAGAGAATCTCACCGGGACAGGTTGAATCGTCTACATTTCTCAAATGTGTAGGGTCTCCTTTTCAATTTGAAGTCTATGAAGTTGGTTTGGACAATTATGATCTTCAAACAGTCAGAGAGGCTTTACTCTTGGTTGATCCTGATGATCAACTTAACCATTTTGAGCAACAATCATCTACTATATGGGATTATCCCGAGTTATCTTGTTCCATGCATCCTGACTTGTTCAGTTATTTCAACAGAGAAGATTCTTTGAATCATATTTCTGAAGAACATCTAAAATTTTCTCCTACATACAAGAGAATACAATATGAAACAGAGATCTCAGCTGCACACCTTATAAGCTCTGGAGAAAACAACATTACCATGAAATGGGAGTTTGCTACTGCAGCACAAATACATATCTTTGAGGTGCTGGAACTATTTGGTGGCAAACATTTGCAAACCTTTGAATATTTCAAAGATTTAATGGATGCAATACAGGTTACTTTTGAAGAATCAACTGATCCATATGTAAAATCAGAGAGTTCTTTTCATGAACTTCTTGTTGTACCTGAGCTAAACTTAACTGACAACACATTTAAATCATTACCAACACCTTTTTTTGATGATAAAGAAGTTTTGATATCCCTTTCAATTATTAAAATGCTTTGTAATCAATACAATCCACATCGTGCATCTGCAAGTGATTATCTATATTTGGATTGGCATCAATCAAAAGGAGGTGCTTGCAATAATTGTAACTGTTCTTCTATTCAGAAAAAGATAGAAGATGAAGGGAACTGTAGTTTGACAAATCTTAGAATCCCTTATGTTACAATGACTACAGGTGTGTTCAGTACAATAGAATATTTTGAGCAGAGCCAGGATAATTATCCTCCAAATGTTGTCACTGAGCTCCCTGAAAGTGTTTCTCTATCAGGTTCTGCAGGGGTCAAGTCTGCAACTGTTACAAATGGAGAACAAGACATCTGTGATCTTAACACAGAGAGTGGTCAGCAAAATACATTTCAGTCAAGTTCAAAGGATTACTCACTTTTCAGCTCCATGCCCGTTTCCAGTGATCTCTCATTTTTCCTTAATGCTAGAAGAGGTTCTATAAGATATGGAGACCCTCTAGCCAAAAAGATAGGAGACAGCAAAAGTTCCTCATTTCTGGATAACTGTAAACCAAGAAGTAAATCAGAGTTATTATCCAACGATGATGTTCAAAAGAATAGATTACAAATGCATCATGTTGAAATACCTAAATCTGTACTTGAAATTTTTGATAGCCTTCAAGCCAAATTTGAGTCAGTCCTTGCTTTGGATCACGATTTAAAAAGAGTAGTAGATACATTTCCAGACACGAATAAACTTTGTATTATAAATTCCTCTCAAGCACACTTGATGAGTTTGATCAAGAACAGTGCCTCCAAAAAGGATTCCTTGGATTCCGATTCTGTACTGAGAGGACTAGTCACCATGCATGTATTACATAAGACAGCTTTCTACATCTGTTTCTATGGAATTCGTGTAGCACACTTGTATATGAAGAAGCTAGTCCAAAGCATATACTTTTTGGAAGACTCTGTACAACCACTTTATACTTTTCTTAAAGATGCATTCCATAAATCTGAAAATGGGCTAATTGAAGAGCATCCTATGATATCTTCTCTTGAACAAATATTGAAGTCAGATCTCAGTCCTCAATGTGATTACAAGATTCTGCTAGTTGCAGAAAGGAAATCTTTTGTGGCTCTACAAAAAAAAGTAACTGCAATGAATTTGAAGCTACATGAGTTTGTTTGGACAGATAAACTTAGCAATCAGTGGCCTGATTGTAGAGAAAAGTCCCAACTTAATCAGGCAGTCTTGGATGCTTTAGCACAGTGTGATTGCCTCATAGTATCACATAGGTAGGTTACATACAGCTAGAGTATGTTATCATGATCTCATGTACAGATGGCTATATGCATCACTCATTTTTTGGGCATTTTCTTTCACTCTCAACTTGGTTTAGATATGAATCTCTTTAAGATCATATGATTATTCTGTTACTTATTTGCAGCCCTATATTTCTTATTGTCCTGCTTCCTACAACATGTAAAGAGAACACAAGATTGAAGCATAAGTGTGTACTGATTTATCTGTATTTGAATGTGTAACCCTTTTTATTGGTAATAAAAATGTTAAACTGATATATGGTAAATGTGAACAATTCTGTTTCAGAGCCATGTGTGTAAAAGTGGATGATGAAAATGAGGCTTAAAAATATCATAGCAAGAAATAGTGCTTGATAAATTAGGTGTAACAACTAGGAAGAGCTAAATAATAATAATACTTAAATAAAACATCTCTATGACGTGAAGGCCCATCGCAAGACATCAAAAGGCTAAGTCAGAGTTGAGAAAGCTGGTTTGTCTGTAATGTCCCTACTAGTTAGAGATCACTGTCCTGCAAAACAAATTGTTAGAATACAACAAATATATATATATATATATATATATAACTAATCTAATTTGCAATTAAACTTCAATTACTTAATTAACATGAATCTCTATTCTTATTTAATAAAAAGGATACGAGTGCAGTACTAGGACATGTCCTTAGGCAGCTGTGAAGCTCGCCTTCTTGGAACCCATCTTGGTTCCAAGCCATACCAGGAAATCGAAGGTTAATTCGATTCCTGTCTTGGATGTAATTTCTTACACCCAAGCTATACCAGGAAATCGAAGGTTAATTTGATTCCTGTCTTGGATGTAATTTCTTACACCCAAGCCATACTAGAAAATCGAAGGTTAATTCAATTCCTGTCTTGGATGTAATTTCTTACACCCAAGCCATACCAAGGAAGACCATCATATATGATCAATTCCTTGCCTTGGATGATGCATCTCATCATCCAAGTCTACCAGAGAGGACCGGCCATATCCGTCTCTTCTTGGATGAACTTTGTCAACCAAGCCATAACAAATATGCATATAGATATTCAGTATATACTGCCTACCAGGGATTATCATAATCCCTCCATTAGGCTAAGGGAATTTCCTCCCTATAGCCTCCATCATATAGTCACATTATTCATATTACATTTTACAATTCATTATCATTTTCCATCCCATAATTTATGTCTACATTTACATATTCTTTAATCCTTTTTATTGATCCTAGATATACATAAATTTTCTGCATGCATACCTATATTTATTGCCACATGCATATAAGTAAATATTCATTAATATATATATATAAATTATGTAATATCCCAGTAATTTTTTTTTTGATTTTTTAACAATAAGAAATACAAGCAATCACCACAACCCGTTAAGGTTAGAGAAATAATCCAAACTGTTGAAAGGGAACCCTTCCACCTTTTGTTCATCGAGAGCCCAAGCTGGGAAGGTGAGAGCATACGGTGTTCCGGGGATTGTTAGCAACAACAGTCAACTGAAATTACAATGCCTGGGCGGCAAGCCAGCCCCTTCTACTTATCCAACAGGATAGAAACCAAACTCTTGGCGGTAAACCGACCAAGGGAAAAATGACAAGAAACTGAGATTCAATCACTCTACCGCATATTTCAGCGAGAGGACATTACATCAAGACATCACTCAACCACATATTTCAGCGGGAGGACAATTGCATTAACTTATCACTCGACCACTTATTCAGTGGGAGGACTGAAAATTACAAATTTGTTGAATACCAGGCGGCAAGCCAGCCTCTTCCACTTATTCAGTGGGATGAGAGTTACAAAGATAGAACTGGTTAGTAGTACTACTACCTAACCTTACAATAATAGAGATGAAAGAAGGAGAGTAATGCAGATTTCTACAATAAGGATATAAATTTCTATTACAACCAATCTGCAGGCTGAAAGTACAAACCAACAGCCTATAGAAATACCAAAATACTCATAACTCCCTCATTTTACATCCAAATCAACTCATACCAGTCCCAAACCCACCGTACATCATAAGCAATGACAACCAATCAAAACCACACCCCAAACAAACCCTTATTTATTTTGCACGCATCCCAATGCAACACAGAAAACCCACGCCTAGCCTAAGAATTTCGATTTGGCATAATAAATTCAAAACTCCAACAAACATGCTATAAACTTACAAAGTTTATCACCATTGCTGGGAAGGAAGATAGAGCTGATACCCATAATCGTCAGTCGCTTCAGCAGAGAGGTGTGATCGAAAATATGCTTCAGCCACAGGCAAAACCAGCGAGTCTCTAGAATCACTTCAACACCAAAAATGTCTATGGTAAACTCTGAGAATGTAGGAGAATACAATGCACAGCTAGGTACTGTATTTCAAGTACGAAACCGGGTAGCACTAGGGAGACGCACTCTGAAGCCTCAAGTTCCATCACCAAACCGGTAGCATAACATTACAAATTTTCAAGATACCAAAATGAGAGCCCAAGTCACTTATTTATAACTTTTTACCAACCAAATTCAAATTCAAATGCACTCCAAATACACCCAAACCAAATGCCATTCCATTTCATCCACATTTAGCATTGCATTTCATTTCATTTCCTTGCACAAGTTTGCCCTTTTTAATAAATATAAGTGTCATAAAATAAAGTGTAAAGTGGGCGCCCAACTATGACTTCCAAATAAAAAATATTACTAAGGCAATATACTTAGAAAATCGCCCATTTGCCTTGAGTTATAATTTACTTATTAACACCATGACGACCCCCTTGAAGTCATATGCAATTTTCGCCCAAATAGACTTAGGATAAAATTAATATTTTCTCCCTTCCTAAGTCGTCCATGCATAAAATAATCAAATATTAATACCTCATGCCTAAGGTATAATATATTAAAATAACTTCTCCTCAAATATTGATTATTGCCAAATTGAGCCGGAGACTGAAGTGCTGGAAATCACCAAAACTGAACTGAGTTGCGGCTTTGAACTGAACTGCCAAAAATAGTCATCTGAGCTGAGTTGCAGAATCCTTGCCAAGAATAGCACCAAAAAATGCTGGAAGACCAACTGCTCAAATTGACTTGCCGGAAATAGCCATCTGAACAGGCCAGCTGACATCCTGCTAAAAATAGAACTGCTAAAAATAGTACTCACTAAAAATAGCATACTGCTAAAAATAGTAAGTGTTTCCAAAGTGATTTTAACCACATTCTGAGCAGCCGTCGCACTTACTAAAAATAGTAAGTCAGGAAAAAGTCACCCGATGCAGATGCATGTCGAACCATCTTGAAGCTCTCTGAAAACCCAGAAGGAATCCAGAATCCAAACTGTCAAACTCCCACATATACGCCTTGAAAACACAAAAGAATCCTCCTAGAAAATAGGAAACCCTAATTCTCCTTTCCAAATAGCCTATGAGTCTCCGGAATAGGCCAATGGACCACTGAATGCACATCACTGAGAAGGGGACATTACATATTCGTAAATATGCATTAATATATATGTGTGTGTGTGGCACACACGTCCACACACATATATACCTTGTGACTCGTAACACCTCTTACCTGTATGCAGTTCGCAGCCTGCTATTGAAGTTCGTAAACCGTAGTTTGCCGTCTACAGATTGAAGTCCGCAGTTCAGTTCAGTCCTTCCATCTTTGTCCTTTTCCGTATCCCCGACGTAGTCTCTGGTATCACCTTGAGCTGCCAGCAATAATGGTGTTGTCTCTGACATATTCCATTTATGGGATTGTGCATACGATACTTGGGCCTTCCGCCTTACTAGAATTCTTTCCCCCAAAATCCGAAACAAGATATAAACCAATTCCGTCCCCCTTTATAGAACGGATTTGATATTCATTATATACCTTTGGTTGGTAACATTTCTTGGGACACGTCTCTTCACAATAGATTGGCTCTCTTAAACCCATTGCACCCTTTCTCTAATTAAAGATTATGTGACCGCACCCTATGGATAATAATTCTCCAGCAAACTAATGAATTGCACCCCTTCATTATCTTTGACCAGGTCGTATTATTGAATTTCACCTTAGTTACTTCACTGCGTCAACATATTGTATTACTTCAGAATTATGGTATCTTTGTATATCATTACTATGGTTTGTTCTAATACTTTAATATTGAGGTATCGATTTTGTCCAATAATCTCAATCTTTTAATAACTGCGCTGGTACCTTATCAGATCGTATTCCTTCCTTATGTCAGGATTAATATTTCATATCTATCGTATTATATTGCTATCTTTGCCAATATTATTTCTTGTTAGGCGCTGACTGGGAGATAGTTGATTTCTTCACTTATAATTAGTTTTCAATTTCTTGTACAGTTATTCCATATGGTTGTAACAATATCTTGATATTGGGTAACACGATTATGTCTTGTATCGGCTCTCAAGAGCCTGTTTGGAATAGGCCATAAAGTTCCTCACTGTATTATCAATCACGCCCATACTTCGTACAATGTTTGAGGGATTCATTTGAAATGTAAGTTCGTGACAACTGGTAGTACACACTCTTGTGACATTATATTTCTATGCTTATAGATCAGTCACTAACTCTAATCAAATTTTTATTTAATTATATTCTTTTATATTTGTTATTATTATTTATTAAATTATAGTTCGAAGTGGGGACATGGCATTGTCCCTTGCAAGGCCGTAGCTGTCAAACTATGCTTTGGTTGATGTGGCAATGGTGTTTTAGAGCATTGGATTGGGGAATGTATGACTCTTCGCAGTCCATGGCCAGTCCATAGTTCCATCACTTATGCTCCTACCCAAGCCAACCATGGATCCTCTTTGAGTGATACCTTCATTAACAATGTAGTTTTTGTTTTGATGGGCTCTCTTGTTCCTGAAGTTGTGCTGAGTTATTGGTGGCCTGGCAGCATTTTACTTTCGAAGCCTTTTGGCAATAAGCATCTTCTCAATGGTTTTCATGTGGTTTAGTAAGGTCTGATAACAAAACCTAAGGATGGAAAGTGTTTCTTCCAGCTTGGAGAGGCAGCTGACAATTTTCTTCTTGTTATCTTTGAGGTTAAGATCTTGCAGGTTTCCAATCAGCAAATTGAAATGATGATGAGTGTTTCCATGTTGTAGTGATTTTCCTCAATTACTTGTAATTTAATTTTAAATTCACCTTATGTCTCCCTAAGTTGGCACCCACCTCAAAAGAGATTTATTTGATTATTTAAAACCTTAGGCATGAATATAATCAATTAATTAAATTATATAATGTCGATTAAATATTTAATTTAACTTAAGTAATTTAACGTTATTTAAAATTATGTCTTAAACACCTTATACTGCCAAGATATCATCAATTTTAGCAATCATCGACTATCCAAAAATAGTTTCTCTTCCAACTGACCAAATTGGTGACTAGACTAACACTTACTATAAATAGTGTGGACAAATTGTTTGGAATCCCTCTAGAAAGTGTCAGAAAACTCCAATAAATTCTTTGAGCTCATTGGTAACATCAAAATACTCTTCTGAATTGGTTGACACAAACCTTGAAAGTGAGCACTAGTTGCATTGCAAGAGAATCCAAAAAAGAAAACATTACATAGCTAGTGTCCGCTCTGAAAAGGTAATGAGGAGGCGGCTAACTCCATACTCATCAATTGTCCATTTTCATTCCAGTGTTGGGATTCGATCTAGGCAAATTGTTTTTGGCTAGGCCCATGTCAAGAAGACATAATGGACTTTGCGAATGGTTGGTCTGGGCTACACAAAAATGCTTTATGGGAAAAGATTTGGATAATGGCCCCATCTATGGTGACATGACATATTTGGAAGGAGTGAAATAAGAGGATTTTCTGCAACGAGGAAACCAATGTGGATGAAGTGACAAGGAAAATTGAGGTGGGAATCTGCAAAGTTCTAACTTCTAAATGCAAAGAAATAATTAATTCTCGAGGGAGAATTTGCCTCATGGGATGATGAGCTTCAAAAGCATTGGTTTGGGTTGAAGGTGCCAAAGGAGATCAATAGAGTAGTAAAAAGAAAGGACAAGTAGAAAAATGTGAAGTGGGTTGCCCCACCGGTTGGTTGCTTAAAGGTAAATGTTGATGGGGCATCGAAAGGTAATCTCAAATTTGTCGGGATTGGCTGCATCCTTCAGGATGAAAATGGACACTCAATTTGGACTCTATCTCGGAAGATTGGAACAACAACAAACAATGAAGCTGAGCTTGAGGCGCTAAGACGAGGAATATGGCTTTGTAGAGCCAAGGGTTTAGACAAGTTTGATGTTGAGGGTGATTCATTAACTAGCATTAATGATGCGGTGAAAAGAAAAGAAATATCCAATTGGAAATTGAAAGGATTGATTTGAAATATTTAGGATGGTCTGGAAGGTTTTTGGATTTCTTGAGTAAACACATACATCAAGAGGCTAACAAAGTAGTTGATCTTCTTGCGAATGCGGGCATTTCCCAAGATGGGATGGAGCATTTCGATAGCAGCCCAGACTCTTTAGGTGGCTTGTCGAACATTATCAATTTTTATTGTAGATAGATAGTGATTTGATATTCCAATATGTGGGGAGTATATGCTCTACGGCTAAACTGTCCACACGAGCCACTTACACTTTGTTTCTCTTCCCAAAGAGATAAAATCTTGACAAAGAAGAAGTTTTTAGATCACCTCGAGATTTTCTTGGGGGCCTTCTCTTCGAGCTGAAGTTCTTTTATACATGGATGGGAGGAGCAATTTGTGCATCCATGTTGATTTCGAAAATCTTTGGTGTTCCTTGTGCATGCGTGGTTGAAGCAAAAGAGGCACAAATGAGGAGATTATCTAAGGTGGACTTGGATGCCAACTTAGAAGCTCTGCTAAAGATCATAGGTAAAGAGAAATGGGACTGTTTGCACCTGCAAGATGTTTGAGTGTATGAAATATTTTTCTCCAATATTGTGCAAATCATGGGCAGAACGATTGGGGGTGCAGTTGCTGCAAATTGTCTTCTGGAAGCAAACATGAGAGCAATGTTTGAGGAAATTAAGGGGATAGATGTCAGTCCAAAGTTGGGTCTCATTGCAAAGATTTTTGATGCATACATAGGCAGAAGGAATAAGATCTCTACACAGGCTCTCTCATTCTGTATCAAGAGGGTTTGGATAGTAAATATCTGGGCACTAGTAATTATATTAGCTAGTATGAGGATTTGTTCTCCCCAATATATTAGTTTGCATAAGGAATGATGCATCTTATGTAGATGAGGGATCCATGAAGTTGGACCTGATTGCTGCCATGTAATTTCAATATTATAAATAACATATGGGAATTGCCCCCTACAACAATATTTACCACACACACACACAGATATATATATATACATATATTGTTTAGAAGTTTTAAATGAGTTTTTTGTAAAGAATCAAATCAAGAGATAATTGACAACACCTTATACACTACAACAAAATGGTGTGGCAGAAAGAAAGGACAAAACACTAATAGAATCAACAAGAAGAATGCTAGGAGCAAATTGTATGGACAAGATGTTTTAGTTGAAGCAATTAACATTTTTTTTTACATCATGAATAGGAGCTCAACTATTGCAATAAGAGTTAGGACACCCCATGAAGCTTTGTATGGAAGAAAGCCTATAGTGTAAGTCAAACAATGAGACAAAATGGGACGAGTTTTTTCATGGGCTTACAATGGCTTCCTTTCTGAATTCCCATAAGCTTCAAGTCAAAGGGGACTCATAGTTAGCTATCAAAGGACTTATTAAAGACTCGTGCTTAAATTGGCAGCTCCACAATTTGGTAGATGAGACCAAGACACTATATTCCAATTTGTAATATCTCCTATTAGGACTTTAACTTAATTTTCCCTAGAATTCCTAAATGAGATATAGATTAACACCTTGATTTAGAGCCACAATATTTGATAAATATGTAGCTGCTGTTTTATATATATCTTCTGAGTCTCCGACTCTTATTAGATCGAATGCTGATCCTTGTTGTAGATCCAAAATACTCAGATCGTTATATAGATTGTTGTCTTAATTTAATTATGCTGAGACTGTAATTCCTTTCTTTTATTGAGTGCTGATCTTTCTTCTTCGATGCCTAGTCATTACAATGGTTGTTGAGTCGCTAGACTGTTGTTGAGGACTGCAGGTGGTCTGAAGCAATCTATGTTCTTTGATGTTGATTGGTTCAATCTTCTTCTTTCTGATTTGATCTTCCTTGCTAATATATATATATATATATATATATATAGGAATTTATGATCCTATTCCATCTTGCTATTTCTGCCTTTGGCTGATCTACTCTTCTTGTGTAATAGATGAGGATGGTTCTCCCTTGATTCCCTACACAACTTGTATATATACCTTTCCAAACACCCCTTCGTCCAAATGAGGTGACCTTCTAAGGGCCAGCCTTGTTTATAAATAATTGTATTTAATTTAATTTAATTTAATTTTCTTCTTTCCAAGGGTGACGCTTCTTATAGGAAGGTCAGCCAACAATCTAATTTTATTCATCTTGGTATGAGTCGGCCCTCCTTATAATTTCTCACATAAATATTAATTACCTATTTCCTGGGTCGGTCCCTTGCATCTATTTAATTACTCATACTTATTTATATAAGTCCGCGACTAGGTTTTGAGATTGCTGTGGCTAGGGTTTTAAAACTGCTGCGACCTAGGGGGCATGACAGTTTGCCCTTCCCAAGATTGCTTGTCCTCAAGCAATGTAGGTTTCTATGAACTGAATCATGAAGGTTCCAAGCCAATCCTTGGAGATTTGTATTCCTTATTTAATTTAGCTGGTCCAACACTTGCATGATTTCCTAGATATCTCTCTGCATTAAAGCAAGGGAGATCTTAACATATATCAAGATGAGGATTAAAAGCATGGCACATATCTACGATCTCAAATGCAACTCATATTTGTTTGCTCTAGTATTCTGATTGGGAGGCTACTTAGTTTACCAACAAGTAGGTTCCTTTGTTGGTTTGCTTCTATCCCTTTCCAGGTTCAAGTCTACCCCTCTAGACTTCTAAGGGCTTCCCTATCTTTTGTTTTCTTAACTCACCTTCCTCAAGCTCACAAAGTAAGCTTGCTCAACATATCCTTGCAGGGGTGAAGGACACACTCATTCTTTCTCTCCTTGCTAAACCACCCATCTTGTTTGGTTTAGTAAACCTTTCCCTAAGGTTACACAATGTCTTGCTTTCTAAGCTTGCTCAACATATCCTTGCAAGGGTGAAGGACACACTCATTCTTTCTCTCCTTGCTAAACCACCCATCTTGTTTGGTTTAGTAAACCTTTCCCTAAGGTTACACAATGTCTTGCTTTCAGGCTTGTAGCCTTGTGGATCTATTTCCAGTTCACAGCAGTTTCCTTCCCTTGCAAGTTATTTCTTTCAGTTTGCTGAAAACCTAGCCGGACTATCACCAAGCTTGCTTAGGCTCAGTATGCAGAAATGGCGATTGCCATTTCCTGGTTTCCTCCTACTGCTACTCTACCCTTACTGTACATTTTTGGCTCTTCTTGAAGAACTCCAATGGCCGCGTGGATCCCATGGTGGAGGTTCAAGACAGAGCCATATTTACACTGTGAATTCAAAACAAAGTACTGAAAAACAAAAAGGAAACTTTAGTACAAAATTGTAATGAATTTTAACAAAACAAGATAGTATAACACTCAGCGATAGAAAACTAGAAAACAGACTGTATGTATTTCCTGTAGTATTCAACCATCCAACATCCAACCCTTTACAAATGCCCATTCGGTCTTTTAAACATTCCATCCATCGTGAAACACAGACGGTTTTCAAACTGAAAAACAGTTACAAAACGGTCCATCGGCGTAGCCACAGAACGTGGCTTCCAACTGCCAATGTCAACTTTTTGCGCTCCGCACTTCCTATCGGAAAGTCTTCAAAACTTTACTTCCGATGACCGATGACAATGTTCACCTTTCGCACTTTTTCCATCGGGCGTCAGGATAGCAAGAAATCCCTTCGTCCGATAGCCGATGCCTTTCTCCGCTTGCTGGACGTTTCTATCGGTCTTCAGGAAGATAACTGAAAAGCTAATCCAATCGTCCGATCTGCTCAATCTCTCTTTTGTGCTTCACCACGTGGCATTCACTGATTGGTTCCGAGGGCTCTACCCTGACATCTCAGCACGACCTCTCTAACCGCCCAGAATGCTCTTCTTTTTTGCTGGGTCTCACCATGGTCGCCAAGTCACGATGGATAAACTTCGGGCACCTTTGCATACAGGTATGGTGACAACCATCCGATCAGCCAGGACTTGATCACTCGTTAACTTTCCCGTGTTTCTCCCTTGCTGGGCCCCACCTTGGTTGCCAAGTCACGGCAGATAAACTTCGATCATTTTCCCGTCGCGGTATAGCGACAGTTGTCCGATCCTTTTGGAAGCCGCAGGACTGGCTCACTTGTTACCGACTAGCACTTTCCTATCGGGTCCGTGGGATAGCATAAAAACATTCTCTCCGATACCCGATAACTCCCATCGGGTCATCGGTAAAGCGTGCAACAACTCCCGCCGATACCCGATACAACTACTCCAACTCGGGCGACCTCATCGGGATAAGACTTGCCAATCGGGGTAGGTCTTGACGATAAGGAAAAACTCAAAAACTGCAAAGAAAACAACCAAACAAATATCTACATGACCACAGGAGGGTCTCAAAAGTCAAAATTGGTCAAGGGCATTTCAACCCCTAGGTGCTCTTGCACCATATTCTCACATCTGAACTAATCATATCTGAACCAAACACGAAGCTTACACATAAAAACACAGAGTATACACATGAATATATGTAGACACGGAGCATACACATAAATACTCGAAGTATACATATGAATAGATGCAGACACAAAGTATACATGCAAATACACGTGTTGTTAGATCCCTTCTTTTTTTTGAGCCATGAGCGAACAAATGGATTATGGGCAGAAGGATGGGGTTAGGCCCTAACCCCATCCTTTTGTTGATCCATTTTCAGTCATTAGTTCATTGAATGCACCCAAGATTGCAATAAAGTCACATAATTTTTGACCAATCGGAGTGTCAACCAGAATTTTTTCTCGGCACTAATAAGCAATCATTGGGCCACTTGGAAGCTCCTGGTTGCTTTTTTGGTAACTGGCAACTGTTGTAAGGATTTTTTATTTTGTTTGATCGTAGCACCTTGCACTTTTATTGCCATAGAGGATGACAATGTTTTTGCATGATTGGCTTTTCCAACAACCCTCTCATTTCCTTTGTTGCACATGTTGCCCTTCTAAACATGTGGTATAAATTTTATCATGTTCTAGATGGCGATCAGCGGCATTCTATTTTTTCTGGGTTTTGTGGCTGGCATTTGGTGGTATTCAGCAGTTCTTTTTGTGGAAACCTGGTGGGTGATTCTTCTATGGTGTATATGTAAGTACACTCTAATTGTAAAAACTTGTTGTAGGTAAGGGTATGACTCGTACCATCATGGGAAGGTGTCAGACTACAACCTATGTAAAATCTACCACTGCCCTAAATTTGGTTAAAAGCATTCTCAGACTGGACAGTGTGGAAGATAATGAGTTGTGTGACTCCATAATGTAGGATTTTTTGAAGAAGGCACAAGTAGCTATTTCATCAGTTGATGTGTAGAGGTGGTGGTACTAGGTCTGGTTCAGTCCCAATGATAAAATAAAAAAAAGAATGTCATGGTTAATTTCCTACGTTATCGGGTTTGGCCCTCCTGGACCCCATGCCTGGACTAGGTCTGCTTGGGTTCGGGTTCGCACCAGGGTCCAGGTTGGGTTTGCGTTCGTTATCAGCCCGCCTTCAGTCAAAATTTTGTGAAAGTTTATAATGAGTAAAACATTAAAAATTATTCGAAGTTTATTATTCAATTAAAGTTTTATGATAAATTCATTGATAATTATATATATTGTTATTGTATAATATAATATAATATAATATTATTAAATTATATATATATATATATATATATGGACGAACCCAACCCATGAACCCAAAGGGCAAAATTTTTTTTTGCTCGATTCTATGAACAGAGTTTGCATCCTCGAACCCAAGCCCGAACCCAAACTGGTAATTTAGGTGGAGATCCATTGAGTTTTGAAACATCTTTTCTGTCTTGCTGCAATCATAATGGGGATGTTTATGTATAGCTTATGGTTTACTAGATAGGTATAATCCATAACCCCATTACAAAATTCGGCCTGATATTTGAAAAATCTTTATAACGAGACTGATTGGAAGCTAGAACTGGTCACTATTCATCTATACACCATAAGATCTGGGTAAAGTCTATATTATGATGTTTCGCTTTTAGGGCTTTTCTCCATGAACCAATAATACATTCTATTTACTTGTTAAAATAGGTTTTGAATGTTTTATGTGAAATTATGGGAACAAAATAGTAATTATGATTTGGTGGAACATTGTATAAAATATTAAATGATTAACATTAATTCCATTGTGAAATAACTCTGGGCAATTCATTCATTGGGGTGCAATAGTTAAGTTCTGGGCGGTTCATTCTTTGGGGTGCAACAATTAAGTTTTCTGGGCAATTCATTCATCTATGACATGAAGCAGAATACAACTCTTTGCATGATCATCATGACTTCTTGGTGTCTTCTTTCTATATTTTGTGCAAAAATGCATCTGAATACGCAATAACTTAAGTAAATTGAAAATAATGTATATGCCGAAAGCCAAATATTGTTTTCCTTTATGGTTGATGGATGGTTTGATTTTTATTTTATTATATCTACTTTGTAGCATATGCTTCTCTTTATTGTCTTTCCATCTGCGAATCTAACTGCTTCCCTTTCTGGTTTTTTATATCTTCCAGAAACATAAATACATCATTCCCCTTTGAGCAGTTCAAAAGCATTGTAGAATATGATGACTCACATCTCTCATCCCAAATTTCTTGCATTATTGGAAGGATTGCTCATACACGCAACATACATTTGATAAGAGTTGAATTTAGAGGGAACATGATCTCATCTTTGTTTACTGAGACTTTGACAAACCTCACAAATTCAATAACTAAAGAGGTAATACTCTTTTGCACTAATGTGTAGATAAATGCATTCGTTAACTTTATTCTTGCAGCTCTTGCTCTTTGCTCTCTTTGTAGAGAGAACTTTTAAAATTCTTTCATAACATTTTCCATTGCTTAGTATATTCTGTTCTTTGTACTCGTCCTTTATTGAAACAAAATTTCTTTATAAAGGATTGCCATATAGAAAAAGGGTCATAGTTACACAGTATTTATACTGACCCAAAAGTAGATGATAAATATGTCATAAAATAATGACAAGGATGAAAAATTACAATACAGACCAGCATTTTGACATTTAGAAAAAGCGAGAAATATATATTATTATTAAAACAACATATTGTTTTTTTAGTATAAATTAAGATTCAAGAATAATGAGATTAAGGACTAAAAGAGATAACATATTGTCATGAATTTTCACAGGTTCATCTAGATTTCCAAAATTCTATTCCTTCTCGAGGCCATATATTAGGGTCAAGTCATCTCTATGAGTTATATTGCATTATATATCAGGGTTATGATACATCAAAGGACATAATAACAACATATGAACAAAAAAAGACAAAGAATACCTCCCCCTATTAAAATGAGTAAAGGTAACACCTGGCCCTGGGCCATAATTGGCAAGCACTCAGTCATCCTCAAGAACCAGGGAGGCTTGGGTTTGGACAAGAGAAGTATAGCAGGCAGGAATAAAGTTTGTGCAATCTAACCAGAAAGATACACAGAGAAATAATTATTTAGAATTGTAATAATTATGAAGTTCAACACTTTATTCATGTACTTAAATAAGCATGTACAACATATTCTCTAGAAGTACAAACAATATTAAGAGCTAGGGTAATAAGCAAGAGAATTATATATCAGAGTTATGATGCATCCAAGGACATACTAATAACATCTGAACAATAAGAAGACAAGGAATACCTTCCCCTATAAAACAATTACGCTAACACCTGACCCTGAGCTATAATTGGCAAGCATTCAGTCATCTTCAAGAACCAGGGCAACTTGGATTTGGATAAGAAGAGCATAGCAAATAGGAACACATCTTCCACAATCAAACCAGAAAGATACGCACACAAGAATTTTTTAGAATAGTAATAAAGTTCAGCACTTCAAATTTTATTCATGTACTAACATAAGAATGTACAACATATTCTGTAGCAGTACAAACAACATCAAGAGCCAGGACAATAACCAAGAGATCTCCCTAGACATATGTCTGATTGTAATATACGTAGATGTCGACAAATGAGCCATGTTGGTTGGAAAAATGTCTAACCACCACTTTTAGGCAACACCCTAGTTGAGCCATTACTAATCTCAAACATGAGATAATACTCATACAAACATAGATACTTGTTGGGACATGATATGCCAAAATATTACATTACCTGTTTTTCCAAATTAATGCACAATAAACAGTTTGTTTTATTCTTGTAATAAACTAATGCCTAAGTCTTCCCTTTCTACTAGGTGTCTTGGTATCCTTGCCGATACTGTCGAACTAGGTGGGGCTGTTTGGCCTCTAGAGTAACAATGAATGCAACTAGAGGGACAGTGATTGTTGTAGTCCTTTAAAGGATCCTAATATGATCTTTCGCTTCAATGATTTTCCTTCCAAACAATTTGTTGCTCCAAATGTAGTCCTCTTCCTTTGCCCTCAAAGATGATAGGGATTGTTTGTGTTATTGTTTTAATTTTCTTGTTGCTGAACAACACAAAATGGAAAACAAATATTGTAGAACCATTTTTCAAATTATAAGGAGAAGCTCATTGAGACTTAACTAAACCTGTACTAAAACTATAGATAGAATTCACAAGTATGTACACTGTACAAAATTACGATGGGGCTTTTGCATAATTATAAATTACTAATTGGCTACGTTTATTGCTCTGGATGCAACTGTTGGTCAGTCAATAGTCAAGCCTTACAGAGAGATTTCCAGATATAAGGGATTGTAAGATAATTTAAACACAAATGAATAAACTCAACCTCTTATTGGCTATAAAGCAAAGACCACTATTTGGATGCAAAAAAAGATTTAAAGGGAAAACAGCCAAATGCTTACCACTTGGCAGAGTAAAGAGTAGTAGATCTACATCAATAGGATATAATTAAACAGATAGACATCATACAATTTCAAGAAGTAAATAGTTAAATCACATGCAAAGCTACAATTTAAATAGACACACTTTGCCAATAGAAAACATTACTAAATGTAATTTACTTCATGAAATAATAAACATGCAATCACATTTGTTGTTCCATTTGTTTTTTTTTTTTGCATTTAATTAGTTACTTTATTGCATTACATGCACCTAGGATATGATATGCTTGCTTAGGTAGGTATTTACTTGGGTAGGTTGTACTTACAAAATGTGACTTGTACTTCACTTATTTGGTGGAGATGTTGAGCACACATGTGACCACATCTTCTTTGTCCCACACTAGTTGTACATTCACTCTATTGGTAATGTATATATGCACCCACTTCACGCTCTTGTATCCTCTCTTTTGCATATTGCATTCTTGAAATAGAATAACATTATTTATTATATTAGTCTTTTGAATTTTCGATAGCCAAATATTACATGATATCAAAGCGAAGATTGTCTAAGGCTTATCCTTTTTGAGTATCTAGGATTGAAGAACATGCTTTTCTAAAAACTTAGTATGCTTTTCCCTTGCATTCAATTTTGACTTGGAGAATTAGAAAAGTTTGAGAGATTAGATTTTTGGGTGATTCCTTTCAATGGCATTGTTTTGTAATTGTATTTTGGAGCTTGGTTGAACAAATTTGATCTCACCATTGAGTTTGGCATATCCAAGATAGTGGATTTGCCTGTCGTTGTGTACAAATCAAACATTGGAGGCCAAATGTGCGAGTTTTCATTTGGGAGGTGCTTGCAAGATCTAGTGGGTTGCCCTCATTTTGCGTCAAACTTAACTGTAATAACCATAGTTGAACTACTTGCGACTCGGCTCGACTCGCCAAGCCCCTAGGAAAAAAACTCGGCGAAAAATCGGGAAAAACTCAGCGAAAAACTTGGCAACTTAAAAACACGCTTAAACTTAGTAAAAAATGCATTTTTTTTGCAAAATTTAATGAGAAGATGCATCCAATGAGTCAATAAATGATAACACAAAAGAAACAAGCTGATTCTAGATATATTTAAATGCAGAGTGTCTACAAAATCGCATCCTCATGAGGAATGTTGATGGCTGGAAGCAAAATAGTAAATAGTTTTTGTAAAACCAAAAGTAAATACATCATTACAAATTACAATTACAACTTCCTCTTCCCAGCTCTAGGTAAAACTAGAGGAGAGGTAAAACTAGAGGGTCTAGTCCTAGAAGTCTGTAGTGGGCGTGACTGTGCCTCCTCGCTTGGTATGGCTGACTCATCCTCCATCCTGGATGAAGCTATGTCTCCACCTGCTTGTGGCATTGGCAATGACTCCTCATCCTCATCCTCTTCCTCCTCAATGTCATCCAGCGTGAAACCAAATCCACCCCCCTCCTCCTCCATAGCTTGCCTCTCCAAATCAGTGTTGTCATCCTTAGAAAACAATGGAGGCTGCTCCTTTGATGTCCAATCACTATAAGGATCTATATCATCCAAGTCAAGTGGACCACCTGCTACTTCCTCTACCTTCCTTACGCGCAATCGAAGATTATATTGCACAAAGACAAGGTCATTGAGGTGTTTTTGAGCTAGCTTGCTCCTCTTCTTTGTGTTGATGGCTTCAAACAAGCTCTAATTGTGCTCACAATTGGATGAGCTACAAGGTTGACATAAGATTCTGAGGGCAAATTTTTTGAGATTTGGGGTATTTCCACCCCAACTTTGCCACCAAGCATCTGCAAATTAAAATTAGGTTGAAAGTAGCACCCCTCGCCGGGGTCTGAGGGTGAGAAAAAAAGGGGTAGAGAAATAGGTCTAGATCTTGGTGGAGATTTACAAACGCACAATATTTGAAATTTCATCATTCATATTCATAGTTTCAAATTTTCAACTCTAAAATGTATAATACCAAGATTTTTTCAATGCTAATTATGCTGTTATATGGACTTGGAGCATAATCAGACTCAGAGGTTAAATTTTTCCCTACTTCCATCATCGCAGTTTCCCCTTATATTTTTTGATGGGGGTTTGGGGGCAGCGCCCCCAAGTTGGGGTCAAGGGGCATCGCCCCTTGCGCGCTCCCTGTCGCGATACAGGGCGGGGTCAAGGGGCAGCGCCCCGCGAGGCCAAAAATACTTTTATTATTTTATAAAGGCATCTGGTGTCATAAAGTATAAGAAAGGAAAAAGACATATTGAAATGCCACTTATACTTAAATGTTATATTTCATGTGTATATTTTGTTGAGAATGAAACTGACCTGAAAAAACAAAAAATGATAATTTTTTGACATGTTTGGGCCTCTTTTTTTAGTCTAGCCGAATTTTTAAAGAAACTAGCCCAGTGTTTTGCAAAAACTCGGTGAGTTTTTTCTGCGAGTTAAAGTCATAAAAACTCGCAGAGCTCAAAAACTCGGCGAGTTTTTGAAACTTGCCGAGTACTCTGCGAGTGTGTCATCTATACTAATAACCACCCCATATTTTTTTTGAAAATTTTAATTGAAATGCAATACAATTCCTTTATCACTTTTTGATCACTCAGTTCCCAAGATGGGCTACATGAGAGCATATGGTGTATAGGATCACACCAACTATCTAGAATGCATCAACTTGAAAGAAACACACTTGGCTGCAATGCCATCCAAAACTTAACTTCTTCAGTGGCGTGTGCTCTGCAAGAACTAAAAGGGAAACACTTCAATGCTTATTCAGTGGAGTGTGCAATTACAATAAACACATACACTTCCCTCTTATTCAGTTGAGTGTGCTTAACACAGTCTTTTCCACTTATTCAGTGATGAGTGCAATTACAAACCACCATTGCTACTTCCATTTATTCTGTGGTCAGTGCAATCACAGCCACTTCCATTTATTAAGTGGCGAGTGCAATTACAGCAATTACAATCACTTCCACTTAGTAGTGATTGCGATTATAACAAGATGCAAAGTTGTGTCCATGATATAGAAAGATTGATTGCTATACAAGGTTAGATCAAATGCATGACAAACATAATATAGAAAGAGTGACTGCTATATGTTCTAATCTTAAATAAAGATTGCTACAACAAACCTGAAGTGAATCAAATCACATAGGTAAACAAGTATTTGAATATCCAACATGAAATATACCTTTGGAAGATGAAATAAGGCAGATTGCAGGTCCGATGGCACTTTGTTGTTATTATCTAACTATCATAATAGAATCAAACACACATTGAGAGTACACTGAAAACTGTTGATTACTGAAATTTGACTAAGACTGAAAAATTATAAGATCCTCCGAAACTAGAATTTGCATTGTAACTGCTAAAGCTCCAAAAGCAATTTTAAACATCCTAAAACCATGTACATGAAATATGACTTAAAATTATAAGGAAGTAAAATTCCATATGTAAATGTCACTTACGCTTAAATGTTTGTTTCACGTATGGCTTGTCAATATGATGCAGCCCCTTAAAGGGAGGGTACTTCTTCCTTCCTCCACATGCCCTCTTCACTAGCTAGTATGACCAACCCATGCAATGGTAAGACCTGCTAAAACTTCCAATTCACTCCCTGCAACTTAGGTGGTGTAATGTCCCCTAATTAGTTACGCTTTAATTTAACCCAAATTTGGCCAAATCTATAAATGAGTAATTGGGATTTTTAGGTGTACCTTTGTATATTGTTTTCCTGCAACAAAATTAGAGAACATATATGAAATAATTCTTAAACTGAAATATGAATTGTATTAAATGATATCAAATCTGCTATATTAATGACTTTTAGAATTATATTTGTTGAATATGATCAGATTATTATATTTCCTAGATGAGATCACATTATTATATATAAAGTCAGTTTGTAAGTCAGTTACTAATCAATTCTTTTAGTCCATTAGTTGGATAGGGTGTCCAAGAAACCATCCCTCCTAGGCCCAAGGGAAGAATACTATATCCCCTTGGCTCCGTATGGCAGGTGTTAGGCATCCATCATGGAGTGGCATACCCAACGAGGTGTTCTATCGCCATTCCCCCTCATCACAACCACCTTCTCTCTTAAGCCCAAGAGAAGATGCTTCACCCATCTTGGCTCCATGTGGCAGGTGTTAGGCATCCACTATGGAGTGGCATACTTAAGAGAGTCCCTCATTAACAACGAATCATTTATTATATTTATTCAATTCATCACATTATGACAATCCATTATATCTGATATAATTGTCACATTCCATTATATTACATTAGTGCCTTGTATTGTGTTATCATTAATATTTTCTATTAGTATCTTTGTATCAGTATTAACCATTTATTGCTATTATTCCATTATATTGAATTTATTATTCCTTATATCATTCGCATCATATGGAGTTACAGCATTAAAATATTTTGTACAGCTTGAATTTAATTGTATTATGTATTTCAAAATTAATGTGCAGATATATATTTATACATCCAGTATGACAATATTATCATTTTAATATTATTTATCTAATTTGTCTCAAATTAATATCATATTAATGCCCTCTATTTGATTAACACTATACACAACAGTTACCATTAATGATATATCAATAAGATTTAATATAATTATAATTTGTTGACTGCTATACTTTAATATTCTAACAAAAATTGGTCTTCTAAATGCCTGTTGCTGCCTGCTCCTATTTTCCTATTCTAGCAGACCTGAAGATTCTTTCCGTGCTCCTTTCTTACCTTACTGGCAGACTCAGATCAATACTCCGTGTTTATTCCCTCCTCTCTTTTCCTTCCTGGCAGTTTCTATGTATATTCCTAGCTGGAAGACTTCATAATTTCCTCTATGTATTGTGAATTTGTGAATATATATGAAATTAAGTATGACTCCAGGAACCAAGATGCTACTGCCTGTAACTTAGTAACAGTTCTGATCTGATCCAATCCATGGTGATGTTCCTGGATTCTTTGATTCCTTTCCTTTATATCTCTCAATGTGAGGGAGAGGTCACACCTCTTCATCATGCATGCCCTTTGGCAAGAGATACACCCTCTCACCATTAGCACCTTTTGAAAGAGTGCAACTCTTCATTATTTCTGCCCTTTGAAAGGGACATAACCTTTCATAATCAGGTCTGCACTTCTTATTTTAATCAGATGTGCACTTCTCATTTCCAAATTATCCCCCTCTCAAATGAGGTTCTCTTCTCCCTTTTATATCTCATTGTTGAGGGAGTCACAATTTTTCCTTCCATGTCTTTTGACCATTCATTAACTTAATTAATTTTAATTTTTATATTTTAATTTAATCTCTAATATTTAAATTTTATTATTATTATTTATTATTAAATTCTATTTCAAAGTGGGGACATTACAGGTGGCAAGAACAGGTCTTTATGGCCAAGGAACACACTTTAAACAAGATCAGAAAAATCGTGCAGGTATGGTCCATGAAGAAGTACAACCAACATAGGGAATAGTATAGCTAGCTCAGCAACTCCATCACTTCAAAACTTCAATGAAAAGGAAAATCACCAAAAAAACATCAAACATAGCTTGCAAATCAACTCATCAAAACATATCAAACGTACCCATTTTTAACAACAAGATTGGAAACTTCACTTGTAGGCATGGCTGTGGCCCTTGTATGAAGCCACCAAGATCAGTTATGGGGTTTTTCGTCCTCAAAACTAGTAGTTTCAAGAAGTTTTTTCATTCTCAAGAAAATCAGAGATGTACACAGGTTCTCTCAAATGTAGAAGAAAAAATCATATCATTTCTAACCTCAACAATGAGCTCTCGACCTCCTTTTATAACATTCTGGAGGGAAAAGTAATAACAATCAAATAATAATCTTAGTTTTTCCTCAACAAGTCTTTTTTCAAATTAAATAATTCATTATGTGCAAAAGACCCCCTTGTGCCTATGCATCCTTCTAAAGCGCAACTTAAAACACTTTTAAATAAATAATTATAACTTAGTTGCCATTTTTATATTTCCTCCTTAGAACAACTTAAGTTATAGTTATTTAATTAATTAAATAAATCACCCAAGTTGTAGAAAGCATTAAAATGAGATAAATGTGAATTTCTGACCATACCATAACACCTCTAGAGATTTAGGATGATGAATTGAAGCAACTTGGTGACTGTCTAAAAATAGCATGTTTCTCCAAAAAGTTTGGAGAGCTCCCAAAAGGTCAAAATTGCATTCTAAAAGTATCAGGAGATTCACCAAGATCACCTGAATTCACTACTATGAACAAAACCACTACTTGATCAATCTTGTGCTATCCAAGAAGTTTGGAGTTCTTCCTTACCCACCAATTAGTATATGGGAAAGCCCAAAAAATAGACTAATTGTTTACAAACTAATTATGCTTGAAAATGGGACATAAGAGTTTTCCCTCCCTACAATTGCTTGTCTTCAAGTAATTGCAAGTCTCAACCAACTGTTCATCCTGAATAATAAATGTGGCTCCGGGATCCAAAATCAATCTAGGATGTTTGTGTGTCCTTTTGTTTGATGTATTGTGCTGCAACACACCTGCAACTAAAACCTCTTTCACTCTTCTTGTTAAAAGTGGGGCAATATTTTGCAAGAATTCAGCAAGATCCTTTAAAATTTGCTTTCCTTTACCATGTTTCCATTGCTCCATTTGGATATAAACTCGAAATTCTGAGTAGTCATTCACTGTTTCCATAGCAAGTGTCTCTTAATGATGGTTATAATCATGCAGCAATCTGTAAGAGGACAACCCTAATTGCTTAACATTTATTTTGCAAATTCTTTTTAAGTTCAATTAGCAGACATTATGTCAAATAGTTTGCATGCCAAATTGAACAGAGAGTTTTCTGATTTCAGTTTGCAAATATGTTCGTTGCAGGATTTGCAATGATTTCATACAACACTTACAATGTTTGGGCATTCACAAACAAGATGAGAATCTAGCTCTTGAATGAAAAAAGACACAGTGACAGAGATCTGCTAACAAATTTATTTGGAAAACTTTTCATTCATTTGCTGCTAATGACAGAACTACATAGGTAAACAAGTCTAATCTGACCTGGAATCATCAGAAATTTCCCATCAACAAGGTCTCAGATATCACTGCCCTTCTTTTGAAAGCTTACTGATAATGACTTCCAACTGTAATAGAAAGTGCCAGCAACTTATTCTACAAACTTGACTCCTTTTACAGTGATGCTAAGACATCTGAATAGGCTAGAAAAACACCAACTGAAATTACTGGACAAGTCTGAGTTTGGACAGCAGACTTTGGCATACCCAGCGATTGAAAAAACTTCCTTTCAAACACAAATAGCAATTTCCAAAGGATTTTTAGTCAAGAAAGAACCCCATGTACAGACTGCAACTTGTCAATCCTCAGTAAATGAAGATATTTCAATCTGCACTTCAGATTTATGACTCCCAATGCCTATCACAGAGTTTGGTTAATCTCAGCTATTTCAGAAAAGGAAGAATGGACTTCTTGTAGGCTGATTGACCAATCTCAAATGCAATATGTCTGCTCCAAAAATAGCAATTTCCAAAGGATTTTTAGTCAAGAAAGAACCCCATGTACAGACTGCAACTTGTCAATCCTCAGTAAATGAAGATATTTCAATCTGCACTTCAGATTTATGACTCCCAATGCCTATCACAGAGTTTGGTTAATCTCAGCTATTTCAGAAAAGGAAGAATGGACTTCTTGTAGGTTGATTCACCAATCTCAAATGCATTATGCCTGCTCCAAAAATCATGAACTGCCTTCCCTACTCACGTCTGGACAAACATAATATTGGCGCCAGCTATAAAAACTCTCACCAAATAGTCAAGAATTTAAGTGTCCAGGTAGTTCTTGATATTTCCATGCCATCACAAAACCAATTGAAACGCCGACTCTCTTGTGCAACCCATGCAATTCGTTCCCAAAGCAATCACTTCAATTAAGAGACAAAGAACTTAATAATCAAGGAGTTGACTATTAAATAGAGCCGCCTATTAGTGATTTACTGCTGTGATATGTTTCCTTAGTAAAGTGCTCCCTCTTTGTCTTATGTGAAGAGCTTACCTGGACAAAGATCCATAAGGCCATGCTGGCATTAGTTGATTTAGCTTCAAGTTTCTTAGTGGTATCGACCCCCCTTCAATTCTAAATGATGCGGCTGTTTAAAGTGTAATATAACTGAACAGAAAGCTTTGAATCTCCCTTTGTGAAATCTTTTTTTTGACTCCTTTGACCCTTTTAATCTTGCATTGAGATCTTTCCACAAGCCACATAGGATTTAATCATGATTTTTTAACCTCAATGAATATTTGAAAATGAACGTGTCAAGTCCCCATCCTTAACCCAATAATCAGATTGACAATTGTATATAGTACTAATAGTTAGCTGTATATTTATAACACTCGTAGCATAGAGACATTGTGGAAAATCGTCTTATTCCATAAGACTTCATAATCTTTGTATCAAGCCTCCAAGTGAAACATAGAGAATAAGATGAAGTAGTGAAGAAAAGGAATTGATATCCACTCATTCCCATGATCAAGGAATGAAGACTGGAGAACATACTGAATTGGTGACCATAATACTGATATTACACAAGTACTCATGAAGGTCTCGTAGGCAAAACCTTATTGGCATAACAATGAAGACTTATCATACCTGAAGGTAATTCCTATTGGCTGCATCCTATCGATTAAGGCATTAGCAAACACATAGTTAGTGGCAGACCAGATCTGATGCATGTCAGATCTGTCTGCCTTTGCAACAATTAATTATTAATACATGCATTAAATGAGAGTAGCGGTCTTATTACCACAGGCAGCAGTCAAGATAGTATTAATAATGAAGATCAATTGCTACGATGTGTATATTTAACAAAGACAATAACATGAAGGGGCAACGATTGTTATGCTAATCACATATTAGCAACGGTTATGAAAAGGTATCCTGTGGCAGCGATTCACAAATAAATATTGTATTCATCAAGGCACGCCAACTTTTAGGGGGTTGTGTGGGTTGAAGTGACACAACTTTTCTATCGATGTGAGGACTATAAAATAGTTTAGGATGGAAAAAGTAAAGGTATAGAAGGGATGGAGATGGATAATATATGAGATATTAATACTCAGCAAGATCAATCAGATCAGATCAGATCAGAACTGTTATAAGTTACAAGCAGTAGCATCCTTGTTCTTAGTGGTATGCAAGGGGATGTGCTTAATATGTGTGCTTAATATATGCAACCTGATAATGTTCCTATGCAGAATTTAGCATGTAAGGGGATGTGTTTAATAAGTATGCTTAATATATGAAGCCCAATAATGTTCTTATGCATAATTAATACTAATATTAATATGGACTGCAATATGTATGACAGTCATACTTAATTTCATATATATTCATAATACATAAGAAATTAGTATACTTATAGTCTAAATCATGTTATTACTGTTAGTATTTAAGATGGGAATGAGATGTTCCAAAGAGGGGTAGTCTAAATCCAAGAAATAGGTTAAGTCCCAAGATAGGGTGGGGATCAGCGACCTATAAGCGTTGAGGGTATAGACCCAAGATAGGTAAGGGCTTGGATTTGTAAACTTTGAGGGAACCTATTGTATTTGGTCTCTAAGCTCTTTGGTAAAATACATAGACCCTTCTTCCTTAAAACAGAAGCAGTAGTAGGGTCTGATATCTATATTAAGAACTATGAATAATGAAATGAATCATCTAATGAGGAAAATAAGTAAGCATTCGTTAGTAACTAATAAATTTAAGAATATCAATGGCTGGCTTCATGATTAGTCTCTCAATCAATTTTAGTATATTGAAATAGATTAATTATGTTAATTAGGTAGGGGACATTATAGATTGACCCTCCCAAGTAGAAGGGTATGACTGCTTATGGACAATAAAAATTAAAAAAATATCTTCTATCTTCCCTCACACACACTTGCACACATTGCACAAATCGTCAACAATTTTGACCGTAATAGCAATCAAACTTCAATAATTCTGAATTGACAAACCTATAATCTGAAGAGATAAAAAATTGTTCGTGAATCTTGCCAAATCCTTTACTTTCAAATTGAGACTCTAAATGAATCTCACCACATTGACTAGGGAGGATCTCTCACCACCGTAGCCAATCTTCTTCGAGAGGGTTTCCGTCCTCAAAAAAGTTGAGACGAACAAAGTTTAATCTCCAAGAACCCTTAGGGTTTCACCAAAGAGAAATAAAAAAAATTACATAATGCCAAATGAGCCCCTAAAATGGCTTTTATATTCTTTCTCACCAAACATCTAGAAAGCACAATTTAAAATTCACTTTTTAATTAAAACTCCATTTTAGATCTATAAAGACCTTTTTATTAAAATAATGATAATTTTGACTTGCAAGGTCCCATCTTTATGCTATGATTTAAAAAATTTCATCTCGCTTCCAACAAGCTATAATACTAAGGTTCTTTATAAATATTTTGAATAATATTAAGCTCCCTTAGAAAAATAATTAAAATAAAGCCATTAATGCACTTGTTTTGCAGAAACAACTAGGAAATCATCAAAATTTAAATATGATTGCACTAGAGCGATCCCAGTGATGAAAAATGACAAACAAAGTCAATTGGGTGACTTACTACAAATAGATGCTTTCTCCAAGATTTTTGGAGAACACACCAGAAATCAAAATTCACATTGGAAAGTGGCATATGAGTCCTCCAAATCATTTGAGCTTACCAGTAACATCAAATAACTCCTTTGATAATGTTGACACACACCTAGAAGGTCAATGGCAATTGCAATGCAAGAGAACTTGAAAATGGGGACATAAATGTCCTCCCTCCCCAAAGATTGCTTGTCCTCAAGCAATGCCTACACAACATTAGAATCACCAGACTGAACTGAACTACAACCACATATGATCCCAGGGTCCCACATCAATCTCAGAAAGAACCCACAATGCTAACATTGCACCGCTCTAATTATAATTGTAAATCCATCATGCCTAATCTACACTTTCCTCTCTTGTAACCCAATAATGTAACCATCATAAAAACCGAACCTGAAATACTTGTAAGGAATGAAATGTATGCCACGAAACATCTCTTGCCAAAGCATCCCAGTGAATGTCCCATCTTTGGGAGATTAAGTGTTATTTTATTCCTAAGGCTAAAATATATCAAAAAAGGAATTAAAATTAATTAATTATTATTATTGCCTAATATTTATTTAAAAGATAATATTTAATAATTGATTAAAGTGACTTAAGATAAAAGATTAATTAAAGTCACCAATTAGTAACAGTGCAAGAACGGAAGAAACTGAAATTAATAGTTATTTAAATGGCTTTGGGGATTCAGGCTGGATATGGAATGATTTATAATTTCTTTATTTATTTGAGAGTTTTCTCAAATTGCAAACTCAGGTTGGAAGCCTGAGGAAACCATCTTTGGCAGTGAAGTGAGACTTATCTAGGTGATCTTGGAGGAGTCACTTAGGCTTCTCAGTTGGGGAGATTGCAGAATATGCGAAGTCTCCATTGGAGACAAATTCGTTGAATAAGGATATACAATTATCAGTTTTGAAGATTGCAGAGGTATTTATTAAATTTGCAATATAAAGACATTTGTAGGAATATTTTATAATTTTATGAATAAGGGTGACTTTCATAAGTTGGCGTGGAAATATTTTTATTGGTTGATTAATCTTTAATTATTTTGCTAGGAATATGACATCAAATAATTCATATGTTGGTGTGGGAATACAGACAAGTTGGTTGTTGTAGTTTCCTTTGTATTCATGGTGTAAGATTATAATATTGGCGTTTGGGTTTCTCTATGTTGAATTTGTTAGAATGTGTTGATGTTTTGTCATTGATGTCGAATTTAGAGATCCATACCTGTACACATCTGTATATTTGTTCTAGTTGTTTCAACGATCAACAATCATATGCAAACACAAGAAAAATCCAATCCATCAGTATCTTGTTTAAAGACAAGAATGATCGTATTACTTACAAGAATAGATTGTAATGATCATATTTCTAATTTTTTTTTGAAGTATCGGGAGATTCTATGTTTTCAAAATTCAATGTTTGTTTTTGGGAGTTCAATAAAGACAATGCTTATAATTTTGCTTCGATTTCTTCTTCATTCTATTTCTATTTGCCGTGACAGTATGGTTTGCTTGCACCAAAAAATATGGTTGATTTGTATCGTTATTGTATCTCTATAGCGAATATAGATAAGTCTTATACACTGGGCATAGATAAGTATGAGCAACATTGAGAACACTCCAAATGTAATGTGCCCTTTCTCTGAGTGATCACCTAGAAGAGATTATTAGCCTATTTTATTCCCGTGGGCTAATTAAATTAATGCAAGGGAATAAATTAATTAATTAAATGTTAAATAGTCCTTTGTCCTTGGGATTATTTATATTTAATTAATTAGTCATACTTTATTTTATAAAGTGACCTTATGATAATGCCAATGATAAATTATAAAGTAAAGTCACTTTTGGAGGGAAAAGTAAAAAAAAGGAAAGAAATAAAATGAAGTATTGCTTTTGAAAAGGAAAAGCATTATAAAAGGAGGAAAAAGTGAAATGAGGATTCATTTTTGAGTTGTTATTTTTGAAGAAACTTTTCCTTGAGAGCTTGAGAGCTTTAGCTTGCAGGTTCAGTAAACCCTAGGACATAAACCCTAGAGGTTTTGACTATTTGGACGAAAACCCAAACCAACTCACTTGGTGAATACATCTTAGGATTCACAGTTGCACACCATTGATCAGTTTTCATGGAGATTCGATGATCTATCTTGCAGATTTTCAGAGGGTTTGTTATTTTATGTATGGAGGCATTCCAAGTATGTGTTACTTGATGGCATCAAGCATTTTCTGATTTGTAATAGCAGCATGTGTTTGTAAACAACAATACATTTCTATATTAAAAGAATACGATTGGCTTATTTAGATTCTTTGTATTTCATTGATTGATTTCCTTGAAAATCTATATTGTTCAACTTGCATGTTTGCATGTCACAATATTACATAATGATGAAACAAAACATGAGTAAAACCGAAAACCTAAATCAGATTTGAAACATTATCCAAGTCCGGGATATTTCAGTGGTATCGAAGCTAGTTTTCTTGCCAACTTGTTGGGTTTGTCAGTGCATGTCAGAGATTCTAGTTGCATGTGAGCTAGCCACACTTGCATGTCAGTTTGGAGATAACCCATGATCTTTCATGTTGTTTCTTGTCAGTGCATGTCAGAGATTGTAGTTGCATGTGACCTAGCCGCTCTTGCATGTCAGTTTGGAGGTGACCCAGGATATTGCATGTTGTTTCCTATCAATGCATGTCTTCTATTCAAACACTTAGATAGTTGCATGATCGTTTAGATCAGTTTTATGAAGTGGGTTTCTTTTGCATGCCATTTTGAGTAGTTTAGATTTGTGGGTTCGATTGCTTAGCAATTTTGATCAGTTCCAAAAGGTGGGTTTACTTTGCATGTCAGATTTGAGACTACCCAGATGTTTGCATGTCATTTTGGAGCCTTGCATGTTAGCGAATTAGAGTTGCATGCCAGTATTTGGCTCATGTGTGATAGTGAAAGAACTTAGAGGTATATTGTTGCTAAATAGCGCACTACAAGCATGGGTGATAGGCATGATGGTATTCATAGTCCATGACAGGATAAGTTGGATGGTCATATGAGGGTTTGAGAGCTTTAGCTACTACTTTGCAGCTGATTATTCAGTCTTTGGATCATTTAGTTGGTTCTCTTGACAAGGTGGCTTTGGATAGGCCAAGGGACAGGCATGAAGACATGACAAACATGATCGGCGAGACAGGTCTCTTATAGTTGCAAGGAGCCATAGTAGGCGATCTAGATCACCTTTAGTTGTAGATAGTGAGAGTGGTTCCGTTCATGCAGAGAGGACAAATACACGCACCATGGATAGATTGATGATGCCTACATTCTTGGCTAGAGATGATCGACCTGCAGTTAATGATACACTTGATGGTGTGGGATTCCAGGATAATGTCATGGCAGCTAGTGATGAGTGTGTTTGCCACATACGGGTAAACGATTAAATGCAGAAAGTAAATGCACAGAACATAATTGAAATATATTAAAGAACTAGTTTCTGTATTAATTCAACAGTCCATGTACATCAAGTGCTTATAACATTACACCCAGATACGACTATGATGATCCTACTTTGAAGGAAAGGTATGCAATATATAATACCCGAAGGGGTACGACCAACTGTCGTGTCCAACTGCCCTTCGGGACGACTAACTGACTGCCGAGACTCATAATTACCGACGACAACATAACATAATACGACAACATGACATAATGATTATTCCCAACAACATCATCCCCCCCAAGAAAAGAAGTCATCTCCGGACGACTTAATACAAAATAGAGATGACATTAAATAGAACCAAGGTAGAGAACTGCAGGAACTGTTGACGCCAGTCGAGCCTGGAACTTATACACTTGCTGCGTCCTCGCCTGAAAACCCTTTTCTGCTACCATCGGATGCTCAAGTGCGGATGTCACCATTAATGCTTCTGCAAGCAGTTCTTTTTTTCCTTGACATCACAGTCCTCCTATGCCTAAACCAAACTTGTCTGCAAGACACGCTTTTTAGTCTCAGCCTCCACCAATTGCTACTCAAATGATACTGTCTCCCTAGCCAATTTGTCCTTGATAGCCACCCTGCCCTCTCGGCATCCAACTCCTGGGTACGTTGAGCTAAGTCTCACGCTACTACTGCTTCCAACTTGGTGGTCAACTCCTCCCGAGCCCTCTGTGCATCCACCAAGACAACCTCACGTCCAGTCGAGACATACTCCGAGTTCCTCAAAGCGTACCATTCATGCCTGGAAGTGGCCACAACCTTCTGGCACAAAGGCTAGGAGACACCTCAAATCCTCCATCACACTCCCCAAAGGCTGATAACTGAACTGAATAAATCCCTGGTGCCGTACGACTTCACGTTCTTTTAATGCCTTCCTTCAAACTCTGTTTGTTTGCAACCTCCAAATCTGTCTCCCTCTACGACTTATGGCTTCCCTGCCAATGCTTAGCTTCAGGCTTCTTTCTCACAGTACGAAACAACCCCAACACTTACCGTGAATTCTCGGATGCCCTTTGCCCAACTCCAAAAAGTGTATTGTAGCTCAAAAATAAACCAGGGGTCTGGGGGCAGCGCCCCAATGGGGTCTAGGGGCAGTACCCCTCGCGGGGTCCGGGGACAGCGCCCCAGGTGCGCTCCCTATCGCAGTACAGGGCGGGGTCGAGGGGCAACACCCTCGCAGCCAACACCAATTTAACACCTTTGGAACCACACGGAAGTCCATGGCACACATCATTTTTGTGATATTTTAAGATGCCAAAAACTTGCTTCTCCACTCTAATTTTTCAGTGTCCTGGCTCCAGACTCCATCGAATGACCATCGTTTATCCCTGCCGTGCCGTGGTATTTTCCCTTTCACCCTCTTGTAAACCGCTGTCGCCGTGCTCCTTCAGGCCTACGGACTGTAATGTCCCAAGCCCGTACAGAGGCTATGTGCCGGACGATGGAGTGAACCCGTACGGTGGCTAAGGTCACCCGAAGCTTGGTGCCGTACAGTGGCTAGGAAGGTCATACAGTGGATGAATACTTGTCGAGTTCCACCCTAGGCCGGTGACCACCGTCGACGGTGGTGCACCGTACGGGGTCCCACCGCACGGGGCCTCACCGCACGGTGGTGCACCGTACAGGGTCCCACCACACGGGGCCTCACCGCACGGTGGTGCATCGTACGGTGTGGTCGATCGTGGTGGTTCCACCGTACGGTGGTCTCCCGTGGTGGTTCCACCATACAGTGGCCCCCAACAGTGGTTCCACTATGGCCATCGATTTTTTTCTTTTTTTTTTTCAATTTCCTAATCTAATTGTCCAGAGAGTCTTCGGCTCGGGTCCCATGTCTCTGGGATCGCCCTTCATCCTTCTCGGTTTGCCTCGCCCGAGAGTCTCCCGCTTTGGTCTCGTGCCTCTCGAGTTACCTTCCATCCTCTCGGGTCCCCCTCCGGACTCTGGGGTGTCCTTTTGGCCTCTTGGGTCCCCTGCGTGCTTCTCGTGGTAGGTTTCAATTTGGAGCCATTGATGGCAAGTCTATTTCCAATGGCCATCAGAAGACCTGGAACCATAAATTCTACAGGAACCACGGTCTCCTTCTCGTACATAAGAATAATAATAATAATAAAGATTTTGAAGGCTGCGGCCTTCCACACAGGGTTCCAATCGTTGCCAACACGAATGATCTTAGGATTATCTACATCATTGAGGTTTGGGGCATCTCCCTTCCAATATTCTTTGTATTCCGGAGGTAAACCTCCTCTGTTACTTGCTCTGGTTCCTCTACTTCGAGCTTGTAGCTCTGGAACATTTCATAATCCTCTATTTGCCAATGGAAGAGCCCATTCAATGACCTTGTCTCATCCTCAGAGCACTCTCCTAGTTTGAGAATCCCTTCGTCGTTGGGTTCCCTGCAGCCTCGTCCTTTGTCCCTCAGGTCGCCTTCTCCTTCACCCTCCGATTCCGAAGATGATGCCAGTTCCTCACTAACCGACTGCGTCCCAAGGTCTATGATAAACTTCCTTCCTCCATTCTCCATAGACAGAGTGTTCTTCTTCCAGTTGTGGGTGGCCTTGGCTGCCACTAGCCACCCTCTCCCTAAGATCGCATCATACCCTTTTTTCTTTAGTAGGATTACCATGAAGTCTAGTATGAAGGGTTGCGTCCCGATGGTAACTTGCTGGCCCATCAATGTCCCGATGGGTTTGATTCCATGCTGAACTTCTCCCAGCAGATTGAATGTAGATGGCCATAGCGTCGGCTTCTCCAGCTTCCGCCAGGTTTCTTCTGGAAGAACATTCACTCCTGATCCACCATCGACGATGGTATCGGTTAGAATGGTGCCAAGGATACCCATCTCCACAATGGCCGGGTTCCTTCAAGTGTTAACTGCCAGCAGCCTGGGGTCTATTGCAAACCCCCCAGGAACATCTGTGCTGTGGTTGGTATTGGTGCGTGGTTGGGAGAGATTATTCAGCAACGCCGTTCGTAATTGAGGAATCGTCTGGAGGAGGTCGTGTACCTTCACAAGCACCTCCAGTTTTAAAATTTGATTTAGTATAGCCTCCTCCGCCTCCGGTCAGCTGGAAGTACCCATCATACCCTTCGCCTTCGCCCCCTCTCGTATCTCTTTCTTGATTTCTTCCCGTGCTTCCCGTACTCTTCGCTTCTCCGTCTCCGGGTCTGGGCACATTGCTTGTCTGGCTTGGGTGCGGGTTACGACCAACACTTCCTCTTCTTTGGTTTCCTCAATATTGAGCAAGTTGACACCGGACTTTGGGCAGGTGGCATCTTCGTGGTCTCCCGCTCTGCACCATTTGCACAAATATTGTGTGGCCTCTCCCTTCGGGCAGTCTCGGGCGAAGTGCCCCCATTGGCTGCACGCTCTGCATTGTATCATCGGTCGGCCTTTGGAGTCGTATTGGATCCGGCTCCTTGTATTGTTATTGTTGTTATTGTTGTTCCGTCCTCCCCACCGGTTATCTCGGTAGCCTCCCGATGTTGCATTGTCGTTCGCTTGGGAGTTGCCGGTACCGCTCGATGTAGTTAGTTGTTCCTGCGTAAGCAATACTTGTTGGCTTCGTATTTTCATATTGTAGGGGCATTCCCTAGTGGGATGTCCCATCAACTGGCATATATCACAATAGGCCTTCTTTGGGCAGGAGCCTTTCGTGTGGCCGTCCGTCTTACATTCTGTGCACCAAAGCTCCCCTTCGTCGGTCTTGCTCAGACCTCCCCTCATAACCTTCAGCTCTTTCATCATCCTCAGCATGTCCTTCTGCAGGGCTTGCACCCTTTTGTCGGACTCACCATCGCTGCTGCTTCTCTCGGAAGAGTCATCATCCTCGGACGAGCTATCCTTCTTCTTTTTCTTCTTGGATGTCTTGGTCTCGCTCTCGAGATCCATTGCTCTATTATATGCATCGTCGTACGAGGTTGGTGGAACAATTTTCATCTTCTTCCGGAGGGAGTATTTCAGTCCCTCCACGGACCATCTCTTTTTCAACCCATTTGTTGGTTGACTCTCCATTTTCCCCAACAGTTCCTTGAGCCGCCGACTATAGGCTTGGACCGTCTCGTTCTTGTTCTGCTTTGTGACATAGATTTCGGCTACTATTTTATTGTCGTCTCAAAGTAGGCAGAACTCCTTCTCGAAGGCTTTCCGTAGCGTGTCCCATGTGGCCACTGTAGTTTTATCAATATCCAAGTACCAATCGATGGCAACTCCTCGTAATGTCGCTGGGAATTGCATCATCCATTCGTCCTGGTTCGTGACACCATTGGCCGCCCATATGGTTTCACAGGTTCTGCAGTGCCTGACGGGATCCTCCTTCCCGTCACCGGTGAATTTCAGCAACTTCTGCCTATTGGCCATTGATGGGGGTTGTGTCCCCGGAGGTGGCTGTGTCTATGGTTGTCGTGTCTCCGGAGGTGGCTGTGTCCGTCGTGCACCCGCGCCACTCCCTTCGATGCCGGTGGTGTTTCTTGCTTGAGTGACTGGGGGTACGGTGTTTCCTGCTTGAGTAATATCCCCAACAATTTTTTTCAATTTGTTTCCAGTTACAATCACAACAACATTACAATGCACCCGTTAAAGTTAGGAAATATAATTCCAATGCCACTGAAAGGTAACCCTTCCACTTTCTGATCACCAAGAGCCCAATGTGGGAAGGTGAGAGCATACGGTGACAAGGGGTTCGTTAGCTTTCTAATCCGCTGGAAATTATAATGCAATTACAAAACTGGGTGGCAAGCCAACCCCTTCCACTTTTCAGTGGGATGAAGAACACAAACTTGGCAGTAAACCAGCCAAGGCAACAAAGCATAATAGAACCAAATCACTCTACCGCTTATGCAGCGGGAGGACTTTTAAATGAAACTATCACTCAACCGCATATCTCAGCGGGAGGACAATATCACTCAACCACTTGCTCAGTGGGAGGACAAAACTGAATTACAAACATACAGGCGGCTAAGCCATCCTCTTCCACTTGTTCAGCGGGAAATACAACATAGAATGAATTGGT
Organism: Cryptomeria japonica; assembly: GCF_030272615.1. NCBI lineage: Eukaryota > Viridiplantae > Streptophyta > Pinopsida > Cupressales > Cupressaceae > Cryptomeria > Cryptomeria japonica. Next base: position 406,959,298 of record NC_081408.1, read on the forward strand.
CAGTACTACTAAAGCAATTCTTACAATGATAGAAATGTGAAAGGAGGTAGAGTGAAGTACATATCTTATGAATTCGCTAACACGTTCTAACCAATAATACTACTTGCTGTTCTAAAATCAAATACAAGGAAAACGCAGAACCAACCATCCCGAAACCCACTAAATTGCTTGTAACTCACTCAAAACCCCATAGAATCATGCCAAATCAAAAGCAAATGAAGCGTATGACATAAGCAAACAAAACAATTCCTCGAAACTGCAATTGAAGAGCACCAACAATAATGCACGCATCCCAATGCAATTCTGAAAATGGCGCTTTTGTTGAATAGTTTGATTTGCAACTAAAAATTGGAGAGTTCTCCAAATGCCACGCCAATATAGGAGACTTATCATCTCTCTGGTACGCTTCCAACAAGCCCTCACCCAGAATGATGCATTCAACACACAGGCAGCTACGAGCAAAATACACTTTCAGCCGGCACACACCAGCAACACTTATTTATAACTTTTTGCCAACCAAATTCAAATTCAAATGCACTCCAAATATGCCCAAACCAAATGCCATTCCATTTCATCCACATTTAGCATTGCATTTCATTTCATTTCATTTCCTTGCACAAGTTCGCCCAATTCACATTCACCCAAAATCGCCCCATTCACCTTGAGTTATAATTTACTTATTAACACCATGACGACCCCCTTGAAGTCATATGCAAATTTCGCCCAAATAGACTTAGGATAAAATTAATATTTTCTCCCTTCTTAAGTCGTCCATCCATAAAATAATCAAATATTAATACCTCATGCCTAAGGTATTAATATATTAAAATACCTTCTCAAATATTGATTATTGCCAAATTGAGCCGGAGACTGAAGTGCTGGAAATCACCAAAACTGAACTGAGTTGGGGCTCTAAACTGAACTGCCAAAAATAGTCATCTGAGTTAAGCTGCAGAATCCTTGCCAATAATAGCACCAAAAAATGCTGGAAGACCAATTGCTCAAATTGACCTGCCGGAAATAGCCATCTGAATAGGCCAGTTGACATCCTGCTAAAAATAGTACTTACTAAAAAGAGCATACTGCTAAAAATAGTAAGTGTTTCCAAAGTGATTTTAACCACATTCTGAGCAGCCATCACACTTACTAAAAATAGTAAGTTAGGAAAAAGTCACCTGATGCAGATGCATGTCAAACCATCCTGAAGCTCTCTGAAAACCCAGAAGGAATCTAGAATCCAAACTGTCAAACTCCCACATATACCCCTTGAAAACACCAAAGAAACTTCCTAGAAAAAAAGGAAACCCTAATTCTCCTTTCCAAATAGCCTACGGGTCTCTAGAATAGGACAATGGACCACTGAATGCACATCACTGAGAATGGGACATTACAATCCGCCCTTCCCAAAATTGCTTGTCGTCAAGCAATGCCACCACAACTCCAGAAAATTTTAAACTGATCCACACCCAAGCAAGTATGAGCCTAGGGTCCCATATCTGTCTCAAGAAGAACCTACCATGCCGATGTTGCACCACTCGGATCATATCAGTGAAAACATCACGCCAAAACTGCACTAACCTCCCTTGTAACTCCAAAATATTACCATCCATGATACTCAAACTGAAAATCCTTGAAGGACTGAAATCAATATCATGCAACATCTCGTGCCCATAAGGCTCTAAGTAATCAATATCAATAGTGCCACTATCTATCACAAGCTTGGGCAATAGAAAATAAGGTCTACTCAACTCACGATCAAACTCCACAACACATCCCCATATGGTATCTAACAGAGCCACGACTGTCAATGTGACATCTCCAAATCTTCTTGCAAAGAGGAAAGCATTCCTTTGCAAGAGCTCAACAAACTCATACTCATATCTGCACATGAATCTACTATGCCTCAATTGAATTATCCTGATACAACCATGGAGATTTCTGAAAACTCTTACAGTTCCCACTCCAAGCACCTCAAAAAGGCGAACCAAAGAAAGCAAAGGTTCGCTGTCCCAACCATAAGAAGAAGAAAGGGCATAAGGATAACCTCTAGTTAGAGCTTGAACACTTCCCATACACGGATACTGATTGCCCCAACTCGCCATAACTCTCACTTGAGACCACAAACTCGTCCTGCTAGGAGACTGTAAAGTCTGAAAAAGAGTATACCAGTAGCCCACCAAGTCTGAAATGATTGTCTTGAGGTCTGATTTTAGGAAGATCAGCATCCAAGAAGATGAACAGCTGCTGCAACATAGGAAATCGTTATCCAAAACAACACATCTACTCATGTCCAAGGCTGGAGAACACCTCCAAGCAATCTCCAATTGAAAACCATTACTTGCATGACCAAAGAAATTGCACCAACTCCCCTGAATGAGAGCAAACCATAAAGTGAAGTGGCTAATCTGCAACCAATCAACAAGCCCAAATCTGAAAATCCGATCCATTCTTTTCCAAAGAACATGCCCAAGAGTATGCATTTGATCAATGCTCCAATTTTGAAACAATATCTCATGGTTGCAAATTGCACTTAGATCCCAGACTCTGCAATGTGATCCACCCTCATCATTGAAGTCAAAAGGAATTCCCACATCAAACTTGAAAAGTGGATTAATAAATGTCAAATCAGCATTTGTATCAAACAATGGACTATCAACATGCTGATTACTATCAGAGTCATGTTCCACCCAAACATTCTTTTGCTCGAAAATCACTTTTTCAAATCTTTGGGGACAAAGAACAAGATCATACTCCTCCTGAATGCAATCAAGCTCCTCCATTACCTGATTGATCTGCTTGGCCATTTCTCTATTCTCTTTCTCTCTTAAATGTTTTGAAATCAGCAAACTGATCTTCTACCTCCATTAGAACCAACTGAGTATTTTCTAACATGTCCTTTGTTGACTCAAGCTCAAGAGTAAGCTCTTCAACTTTCCTCTCTTTTCCTTGGAAATCATTAAGCTTCTTTGCTGATTCGATGGCATAATCACGATCTGTGATCAATTCTATGCACTCTGATTTCAATGTCTCCAAAGAGTCTTTGATGAGTTGCAGATTAGGGAGAGCAACTTCATCCTTAACTCCCTTCCATCTCTCCTCAATTTGAGCCTTCCAATAGAGTTCTTCTATCAAACTATGTGTATGGTCAAACCCAGATAGAACTCGCACCTCATTCTCAAAGGACCTCACGAATTTATCCTTCCACTCGTGAACATTTAATGGTGGTGTACTGGTCATTGGCTGTAACTGAAAATCAGAACGTTGTTTCTTGTCTTCGTTGCCCGCAAAGCTGCTCCAAGACTCCTTTTCTTCACCACCCACTAGCTGCAATTGCTCAATATCATGAAGAGGATTAGATTCTACTAGATCTTCAAGTTTTTGCTTGCCACCAACTTCATGAATAGGTAAATCAGATTTGTATTTCAAAACTTCTTTAAGCTTTCCATCATCAAGAACCATATGGTCCTCTAACTCTACAACACAATCCGTTTTTTGAGCCTCATCAGGGTCAAAGGGAAATTCATCCCACACAGGTTCCTTGTCATCGCTAGGTGCCATCACACCTGGATCCCAAGTGCTAAAGGGCTGATTACTTTGTTTAGTTAAAAAGTGCTCACCATAGCTCTATGTATCATCCAACTTAGATCTTGATTCTTCTCTTGGTTTCCACCCATTGTTCTTTTCACCAAGTGCAAGGCTAGAACCAAATAATGTTCCATCTTCCCACTCAAAAAGTGGATTGTCATATGTTTTCACTTTACCCATCTCAAACAATGGGTTATCAACAATCTGAAAAGTATTTCCTTTTTCCAACTCTAACCAACAATCCTGCTGTCCTAAATCTGAAAATTCCAATTTAGGACATTGCTCAAAGACTTTCAAAATTTGGTCAAGCTCATTCTTCAAACTATGAGTCTCAACACCATTGTTTTGAAATGCAATTTCTGATTGGTCCTCTAAATCTGCCCCTTGAATGTCATCATTTTGGTATATTTTAAACTCACAAAATAGGACAGCCTTTTGGTCATTAGGAACTTTACCATTAGCTGCAATATTTTCAGCTTCATAACAAGAATCTCCATCTAACAAGCTATTAACCTTTTCCTCTTGTTTAACATCTTCAGTTTTCATCTGCTCTTCCTCTACAAGCACATGAGTGTATTCAACACTTTCACTAACTCCATAAGAAACATTAAGAGATTCATCATGCACAACCTCAATTACTGTTTTTTCATCTTCTTCTGGCAATGGTCTCAAGGACAAATAATTGTCCAACTTCTGAACCCACAATCTAGTAGAACTCTTATCACTACCGTCAAAGTTGGCTAGAGTAACCTTTCCAAGGGTTTGCTGATAATCTAGTAGAGCATGAGGGCGATTATCATATCTTCCACCTCTTTTTATCTTTTGGTTCATAAACTGGTCAAAGGTGAGGATATTTCGGATCTCTGTAGGGAGAGAAGCATACTCCATGTAGCTATTCCTTATTTCATCCATTGTTGATATCTCGGTTTCAGCTTGAGGCACTTCCTTGGGTATGAAGACGGGTTGCAAAGGCCTTGGTACTAACCCTCCAGGTGTTCCTCCATTGTTGTTAGCTTGAAGTCCATTAGTGAGCTGATTAGGAGTCCCACCATAATTCTGATTAAGTTTGGCCAGCAATTGGGACATCATCTTCATCATGGTTTCAAACTTCCTCTCAACTCTCTCCACAACCACGTTTGCATCATTCTGACCAAATATTCTCTCTACCATTGAATCAACCACTGTTTCTCTGTCACTCAAGGAGAACTCTGATTAATCGGAACACATAGGCTGGCAGGAAAACTAGCTTTGATACCACTGTAATATCCCCAACAATTTTTTTCAATTTGTTTCCAGTTACAATCACAACAACATTACAATGCACCCATTAAAGGTAGGAAATATAATTCCAATGCCACTGAAAGGTAACCCTTCCACTTTCTGATCATTAAGAGCCCAATGTGGGAAGGTGAGAGCATACGGTGACAAGGGGTTCGTTAGCTTTCTAATCCGCTGGAAATTATAATGCAATTACAAAACTGGGCGGCAAGCCAGCCCCTTCCACTTTTCAGCGGATGAAGAACACAAACTTGGCGGTAAACCAGCCAAGGCAACAAAGCATAATAGAACCAAATCACTCTACTGCTTATGCAGCGGGAGGACTTTTAAATGAAACTATCACTCAACCGCATATCTCAGCGGGAGGACAATATCACTCAACCACTTGCCCAGTGGGAGGACAAAACTGAATTACAAACATACAGGCGGCTGAGCCATCCTCTTCCACTTGTTCAGCAGGAAATACAACATAGAATGAATTGGTCAGTACTACTGAAGCAATTCTTACAATGATAGAAATGTGAAAGGAGGTAGAGTGAAGTACATATCTTATGAATTCGCTAACACGTTCTAACCAATAATACTACTTGCTGTTCTGAAATCAAATACAAGGAAAACGCAGAACCAGCCATCCCGAAACCCACTAAATTGCTTGTAACTCACTCAAAACCCCATAGAATCATGCCAAATCAGAAGCAAATGAAGCGTATGGCATAAGCAAACAAAACAATACCTCGAAACTGCAATTGAAGAGCACCAACAATAATGCACGCATCCCAATGCAATTCTGGAAATGGCGTTTTTGCTGAATAGTTCGATTTGCAACTAAAAATTTGAGAGTTCTCCAAATGCCACGCCAATATAGGAGACTTATCGTCTCTCCGGTACGCTTCCAACGAACCCTCACCCAGAATGATGCATTCAACACACACGCAGCTACGAGCAAAATACACTTTCAGCCGGCACACACCAGCAACACCAAAAAACTAGCAGCACACAAATCTTCACCAACACCCAAAAATCACCAAAAATCTCACAACTACGCACCACAGCTAGGAGTGATGTCTCACACTCGAAACCGGAAGGAAGGATCTAGGAGGTATTCACCCTCGAAGAATGTCTGGAGTCATTGCGACAGCATAACAATATATTTTCTCTGGATACCAAAATGTGAGCCCAAGTCACTTATTTATAACTTTTTGCCAACCAAATTCAAATTCAAATGCACTCCAAATATGCCCAAACCAAATGCCATTCCATTTCATCCACATTTAGCATTGCATTTCATTTCATTTCATTTCCTTGCACAAGTTCACCCAATTCACATTCACCCAAAATCGCCCCATTCGCCTTGAGTTATAATTTACTTATTAACACCATGACGACCCCCTTGAAGTCATATGCAAATTTCGCCCAAATAGACTAAGGATAAAATTAATATTTTCTCCCTTCCTAAGTCGTCCATCCATAAAATAATCAAATATTAAAACCTCATGCCTAAGGTATTAATATATTAAAATACCTTCCCCTCAAATATTGATTATTGCCAAATTGAGTCGGAGACTGAAGTGCTGGTAATCACCAAAACTGAACTGAGTTGGGGCTCTGAACTGAACTGCCAAAAATAGTCATCTGAGCTAAGCTGCAGAATCCTTGCCAAGAATAGCACCAAAAAACGCTGGAAGACCAACTGCTCAAACTGACCTGCTGGAAATAGCCATCTGAATAGGCCAGCTGACATCCTGCTAAAAATAGTACTTACTAAAAATAGCATACTGCTAAAAATAGTAAGTGTTTCCAAAGTGATTTTAACCACATTCTGAGCAGCCGTCGCACTTACTAAAAATAGTAAGTTAGGAAAATGTCACCTGATGCAGATGCATGTCAAACCATCCTGAAGCTCTTTGAAAACCGAAAAGGAATCTAGAATCCAAACTGTCAAACTCCCACATATACCCCCTGAAAACACCAAAGAAACTTCCTAGAAAAATAGGAAACCCTAATTCTCCTTTCCAAATAGTCTACGGGTCTCCAGAATAGGCCAATGGACCACTGAATGCATATCACTGAGAATGGGACATTACAATTGCGTCATCCATTCGTCTTGGTTCGTGACACCATTGGCCGCCCATATGGTTTCATAAGTTCTGTAGTGCCTGACAGGATCCTCCTTCCCGTCGCCAGTGAATTTTGGCAACTTCTGCCTATTGGCCATTGATGGGGGTTGTGTCCCCGGAGGTTGCTGTGCCTATGGTTGTTGTGTCTCCGGAGGTGGCTGTGTCTGTTGTGCACCCGCGCCACTCCCTTCGACGTTGGTGGTGTTTCCTGCTTGAGTGACTGTGGGTACGGTGTTTTGTACCCGCATGCTTGGTGTGATGGGTCCCAAGAGGGGGTCTTGTTTGCCGTGTGTCTGTACCTCCTCCGCACCTACGGTCGTACGGTTGCCCTCCCCTCCATTCTCACCCTCGTCCTCTGCTCACTCCCTTCGGTGGTCCTCCGTGTGCGGCGTAAGGGATAAGTTCCTGAACTGATCTTAGGTCTCTTCGATCAGATTCCTTCGTAGCCTTGTTTCCTCCAAAAACTCTTCGTGGCTTCTCACCCTACGGTGTGCTGGCGATGCGTAGAAATTTTCTTCGACTTCTGCACCCTCCGTGACACCTTCTTGGTTCCCTTCGGGCAACCCTTCGGCAGGTCGTCCTTCGGCAAGTTGCCTCAGCCTCCGTCTACATTCTACTTGTTGTTCCAGAATCAAGGCCCTCTGTGCGGTCTCCCACTCCTCACTTTTTGCCTTCTTATTTCTATCTTTGTTTAATAGGTTGGGCATTAATTCCCGTACATCTCCATAAATAGAAACAACACAAAAATAGAACACTTCTTTATTAATTCATCCCGTCAGATACAATTTGTGTCAATAGTAAGACACCATTATTATAGAATGTTCTTTATTCCTCCTGGAGATTCAGGGTTCAATTTCCCCTTGGCCTCGTGCCATCACACTCTGCTTCCCAGCGACGACTGTTTTCTTCGTACTGTTGGAGGACTTGTTTGCGTCGCTCCTCACGGGCAATCTCCTCCAGGCGAGTTCGTTGTGCCACTGATGCCTGTGCAAGCAACTGGGGGAGGTGGTTCATTAACCGATTCGCTGCAGGGCTAACTTCCAATGTGGTCCACATTGCACTTGTTGGGACGTCAGCCTCCGTGGCCTCCCTTCAGACGTAGGTCTCGATGGCCACCTAAAGCAGGATTGAGAATTCCCTCGTTGCAGTGTCTTCTCCGACGTAGAGCTTTGTTTGCGCGTCGTCGGCCTCTGGGTTAGTCTCACCAATGGGTAGGCCCATCGTGTCCGTGCACCATCCACTCCTTCCTTTCCCGAGTATGTCTGGGCAACGGCGCCAAATGTTTGCCACATACGGGTAAACAATTAAATGCAGAAAGTAAATGCACAAAACATAATTGAAATATATTAAAGAACCAGTTTCTGTATTAATTCAACAGCCCATGTACATCAAGTGCTTATAACATTACACCCAGATACGACTATGATGATCCTACTTCGAAGGAAAGGTATGCAATATATAATACCCGAAGGGGTGCGACCAACCATCGCGTCCAACTGCCCTTCAGGACGACTAACTGATTGCCGAGACTCATAATTACCGACGACAACATAACATAGTACGACAACATGACATAATGATTATTCCCGGCAACAGAGTGGAGGGCACTACCACAACATGTGAGGGAGGCATTTCCCTTTCCACAGTATTGTGCATAGCATAAAAAGAAAGAAAAATCAAGAGATCAAAGGAAATATTGGGAAAGAAGAAGAGTTAAAGGTGCAAGAACAAGGAAAGAAAGAAGAATCACTTGTTTGTGAATTGCAGCCTACAAGTAATCATATGGAAGGCAAAGATCAGTCCTCATGTGGAATTCTTCAAGAAGGTGAGACCTTGTTCACAAGCTCATTTCCACCATAAGAGACTTTGGATCAAGAGGAGGCACCTAAAGAGGATGACAAATTGTACTAGGAAACAATGATCTTCAATGGAGAAGAATCACTTGGCTCATCCATAAGTGAGGTTTGTAAAAATCTCTATGAGGAATTTACTAAGCATGCTACAAGAGATGAAGAGGTGCTTGTGATTGTTGAGAACATGACACAAAGGTATGACATCCATTCTGATTTTTGCAACAGCAATTCTAAATCCTTGCTTCATCATGAGGTAGCATCCACTTCACATAAGATGATGGTATTGTTGAGTCTTCCAATGCTGGAACTCAAGTTGAAGGTGTCAAACATGAAGTATATATTGTGGATTCAAGCCACAAAAGTTCTAACTTTGTACATCATACCATGGAAGATGTTAAAAGGACACAAGATATGTGTGATGGGTGGTTACAAAGAGCTAAGAAGTCAAAGATGCTTGCTTCCTAAGCAAGACAGCACCTACAAGAGGTCAACGAATGATGCAACCAGCTAGATAATGCAATCAAACAAAGAGAATCACACATTAGATCATTATTTATTCCAAGAGAAGAATGTATACAATTTGAGCGTGCAAAGGAAGATCTTCTTGAGGTAAGCAAACGAGAAGAACATGTTGATGTGTATGAAAAAGAGAAGAGGTATGATTCTGAAAATTCAGTTTGGGCATTTAGCTTGCATGATGAGGTTCATGAGTTTCCTCTTTTAGAGAGTCCTTTGAAGGTTCAAAACTATGATGGTAATGGACACATACTTGGTGGACCGGCCACTAGTGTTATACCTATGTGTAGAAGGAAACCTTATTGATTCCGTTTTGGTCAAACATGCATCATCCATAATGAAAGAACATTTGTTAAGATCATATGACGCATTTTGTCTTAGAGAGCTGATTATAGAGACTAAGAGATTTCCTAATAGGAAGATCTTACAATTTGATAATGTTTGGTTTGTTTTGCATACTACACCATGGAGTTGGTTAGTAATGAAAAACAGATCAGCTTTAGCAGGTAGGAATTTATGTTATTGCAGCAGGAGGCACCTCATAGCCCAGCACTCATGGAGGTACAATCTTCCCTCAAAAAATGATACAAGAAAGAGCAATGAAGACACCTTGGAAAGGTTCTGGTTTTTTGAGTTGGGACAACAATCTTGTGACGTCACATGGGCACAAATCCAAAAGGATAGTGGTGATAAGAAGTGTAGCATGGTAGACGTTCATGAGTGGATAGATAAGTATGAGGTAAAGGTTGAAACCTCAATTCGCCAACAATCTGATTTTATACTAGCGGTTGAAGAAGGGCATGAATCAATTTGTGATGTTGTTACCTTGATGGAGTATGATGATGACATAGCTTCAAGACATGAAATGCTACAAGATAGGGCTGTCAAGTGTATGCAAGTGTACTCTACCATTAAAGACTTCAAAGGCACCGAAAGGAAAGGTACAATCAGTCCTAAATCTCTGGATTAAGGACAGCAGCACTATATCTCTTTATACTCATGAATTAGCTGCCTATACTCATGAAAAAGTAAGTGCTACCGGCTCTCCAATTAATGGTGTATAGGATGCAAAGGTTAGACATAATATTTGTGATAATGCATCCTATGAGAGGACTGAATCTGTAAACACATTAAATCAGTCCAAAAGAATGAAAGAGAGTTGGCTGGTGAAGGCAACAAATGACAAGTTGATGACTCATCAAGCCAAGATTTATCTTCAACAAGATTGTGATTCACACGACTCCACAAATGATGAGAAGTAAGAGTTCTAACATCCAAAATTCTGAGTTTTCAGTTGATGTTCACAATTTCATTGAGGTGTATCATGATTTTATGGGTGATATGTTTAGTGGATCAACCACTAATGATTTGACTTTGGTTATTAATGGAGACAACTACAATACAACTATGGATTGGTCACCTATTTCATATGCTTTTGCATCTGTTTATTGGTTGGGTTGTGGCATAATTTTCATGGATTCATGGTTGACACATGGCTGTCCTACATGGTTGTACATTGCATTTTCAGATTTATCTGGGCCTACATCAGTTTTTGGGTTGGATTGGAGTGTGTGGAGACACATTCACTTGATAGGTAAGGCATATGAGATGGGTTTCTTTCTCATGCATGGGTATACAGACATCATTGCCTTCACTTTAGTTGCTGGTCTGATTTATAATAGCAGCATTGAGATGGGAAATCTGGCAGCTCTTGAGAGGAGTCTTCAGTATGTCACACACCTTGGGACAACAGCCTATGATAGCATCTATGAAGGCAAACTTGGAAGATACAAAATAAAGGTGAGTCTCATGTTGATGATCAGCCATCTCCCATCTTTAAATGGTTTCATTCATCTTGTTGTTATGCAAGGATATGTAATAAGAATTGAAGAACGACATTGCGTGCAAGGTTTGAGATTATGCCTTTGTTTCATAACAATATCATTCCTTGATCACACTTGGATAGTATATTTGGTAAATGAAGAAGACATCATGGAGCATGTAGAGCACAGTAGCACTTCATGTTCGAACCTTTGAGTTTTGAGTTACATCACAAGGATAGAGGGCTGTTCTACATTTTTGAGCATGGAATTTTCAGCCATAGTTCATTGGGTTAGAGTTTCACAATGATGATAGATGGTTGTTTCACACTATCGATCACAGAGATTTCAGTTTTGTCCTTTAGGACAGCAGCTGGTTGGAGGATTTGGAAAGATTGGGATCATTCTTTCTTTGTTGGAGATTGGTATAGTGATGAGATTCCACCATCCTTTGTCATTAGAGGAACTTGCTGCATCACTACATCATTTTGAGTGGGATTTCCAGCAGCATATGGTGGATTGAAATGATTGATTGTGTACTTGTAAAGATAATTTCTCACATCCATGGGAGCTCATTCAGATTTAGATGGACATTTGGCATTGGTGGCATGATAAGAGACATCTATTCCTCCACTTTTTGTTGGTGTGAGAGCATGTTGATTTGGGATCCTGGCATTGGCATGTTTAGTGCACTACTTCATTGGGATCATGATGAGTTGCTTCACAGCTTTGGGCATAATGAGGTGCATATCAAAGTGGAGCAGTGGAAGCTTGAAGGAGATACACATGGGAAGACATACCAAGGTCCTAGATTAATTTGGGATCCAGGTATTGGTTGATCTTAATGCACATTTGATACATGTGATTGCTTGAGGACAAGCAATCTTGGTGTGGGAGGACTGTAATGCCCCCTTTCTCCGAGTGATCACCTAGAAGAGATTATTAGCCTATTTTATTCGCGTGGGCTAATTAGATTGATGCAAGGGAATAAGTTAATTAGTTAAATGTTAAATAGTCCTAAGTCCTTGGAATTATTTATATTTAATTAATTAGAAGTTGGTCATACTTTTATTAAAGTGACTTTATGATAATGTCAATGACAAATCATAGTCACTTTTGGAGGGAAAAGTAAAAGAAAGAAAGAAATAAAACAGAGTGTGACTTTTGATAAGGAAAAGCATTATAAAAGGAGGAAAAAGTGAAATGAGGATTCATTCTTGAGTTGTTATTTTTGAAGAAACTTTTCGTTGAGAGCTTTAGCTTGTAGGTTCAGTAAACCCTAGGACAGAAACCCTAGAGGTTTTGGCTATTTGGACGGAAACCCAGATCAGCCCACTTGGTGAATTTATCTCAGGATTCACAGTTGCACATCATTGATCAATTTTCATGGAAATTTGATGATCTATCTCGCAAATTTTCAGAGGGTTTGTTATTTTATGTATGGAGTCATTTCGGGTATGTGTTGTCTGATGGCATTAGGCTTCTTCTGATTTGTAACAGCAACATGTGTTTGTAAACAGCAATACATTTCTATATCAAAAGAATACAAGTGGCTTATTTAGATTCTCTATATTTCATTGATTGATTTCCTTGAAAATCTATATTGTTCATCTTGCATGTTTGCGTGTCGCAATATTACATTATGATGAAACAAAACATGAGTAAAAACGAAAACCCAAATTATATTTGAAGCATTATCCGAGTTCGGGATATTTCACCAAACAAGAGTTAGGTGTATCGTTTTATCAAACTGGGCAGAATTTTAAATATAACTTTAGTTATCGGGAGTCATGTGGCTTATTGTTTCATCATCATAAGATTTCATATAGAGACCAATGCATCTTCAAAGACACAAATGATTAATAACAATGGAATTTTAAGTTGGAGGTTGGAAACGTTGCCAACTAATAACTTCCTTCGGTTGTAACTAAAGACACTTACAAACCATTTTCTAACCGTTACCATTTGATAGAGATAAAGAAAGCAATATTTAAGGATGCATAGAATCAGTGGAAAGATGACATGTGTGGTTGGAGTGAAAGAATATATGTTGTGATTACAAGGAGTGGATACTAATTATGAAAGGAATGTTGTTTGAAAAGATATTGTGTGAAAGACAATTACTTTGAGATCTCGAGTGTGATGTTGTTATGAGGAAATAAATGAATTCATCTGAAGTGTGATGTTGTTATAAGGAAATAAATGAATTCATTTGAAGTGTGATGCTGCTATAAGGTAATAAATGATTTCATCTGAAGTGTGTTGTTTGTCATGTCCCCATTCAAGACCTAAGCATAAAGTGATGATCAAATACCTCAAGTCTAATATGTAGCTACTTATAAGGATCGAATCAAAGGACTGATAATCAAAAGTAAAAATTAAACAATACACAGTTCAATGATCAGAAAAGTATTCTCCTTGACACATCCATGATTGCGAACATGAAGCATTGATAAGCAAAATACCAAGATAGCCAACGTGGATCAAATGGGTGATTAGTCATAGTAATCCAAGGATGCTAACTGTTACAACATTGAATAAGACAAATAGGTATCTTTATGAAAAGATACGACCAATCAAACATCGATGGCAAACAAGTGTTGTGAAGATAATAAGAAGATTAATTGGTAGCCATGAAATAACTAATTGATTACGTATGGAGGCTGCGAGTAGCATTAAGGATCAGTTCGATTATGAATGCAACGATTAGGAAAATCTAATCAATAACTAAAATAGTAATGAAGTGTGCGATTTAAGACATGACTTTTGGGATGCAACTCATCATTCCAATTGGAAGATATATGAAGGCAGTCCTTTCCATTTTAGCAATTAGGGTGGAGTTTATCTGGATTTTATTGCCCAGTAATGTCTAATGCCATTATAAACTCCACCCTGATTGTGGAAATGGAAAGGAGTGCCTTCATATATCTTCCAATTGAAATGATGAGTTGCATCCCAAAAGTCATGTCTTAAATCGCACACTTCATTACTATTTTAGTTATTGATTAGATTTTCCTAATCGTTGCATTCATAATCGAACTGGTCCTTAATGCTACTCGTAGCCTCCATATGTAATCGATTAGTTATTTCATGGCTACCGATTAATCTTCTTCTTATGTTCACAACACTTGTTTGCCATCGATGTTTGATTGGTCGTATCTTTTCATAAAGATACCTATTTGTCTTATTCGATGTTGTAACAGTTAGTATCCTTGGATTACTATGAATAATCTCTGATTTGATGCATGTTGGCTATCTTGGTATTTTCCTTATCAATGCTTTATGTTCGCAATCATGGATGTGTCAGGGAGAAAAATTTTCCGATCATTGAATTGTGTATTGTTTAATTTTTACTTTTGATTATTAGTCGTTTGATTCGATCCTTATAAGTGGCTACATATTAGACTTAAGATATTTGATCATCACTTTATGCTTAGGTCTTGAATGGGGACATGACATTGTTGTTATAAGTCTGTAAGTGATTTCAGTTGAAGGTGTGATGTTGGTTGATCAAGATCAGGTATTACAATAACAATGCATGAGTTTTTGTAATATCCCCGTTAATTTTTTTCACAAAGTTACATTCAACACAACACTTGTTAATGTTAGGAAATGAAAACCAAATGCTGCTGAAAGTAACCCTTCCACTTTCTAATCACCGAGAGCCCAATCTGGGAGGGTGAGAGCATACAGTGTCGAGGGGATCATTAGATGCCAATATCTGAAAATGATTACAATTTTCGGGCGGCAAGCCAACCCCTTTCGCTTATACAGCGGGATATTAAAACAATGCAATCACTTGGCGGTAAACCAACCAAGGACAAGCCAAAGAATTGAAGAATGCCATCACTCAACCGCTTGTGCAGCGGGAGGACAAGAAATGGAAATTAATATCAACTCCACCGCTTATTCAGTGGGAGGACAGTATTACAAACTCAAGATAGGCGGCCAAGCCAACCTCTTCCACTTATGTAGTGGGAACCCAATAAGAAATCTGAAAGATAGTTGTCAGTACTACTAATCAGTTTTACAAATTCATTACAATGATTTCTGAATATAAGAAATATTACTAGTCTAAGATAGGCGGCTAAGCTAGCCTCTTCCACTTATGCAGTGGGACAGCAAAAAGCCAAAATGTTGTTGTTAGTAATTTTAGTACTACTAACCAGCATTACAATAAAAATGAAATTTGATAATCAAGTGCTTATTATGAGTTGACAACTGCAACAACACCTCCAGTCATCACCTAACCACCCAATCTACTCACACTTTAAAAAACACACCCAAAATTTAACTTTCGAAAATCTGATATATATGACAGCAGGCTGCAAATCCATAACCATCAACACTAATTCACACCAAAAATCTCCTAACTCACTCAAAACCCACTCAAATCACCCAAGAACACACCCAAACCAACAACAAGCATTGAGCGACCAAGTACGAACTGGAAAACAACAACAATATGACCCCAAACACTCAACACGCAACCCAAAGCACTCCCAACATAAGGCATTTACAACAGAAAACTTCGACTTGCATAATAAAATTCAATACTCCAAGAAAACCAACGAAAACTTACAAGATGAATTTTCCATGACATAGGAGATGAATGAGCGAATACCCAGAATGACCTGACGCACACACAAGGAGCTACGAACGAAAACACACTTCAGCACACACCGCGACCAGCAACATGAACACTCAGAAAAAACTCCAAAATATATGAAACTGACACACAAATCTGCAACATTGTTCCTCAAATCTACTCCTCTGAATGAAGAGCAGTCACAAGCTCAATTAGTTGTTGTATTGCAAGCAAGAAACCAAGCGGTAGCTAGAAGGTATGCATTCCCCGAAGCTTCACTCCAAATTTTGGCAGCACTTCGTTATAATTTTCTTCATAGATGATGAATGAGAAGCCCAACCCTCTCATTTATAGATTTTGAAGGCTCAAATTCAAATTCAAATTCAAATGCAAATGACTCCAAATTCGCCCAAATCACATGTCATTTCATTCCACTCACATTTGGTGATTTATTTCATTTCATTTCCTTCAAGTATATGGCGCCCAAGATGAAAATCCACCACCTAGTCTTCAAGTTCGAACTTTTCCCTTGGTCCACACTTTGCAACATAAAACATTACAACTTAAGCACATTTTCATCCATATCGCCACTTTTGATAAATATAATGTTTAAAAAATAATATTCATGAAATTGCACTTTGGCATCCAAAAAGAAGGTGAAATAATTCGTCCAAAAAGACTTAGGACAAAATTAATATTTTCTCCTTTCATAAGTCGTCCATCCATAAAATAATCAAATGTTAATACCTCATGCCTAAGGTATTAATATATTAAAAATAACTTCTCAAATATTGATTATTGCCAAATTGAGCCGGAGACTGAAGTGCTAGAAATCACCAAAACTAAACTGAGTTGGGGCTCTGAACTAAACTGCTAAAAATAGTCATCTGAGTGAATACAAGATCCTGCCAAAATAATATTGCCAGAAATAGCCACTGAGTTGAGCTACAGAATCCTTGCCAAGAATAGCACCAAAAAAATGCTGGAAGACCAACTGCTCAAATTGACTTGCCGAAAATAGCCATCTGAATAGGCCTGCTGACATCCTGCTAAAAATAGTACTTACTAAAAATAGTAAGTGTTTCCAAAGTGATTTTAACCACATTCTGAGCAGCTGTCGCACTTACTAAAAATAGTAAGTCTGGAAAAAGTCACTCGATGCAGATGGATGTCGAACCATCCTGAAGCTCTCTAAAAACGCAGAAGGAATCCAGAATCCAAACTATCAAACTGCCAAATATACCCTCTGAAAACACCAAAGAATCCTCCTAGAAAATAGGAAACCCTAATTTCTGTCCCCGACTAGCCTACGGGCCTCCAAACTAGGCTAACGGCCAACAAAACTAATCACTGCGAAGAAGGGGACATTAGAATCCGCCCTTCCTGAAATTTCTTGTCCTCAAGCAATGCCACCACAACTCCAGAAAATTTTAAACTGATCCACACCCAAGCAAGTACGAGCCCAGGGTCCCATGTCAGTCTCAAGAAGAACCCACTATGCCGATGTTGCGCCACTCTGATCACATCATGCCAAAACTGCACTAACCTCCCTTGTAACTCCAAAATGTTACCATCCATGATGCTCAAACTAAAAATCCTTGAAGGATTGAAATCAACATCATGCAACATCTCGTGCCCATAAGGCTCTAAGTAATCAATATCAATAGTGCCACTATGTATCACAAGCTTTGGCAATAGAAAATAAGGACTACTCAACTCACGATCAAACTCCACAACACATCTCCATATGGTATCTAACAGAGCCACAACTGTCAATGTGACTTCTCCAAATCTCCTTGCGAGGAGGAAAACAATCCTTTGCAGGAGCTCAACAAACTCATTCTCATAACTCCACATGAGTCTGCTAGGCCTCAATTAAATTATTCTGATACAACCATGGAGACTTCTTAAACCTCTTACAATTCCCACTCCAAGCACTTCAGAATGATGAATCAAAGAAAGCAAAAATTCGTTGTCCCAATCATAAGTAGAAGAGAAGGCATAAAGAGAACCACTAGTTAGAGCTTGAGCACTTCCCATACATAGATACCGATTGCCCCAACTCGCCATACCTCTCATCTGAGACCACAATCTCGTCCTTCCAAGAGACTGTGAAATCTGAAAAAGAGTACACCAGCAACCCACCAATTGTGAAATGATTGACTTGAGATCTGATTTTAGGAAAATCAGCATCCAAGAAGATGAATAGTTGTTGCAACACAAGAAATTGTCATCCAAAACAACACATCTACTCACATCCAAGGCTGGAAATATCTTCTCTAGTGACTCCGACTCCACATGGAACCATCCTTTGCTTAGAATATTTTCCCAATCCACTAGTTGATGAGCAAAGAGAACCATCAAATGGTTGGTAAAGAAGGGAACAACACCATCAAGTCTGAAAATTTGTTCCTTATCCCTCAAAGATCCTTCTTTCCACATGTAATAAGCTCCATCAGACCATGTTGACAATCTCGAAACTGGACACCCAACCGATAGTGATCTTCAACATTCTGAAAGTAAAACTCCAAACATCCCCAAGTGCTAGTAAGGACCAAGAGCATACATAAAAAATTGATGTCTCCTCTAGTGAACCCTTGAAGCCTACCCATGAAAGATTTAACAACATTGGAGTATGGAGCAAATGTTGTCCTCAAATCCAACTCCCAAAATGGACTAGTATGAGCCTTATTATCGTTCAACCCAAGGATTAGGTTATCAAGCATGCAATCACCATGTTCTAGTCCTTCTTTCTCCCCTACTTCATGAGTAACAAGTCTGAAATCTTCACTCCTTGCTACTGCAGCAAGGAAACCTTGGACGACAACTGAACTATGTTTAGACAACACCTTGATGCCAAAGATGTTGAAATCATCCATACACTGGAAACCATACTCAGTCTCATGTTTGATCACCTCAACACATGTTTTATCATCCATCACAAAGAGAGGGTTTTCATAACTTTTCTCAATACCCACTTCAAAGAAAGGGTTATCAAGAACCTGGAAGCCATCACACTCATAAGAATACAGAGATGGTGTACTGCTGATGGGCTGCAAGAAAAAATCAGAACTTTGTTTCTTGCAATTGCTGCTCCCTTAGCTGCTCCAAGACTCTTGTCTAACTCCACCAACTAGCTGAAAATGCTCAATATCATAAATAGGATTAGACGTCACCAATTCTTCGAGCCTTTGATTACAATCAAACGTTCCATTCTTATCTTCAACTACTCCTTGGTTGTCCCTAGTCTCACACCCCACATCATCCACATGATGACGTTGCTCAACACCAAGATCATGATCAACACTGTGCACTAATAGATCTGATTTATGTTCAAGGACACCATCAAACCCTTCAATGTTAGGAGCCTTATAGACTTTTAAATCTGCTTCCACCTCATTGTCACTTTGATCAAAAGCGAAGGCAGCCCCAAGATCAAGTGTAATGTCACCATTGTTTGCTGATATAGAATCCTCATCAAGTTCCATTTCATCATTCACATCAAAGGGAAATTCATCCCACATGGTCTCCTCATTGTCCTTACCTTCCTTCACACTTGGATCCCAAATACTAAAAGGCTGATTACTTTGCTCAATTAAAAAGTGTTCACCATTGCTCCAAGTATCATCCAACTTAGGTCTTGAATCCTCTCTTGGTTTCCACACGTCGTTATTTTCACGAAGTGCAATGCTAGAACCAAGGGATGTTCCATCTTCCCACTCAAAAAGTGGATTGTCATATGTTCTCACTATACCCATATCAAACAATGGGTTATCAACAATCTGAAAAATATTTCCTTTTTCCAATTTAGGCCAACTATCTTGCTGTCCTAAATCTGAAAATTCCAATTTAGGACACTGCTCCAAGTCAAAGACTTTTAGAATTTGGTCAAGCTCATTCTTCAAACTATGAGTCTCAACACCATTGTCCTGAAATGCAATTTCTGATCGGTCCTCTAAATCTGCCCCTTGAATGTCATCATCTTGGCATTATTTAAACTCACAAAATAGGACAACATCTTGGTCATTAGGAACTTTGTCATTAGTTGCAATATTTTCAGATTCATGACATGAACCTCCATCCAACAATCTGTTAACCTTTTCCTCTTGTTTAATATCTTCAATTTTCGTTTGCTCTTCCTCTAGAAGCACATGAGTGTATTCAACACTGTCACTAGCTCCATAATAAACATTAAGAGATTCATCGTGCACAACCTCAATTACTGTTTTTTCATCTTCTTCTGGCAATGGTCTCAAGGACAAATAATTGTCCAACTTCTGAATCCATGATCTAGCAGAACTCTTATCACTACCGTCAAAGTTGACTAGAGTAACCTTTCCAAGGGCTTGCTGATAATCTAGTGGAGCATGAGGGCGATTATCATATCTTCCACCTCTTTTTATCTTTTGGTTCATAAACTGGTCAAAGGTGAGGATATTCCGGATCTCTCCAGGGAGAGAAGCATACTCCATGTAACTATTCCTTATTTCATCCATTGTTGATATCTTAGTTTCAGCTTGAGGCACTTCCTTGGGTAGGAAGACGGGTTGCAAAGGCCTTGGTACTAACCCTTTAGGTGTTTCTCCATTGTTGTAAGCTTGGAGTCCATTAGTGGGCTGATTAGGAGTCAAACCATAATTCTGATTAAGTTTGCCTAGCAATAGGGACATCATGTTCATCATGGTTTCAAATTTTCTTTCCACTCTAGCATAAGGACCCTCATTTTGTTTTGTTGTTCTCTTTGCCATAGAATCAACCACTGTTTCTCTGTCACTCAAGGAGAACTTTGATCACACGGAACACACAGGCTGGCAGGAAAACCAACTCTGATACCACTGTAATATCCCCGTTAATTTTTTTCACAAAGTTACATTCAACACAACACTTGTTAATGTTAGGAAATGAAAACCAAATGCTGCTGAAAGTAACCCTTCCACTTTCTGATCACCGAGAACCCAATCTGGGAGGGTGAGAGCATACAGTGTCGAGGGGATCATTAGATGCCAATATCTGAAATTGATTACAATCTTCGGGCGGCAAGGTAACCCCTTCCGCTTATACAACGGGATATTAAAACAATGCAATCACTTGGCAGTAAACCAGCCAAGGACAAGCCAAAGAACTGAAGAATGCCATCACTCAACCGCTTGTGCAGCGGAAGGACAAGAAATGGAAATTAATATCAACTCCACCGCTTATTCAGCGGGAGGACAGTATTACAAACTCAAGATAGGCGGCCAAGCCAGCCTCTTCCACTTATGTAGTTGGAACTCAATAAGAAATCTGAAAGATAGCTGTCAGTACTACTAATTAGCTTTACAAATTTATTACAATGATTTGTGAATATAAGAAATATTACTAATCTGAGATAGGCAGCTAAGCCAACCTCTTCCACTTATGCAGTGGGACAGCAGAAAGCCAAAATGTTGTTAGTACTACTAACCAGCATTACAATAAATATGAAATTTGATAATCAAGTGCTTATTATGAGTTGACAACTGCAACAACACCTCCAGTCATCACCTAACCACCCAATCTACTCACACTTTCAAAAACACACCCAAAATCCAGCTTTCGAAAATCTGATATATATGACAGCAGGCTGGAAATGCATAACCAGCAACACTAATCCACACCAAAAATATCCTAACTCACTCAAAACCCACTCAAATCACCCAAGAACACACCCAAACCAACAAAAGCATTGAGCGACCAAGTACGAACTAGAAAACAACAACAATATGACCCCAAACACTCAACACGCAACCCAAAGCACTCCCAGTATAAGGCATTTACAACAGAAAACTTCGACTTGCATAATAAAATTCAATACTCCAAGAAAACCAACAAAAACTTACAAGATGAATTGTCCATTACATAGGAGATGAATGAGCGAATACCTAGAATGACCTGACGCACACACAAGGAGCTACGAACGAAAACACGTTTCAGCACACACCGCGACCAGCAACATGAACACTCAGAAAAAACTCCAAAATATTTGAAACTAACACACAAATTTGCAACATTGTTCCTCAAGTCTGCTCCTCTGGATGAAGAGCAGTCACAAGCTCAATTAGTTACTGTATTGCAAGCAAGAAACCAAGCGGTAGCTAGGAGGTATGCATTCCTCGAAGCTTCACTCCAAATTTTGGCAGCACTTCGTTATAATTTTCTTCATAGATGATGAATGAGAAGCCCAACCCTCTCATTTATAGATTTTGAAGGCTCAAATTCAAATTCAAATTCAAATTCAAATGCAAATGACTCCAAATTCGCCCAAATCACATGTCATTTCATTCCACTCACATTTGGCAATTTATTTCATTTCATTTCCTTCAAGTATATGGCGCCCAAGATGAAAATCCACCACCTAGTCTTCAAGTTCGAACTTTTCCCTTGGTCCACACTTTGCAACATAAAACATTATAACTTAAGCACATTTTCATCCATATCGCCACTTTTGATAAATATAATGCTTAAGAAAAAAGATTCATGAAATTGCACTTTGGCATCCAAAAAGAAGGTGAAATAATTCGCCCAAAAAGACTTAGGACAAAATTAATATTTTTTCCCTTCCTAAGTTGTCCATCTATAAAATAATCAAATATTAATACCTCATGCCTAAGGTATTAATATATTAAAAATACCTTCTCAAATATTGATTATTGCCAAATTGAGCCAGAGACTGAAGTGCTGGAAATCACCAAAACTGAACTGAGTTGGGGCTCTGAACTAAACTGCTAAAAATAGTCATCTGAGTGAATACAAGATCCTGCCAAAATAATACTTCCAGAAATAGCCATTGAGTTGAGCTGCAGAATCCTTGCCAAGAATAGCACCAAAAAAATGCTGGAAGACCAACTGCTCAAATTGACTTGCCAAAAATAGCCATTTGAATAGGCCTGCTAACATCCCGCTAAAAATAGTAGTTACTAAAAATAGCATACTGCTAAAAATAGTAAGTGTTTCCAAAGTGATTTTAACCACATTCTGAGTAGCTGTCGCACTTACTAAAAATAGTAAGTCTGGAAAAAGTCACTCGATGCAGATGCATGTCGAACCGTCCTGAAGCTCTCTGAAAACCCAAAAGGAATCCAGAATCCAAACTATCAAACTCTCACACATAACCCCCTGAAAAACACCAAAGAATCCTCCTAGAAAATAGGAAACCCTAATTTCTGTCCCCGACTAGCCTATGGGCCTCCAAACTAGGCTAACGGCCAACAAAACTAATCACTGGGGAGAAGGGGACATTACAGTTTTGTTTTCTCTTTCAAGTCCCTAAGATTGTGTAGAGTCTGTAGACAAACTTTGCAGAGATTGCGAATTGACCTTTATGATAGTGAGAGGTATTTGCAAATTTATATTCAGTTTACACTCAATTTACAGAGATGTTTTTGTAGATCATCTTTGTACAAGATATCTATTTGAAGTTTGTTCATGTTCCAAGTGTAATTGCTTGTTTATATGTTTCAAATGTTGTAAAGAGAAATCTCAGAGATTGTAATCAGTTGTAACTTGTAACTGTGACATTCTTAGAGTTGATGCTTTAAGAATTTTTGAGTTGGTGCTCAAATCATGGGATTGTGATTTTGGAAGAGTTGGTGGTCTTATAAGGAAATTGGTGATTCCTTGGGGTTGGTGCCCTTAAAAGCTTTGTAGACTTTTCAATTGTGGGGTAGACTAGGACAATAGATCCTAGTAGCATTTCTCACCATGGTTGTTCCCATCCTGGGTTTCCACGTTATTCTTGTGCATTGGCTTCATTGTGTCATTGTATCTCTTTCTATGTTTAGTTTCAATTCCTTTTAGTTTTCAGATTGAAGTTTGACAAGTTTCATTAAAAATTTAAATTGATCAAGGACCAAAAGTTTATATCTACTACTGATTCACCCAGTCCCCCCTCCCCCCCGCTCAATAGTAGAATTGTGTTCTACAATTGGTATCAGAGCCCTGTGCTGAAAAAGTACTTAATTAGTCTAAGTAGATCTTGGATATAGAATACATTGCTAGTTTGGAAGGATCCTCTTCTAATAAAGCACCTTTATTTGATAGTACCAATTATCCTTTCTGGAGTATAAGAATGGAAAGTTATTTGTCTTCTTTGGGGTTTGATGTTTGGATGTTTGTTGTTGATGTTTATACAATGCTATCACATACTTTAACTAATCCTTTTGAAAAGAGATAGTATGAAAATAATGCTAAGGCTAAAAATGGAATTCTTTGTGGTTTATCTAACATTGAATTTGTTAAAGTGATGCATTGTCAGACAACTAAGGCCATTTGAGACAAATTGAAGAGTATCTGTGAGGGTGATGATAAAGTGAAGGAAGCAAAACTAGAAACTTACAAGGCTAAGTTTGAAGGATTGAAGATGAAGGAAGAAGAGCAGATTGCAGACTATCTCCTTAGAGTTGATGAGATAGTGAATGCAATCAATGGTCTTGGGGAAGACATTAAAGACTATGGTGATTTAGAGGGTTTTGAGGTTTTTACCCTCAAAATAGAATGCTAAAATCTCTGCAATTGAAAAAGCTAGAGATCTTGGCAAAATCATAGTTGACGATTTACATGGCATTTTAACAACATATGAAATGATAATGACTGGTGAAAAAGATAATAAGGTAGAGGCTTCTTTTAAAGCAGCAAAGAAAGAAAAAGAAGAAAGTTCAGAGTCGAACAGTGATATGGACGAAGAACATGCAAACCTAATAAAGAAACTCATAAAAGGTTATGGAAAGTATGAAGGGAAGCTACCTTTCAAATGTTTAAATTGTGGGAAAGTTGGGCACTTTGCTACAAAGTGTACATATGCCAAAAATGATAGAGATTATGAAGAAGGCTTTAAGAAGAAGAACAAAGGCTAGTCCTCCTACAAATAGCAAAATTTCTCAAAGATTTGTAGACTTTTCAATTGTGGGGCTAGACTAGGACAATAGATCCTAGTAGCATTTCTCACCATGGTTGTTCGCATCCTGGGTTTCCACGTTATTCTTGTGCATTGGCTTCATTGTGTCATTGTATCTCTTTCTAAGTTTAGTTTCAATTCCTTTCTGTTTTCAGATTGAAGTTTGACAAGTTTCATTAAAAATTTAAATTGATCAAGGACCAAAAGTTTATATCTACTACTGATTCACCCCGTCCCCCCTCCCCCCTCAATAGTAGAATTGTGTTCTACAAATGGTATCAGAGCCCTGTGCTGAAAAAGTACTTAATTAGTCTAAGTAGATCTTGGATATAGAATACATTGCTAGTTTGGAAGGATCCTCTTCTAATAAAGAACATTTATTTGATGGTACCAATTACCCTTTCTGGAGCATAAGAATGGGAAGTTATCTGTCTTCTTTGGGGTTTGATGTTTGGATGGTTGTTGTTAATGTTTATACAATGCTATCACATACTTTAACTGATCCTTTTGAAAAGAGAAAGTATGAAAATAATGCGAAGGCTAAAAATGGAATTCTTTGTGGTTTATCTAACATTGAATTTGTTAAGGTGATGCATTGTCAGACAACTAAGGCCATTTGGGACAAATTGAAGAGTATCTATGAGGGTGATGATAAAGTGAAGCAAGCAAAACTAGAAACTTACAAGGCTAAGTTTGAAGGATTGAAGATGAAAGAAGAAGAGCAGATTGTAGACTATCTCCTTAGAGTTGATGAGATAGTGAATGCAATCAATGGTCTTGGGGAAGACATTAAAGACTGTGGTGATTTAGAAGGTTTTGAGGTTTTTACCCTCAAAATATAATGCTAAAATCTCTGTAATTGAAAAAGCTAGAGATCTTGGCAAAATCATAGTTGACGATTTACATGGCATTCTAACAACATATGAAATGATAATGACTGGTGAAGAAGATAATAAGGTAGAGGCTTCTTTTAAAGCAACAAAGAAAGAAAAAGAAGAAAGTTCAGAGTCGAACAGTGATATGGACGAAGAACATGCAAACCTAATAAATAAACTCATAAAAGGTTTTGGAAAGTATGAGGGGAAGCTACCTTTCAAATGTTTAAATTGTGGGAAAGTTGGGCACTTTGCTACAAAGTGTCCGTATGCCAAAAATGACAGAGATGATGAAGAAGGCTTTAAGAAGAAGAACAAAGGCTAGTCCTCCTACAAATAGCAAAATTTTTCAAAGCTTTGTAGACTTTTCAATTGTGGGGCTAGACGAGGACAATAGATCCTAGTAGCATTTCTCACCATGGTTGTTCCCATCCTGGGTTTCCACGTTATTCTTGTGCATTGGTTTCATTGTGTCATTGTATCTCTTTCTGAGTTTAGTTTCAATTCCTTTCAGTTTTTAGATTGAAGTTTGACAAGTTTCATTAAAAATTTAAATTGAGTAAGGATCAAAAGTTTATATCTACTATTGATTCAAAAGTTTCATTAAAACCAGCTCTGATACCATTGTAATATCCCGGTTATTTTTTTTTGTTTTTTAGGCCAATAATAATCATCCACAAACAGATAACCCGTTAAGGTTAGAAAGCATAAACTGAAAACTTGTTGGAAAATGCAACCCTTCCACTTTCTGATCACCAAGTGCCCAATGTGGGAAGGTGAGAGCGTACAGTGTTGAGGGGATCGTTAGCTTCAAATAACTGGAAACAATACAATGCTTGGGCGGCAAGCCAACCCCTTCCGCTTATCCAGCGGGAATGCAAGAAACTTGGCGGTGAACCAGCCAAGAGAAACATACAAAGGCACAAATCACTCAACCGCGATATTTCAGCGGGAGGACTGAAATTACAAAACAATCTCAACTCAACCGCTTATGTAGCGGGAGGACCATTACACTCAGATATCACTCGACCACTGGATTGAATTACAATTTATTTGAAAATAGGCGGCAAGCCAGCCTCTTCCACTTTTCAGCGGGGTGAGAGTTACAAACCAGAATTGGTTAGTAGTACTACTTAACCTTACAATAATCAAGATAATGTGAGAAGAGAGTAATGCTGAATATCCAAATAAGAATATGAAATTTCTGCTAACATCAAAATTTGTAGGCTGGAATTGCAAAACGAGCAGCCTATGGATTCACTAAAATGCTCATAACTCTCTCATTACTCACCCAATTCAACCAAAATCTGTTCTAAATAATTGCTATACCCGCTACAATGAAAACAAACCCAAGGAAAGCCATCGAAACACCCATATTTATTTTGCACGCTTCCCAATGCATTCACAAAACCCAGCGCCTAACCTGGGAAGTTCGATTTGCAATATAAAAATCCACACTCAAAATTAGATGCTAAAAACTTACAATATGCATCGCCAGTGGTAGGAAGGAAGGATGAGCCGGTACCCAGAATGATGGAATTGACTGGTCAAGAGGTGTGAGCAAAATACAATTTCAGTAGTCTCGTGACCAGCAACCAGAAAACATTCCAATCCCAAATAGAACACTCCACAATCTGCAACTCACTCACCAACAACATTGGGAATACATGGACACAGCTAGGTACTATCTTGCAAGTACGAAACTGAGACTTAGCTAGGAAGCCACACTTCGAAGCTCAAAATTTCAGTCGCCAATTCGGCAGCATAATGATGCAAATTCATTTGATACCAAATGAGAGGCCAAGCACCTGTATTTATAGATTTTTCCCTCTGAAATTCAAATGCAAATGGCACCCAAAACCATTGAAATTCAATTTCATTTCATGTCATAGCCTCCCCTAGACATGGCGTTAACTTTCCCAAATTCTGTAGGCAAAGTTCGAACTTTTTCCTAGGTGACAACTTTGCGATATAATATAATAAAAACATGAAATATTTCATCTTTCTCAATGCCACCTTTTTTAATGCCATTGACTTAGGAAAATAACAATATTGCTGGCAGGTAGATATTTTTCCTAAGTTGTCCCATAACACAATTAATCAGTAATAAAAATAATTAAATATCAAACCTTAGGATAAGGAATTAATATTTAATTAAATAACTTATAACTCCAATACTGATTAATACCAAAATCAAGGATGAAGCTGTGCGATGAAGACCATTGAATTGTGTTGAGTTAGGACCCTGTCCGAGACTGCTAAAAATAGAAACGCTCAACACAGCCACTTACTAAAAATAGTAAGTCAAGAAATACTGCTCCGAAAAACATAATCTTCGCACCCAGAGAAAGAGCTTGGAAAGCTTAGTAGAACTGCATCAACGAAACAACCAAACACTAACTGACTAAAAATAGTAAGTTCTGACTTCACCAAAGACTCAAATGCATGTTATGCCACCCTCGAGTTCATAGAAAACCCAGAAGGAAACCATAAGCAGAACCGAAGAATTCCCTCCTGACAAACCCTAAAAAGCTCGTGCAAAACTCCACAAAGGTTGGAAACCCTAATTCTCTCTTCCAAATAGCCTACGGGTCTCCGGAATAGGCCAATGGACCACTGAATTAATCACTGCGGAGAAGGGGACATTACATAGTATGAAAATAATGCTAAGGCTAAAAATGGAATTCTTTGTGGTTTATCTAACATTGAATTTGTTAAGGTGATGCATTGTCAGATAGCTAAGGCCATTTGGGACAAATGGAAGAGTATCTATGAGGGTGATGATAAAGTGAAGCAAGCAAAACTAGAAACTTACAAGGCTAACTTTCATTTCTGTGCACCTTCTCCACCTTTAGACTTCTTTGAAGCGCTCTCACAGACCTCAGTGACCTTCCTTTTGCCCTTGGAACTAGAATCCTCCATATTTGATTCCTTCAAGCCTTTTGAAATTCAAAATTCTTTGCAGTTTAATTCCGCTTCAATCTCCGTTTGCTTAAGTCTGCTATGCAAATTCCTTACACCAGGAGCATTTACTCAATTGAAATGGTGTTGTGATTCGCCTCGTGTAAGCACAAAGCTATCCATTGCCTGTATTTAATAATGGCGGGTGGATACATTGAGATCAGATTTTGCAATGGCTAGTCGTCATAACTCCCAATCATTTTGCGCCACTCGTCCTTTTGATCGGCATAGGTCTCACCGATCACTCCGTCGGGCATCGACGTAGCTCATTTGCTCTCATTCCGATGGTTATAACTTCCTTGATGGATCTGTCCTCTAGCTAAGCTTTTACGTTTACCTTTATATCTCATCGGTGTAGGTCACTCCGATATACCCTCCTTCTATTCCTCTGTGGCATTCTGCCCATCGGGTATTGGCATAACCTAAAACACCTTTCACCGATGGTTTACGCTACCCCGATGACTTATTATTTTCCTCCTTTTGGTATCGCTTCATTAGAGTAGGTCATGCTGATAACACCGCCTTCGCCACCTAGCCCATCGAGTATCGGGGTAGCGCACGATGACACTTTTCGATGACCCTATGACATTGTCGATGTCTACTTCGCATTCTCCTTCATCGGCATAGGTTATACCGATAACCTCATCGGCTATCGGCACAACACTTTTCTCATGCTCCCGATAGTGAATGTTATGTCAATGAAACCCTCCTTTTGAACTTTCTTTTGGTTCTCCCTCGGGGTGGTCAGCCTAGGTCACGCCGATAGGTTCTTTCATTGTTTCGGCTAGTCGGTTTTGTCGGGGTAACTTACGCTGATAGCTCAAATTTGATAATTATGCTAATTATGCTCCTCTTCATATATTGTTTACACTTCAAACCTTCCATGGAAACTTCATATGTGCTAATAAGTGACAGAGTCTATCACATAGGCCCAAAGAATGTCCTTATAAGGATCCCAATACTATCATGATGAAATTTCCTCATGTAGTCCCTATTCAGTGCCAACCCTTGGCATGCCCCAGTGGTACTTGTGCAATTTTGAAAACAGGTTACAGTAGGATTTTTCTGATACTGCAACATACCTGCTGCACATGCAATCCAGCAATAAATGCTTTTGTGATGAAAATGTACATATAAAACATCAAACAAATAGCACATAATATTTTGCAAAAATATGTGCTAACAGTGGCTCTTTTTGGGGATGTATGTTCCTTTTAGGGACATAGAAAGATCTCAGCTATCTCTGGAAAGAAGACCAAAAATAAACAGAAACAAACCACAAAGGAAAAACTACACTACTATAGTACAAGAATACTCCCTGCTCCCTAAGAGAAAAAATGCTTGAGATACTAAGTATGTACTGGAAATTCTTGAATTTCACCCTTAGTGTTTTGCAAGAAATATGAATTTTCTCCTCCTTTATCCATGATGATGTATGGTCCTAGCCAAAGTGCTTCGAATTTTCCATGCTTGCCCCTGTCTTGGTCTTTTGCATTCCATTTGAGCACCCACTCTCCTTCTTCAAAAGTTCTATCAGAAGCCTTCTTGTCATGTAATGCTTTTACCATCTTCTACCTTTGTATATTTTGTTCCTGAGCCTCTCTCTTGTACTCATCCAATTCAACCAACTGGACCAGCCCGTCTTCCATGAAGTCAACATCTTCCAAATATTCCTCTGAAACAAATTTATACACTGGGAGCAGGTTGTTCAAAGGCAACCTTGCCTCTTTACCATAAACAAGCTGATAAGGAGCAAACCTGTGGATTTCTTGATTGTTACTCTATCTGCCCATACTGCCAAAGTCAACTTTGAATCCCATGCCGTTTTGTTGTCACCTAACATCCTTTTAATGATCTTTAATAGGTTTTTGTTACTACATTCCGCTTGTCCATTCCCCTGGGGATGATAAGGTGATGAATATGACAAAGTGATTCCATAACTTTCACAAAAATCAGCAAATTCTTTGGATCTAAAACACATCCCATTATCTACAACAATCTTGTGGGGAACCCCAAATCTTGTCAATATATTTTCCAAAAGAAACTTTGTTACCACCTTACTTGTAGCCTACCTTGTAGGAATTGCCTCTACCCACTTGGTAAAGTAATCAGTGGCTACCAAAATCCATTTGTGTCCTCCACTGGATTTGTTTGCAATTTCTCCTATGAAATCAACACCCCACATCTGAAAAGGTTCTTCATTTTGCATGGGTCTAAGTGGAAGAGCTCCATCATATTTAAGCTTTCCTCAAAAATTTTGGCAAGCCTCACATTTTTTAATATAAGTATGACAATCCTTAAAGACTTCTGACCAATAGTAACCGGCATTGAGTATTTTATGGGCAGTAGTTTTTGCTGAAAAATGTCCCCCACATACACCTTCATGCAATTCCTTTAAAACAGATTGTGCTTGATAAACATCCAAACAAAATAGGAGGATACCATTTAAAAAAAAAAATAAAAAAATCAGCTTTAAGCAATACATACCTAGATGCTTGAAGCTTTAGTGTTCTTTTTTGACTATCATTTAAATCCTCTGGACATTTCATGTGTTTTAAATAATAGACAATATTTTTGTACCAAGGACACATCTCAATGCTTATTTGAGCCTCCTCTAACTCTATCTGATTTATTTGTGTTGCTTCCAAATTTGATTCTGTCATTAGTTTAGCCAATCGTTGACCTCTTACCAATTTAGTAATCTGGATATCAATGTTGAACTCCTGAATTTGATTGATCCATCTGCATCTTCTCCCAGTAGTTTCAGTCTACCTGAAAATATCTTTGATTGTTGCATTAGGAACATAGGCAATGACATTAGCTCCCACTAAGTATGGTCTAAAAGATTTTATAGCTTTTACGAGGGCATACGCTTGTTTCTCATTTATATCATAATTTAATTCAGAAGCTTGTAGTGTTTTGCTAAAAAAATGCCACTGGTTGTTCATGACCTTCATCATTCTTTTGTAACATAACTGCAACAATAGTATGAAATGAAGCAAAAGAAAATACTTGAAAAGGTTTTGAGAAATTAGGAGGTTTAAGTACAGGTGCTTCCTTGATGGCCCTTTTAATGTTCACAAAGGACTCAATTGCTTCATTAGTCCATTTTATCTCTGCACCCTTTTTCAACATCTTTGCAATAGGTTTTACAATTTCAGAAAAAATTGATACAAATCTTTTAACAAAATTAATTTGTCCAAAGAATGATTGAATAGCTTTGACTGTTTTAGGGATCTGAATTTTGTCAATAGCTGCAATTCTCTCAGGGTCAATCCTCACTCCGTCTTTAGATATAATATGATCCAACAATTTACCTTCAGTGATTCCAAAGTGACACTTTTTTGGATTTAGAGAAATACCATATTCTAGTGCTCTGATGAAAATCTTCTCTAGGTCATTACAATAGTTTTCTGCTTTCTTGGAGTATGCTGTCAAGTCATCCTGGTATACAACCAAAATCTAATCAATAAGGCTTTCAAAGGCTACATCCATGGCCCTTTGAAAAGTAGCTCCAACATTGGTAAGTCCAAATGGCATCCTGGCATACACATATGTCCCCCATGGTGTAGTGAAAGTTGTTTTGTATTTTTATGACTCCTTAACTTTCACTTGGTTGTAATTGGAGAACCCATCCATCATAGAAAGTAATTCGTTCCCTGTTACTTTTTGCAGCAAAGCTTCCATGTGCTGCCGAGCATAATTATCCTTTAAAGATGATATATTTAAATTTCTAAAATCCACACATAATCTGATATCACCGTTTTTCTTTCTAACAGGCACCAAGTTTGACACCCATGTGGAATGCCTTATATTCTCTATAATCCCTGCATTCCTCATCTTCATCAACTCTTCCTTCATTTTGGGAACCAATGTGGGATTTATAGGCCTTTTCTTTTGCCTAAACGGTTCTGCATCTGATTTCAGTGGGATTTCATGCTGGAACAAATCCTCTCTGTATGCTTTGAGGTCATCATATGACCAGGCGAAAACATGTCTGTATTTTCTTAATAGATTGACCAATGCAATCCTAATTTTTGGTGTAAGCTTCCTCCCGATGTAAACCTCTCTAGGATTGTTTTCACTTCCCAAGTTTTTTTCTCCACTTCTTCACAACTTTTAGTGTTGGGCTTGAAATTTGTCATATCCTTATTGTCAAACATCCTCTCTAATTCCACCAACCCTTTTGGAATCTTGTTTGTTTTAAGCTGTAAGATATTTTTTCCAAATAGAGACTCCTTACCACTCTTCTCTTCCACATATGCATTCCAATCCATATGTTGGCCTTCATACCGATCTTCACAAAATAAGAACTGTTACCTATTTTTCGCTCCTGGCTGAAAAATAGGTTAAGAGATGCTAGCATGCACAAAAGAAAGCAAGTGTGTACTAATTCTCTATTTTTTGTGTTTCCAACTGCACTAAGGAGTGATTTAAAGATGATATTTTTAAGTACTTCTAGTCTGTAACAACAAAAGAGAGAGACATCCCATCAAAAGGAGAAGTATTTTATTCATATTCAAACATGCGTCCCACACAAAGAGCCGTGAGACTAGCTACATGCATCCAGTGTAGAAAGGAAATATACATATATGTATGCACAAGTACAAAGGAAAAAATGAGGAAAGGCATGTCAAGAATGGAACATGTCATTGCCTGAATGACTGGAACAGTTGAGGTAGGCTCGATGTCGCCTTTGTCTTGCTGCTCCACCCTGGTCCGTATATGCTTTCCTTCTGATATCTGCAAAAGAGTTGAAACAAGCAATGCGTTAGAACATTTTGTTCTAAGCAATGGCTGACTGCATTTCTAACATGTGTATTAATGCACGCATATATATATATATATATATATATATATATATATATATATGATCCCTACATGCATCAAATGCATATAACTCGCATCACAAAGGAATCTCGAAAGGCAAATATCAGGTCAAAGGAAAATCACCATACATATGCATATTTTGCTAACAGGTTTGTTTCATGTGTAGGAAAAGGAAAAAGGACAGCTTGCTGGTCATGAAATTCACAAAGATGAGTGGAGATGAAAGCGGCTCCCACAAGGGTTGAGCCCAGCTCATGTGAAACGATGGCAAGGTCTCATACAATCAAATCATATCAGAGCTGGTGATAAAAGGAAAAAGAGTAACAAAAACGCAAGTATGCAACCACATTATTAGCCAATAAGCATGATGAGACTTCTTTTTCTTTAGAACGTGAATAAGATGTGCAAATATCTACAAATGATCAACAAGAGGACATTTTATGCATCAAGTCTAAAAGATTTTTTATGATAAACTGGAAAAGGCGTTATTGATTAGACATTTCGACAATTTCAAGACAGTTGTGTCCTTGGAGATAATATTTAGATTTAAGAGTATTTTGCAGAAGCAGGCAGCTACAGTTTTCATAAAATACATATTTTAATGCACAGCATTAAATGGCAGATGACAAAAGGAGGGTTTTTAATGTTTGTTTTTCACCATTTTCAGTCCAAACAGTCATTCAGAGATGCACACAACAGTGAAGTTATCAAAGGAGTACACAGTGGTCATGATCAGACAAGTCTTGTTGACCCATTTTGTTTTGGTCAACTAGGTAAGCACAAGTCCTTGGCCTAAGGTGGAGGTGAATGTTGAATGTGTTTACAAATATCCTACAATTTATTCAGGCTGCATTCAAACTTGTGCTTTTGATTGTGGGGAGAATTTTATGAGTCATCTCAGTGTGGGATCACCAGACTTATTAGACAATGGTCTTTTAACTTCTGAACCAGGTAAAATAGAACAACATGATTGGATGAAAGATGAAGCAGATGCTGCAAATAAGAGTTTTTCAGGTCAACTTGCTTATGTAAAGCTTTCATTGGCTGAGATCATGCCAAACAAGTTACAGTTTCCGAAATGAGGAAGAAACAAGATACCAAAACTGAAAGGATTGCAATGCAGAATTCAATGTTTTTCTTGACCCAAAGGCAGCAAAGTAGGGGCTTAGTGGACAGCCATTTTCAGGACCTGATATTGGTGGTTTTGGTGGAAATGCAACGCCTAGGCTATTTGCAAGGTGGATCTATTGTTCCAGTAGGTCCCTCCATTCAACATATAGGTGAAGCAAAGCTCACTGACACTCTAATACTCCTTGTGGCTCTAGACGAGCAAGGAAAAGCAGAAGGAATAACTTTTGAAGGTAGTGGTGATGGATATGAATACCAGCAAGGACAATTCATTTTGACATATTATGAAGCAGATTTATCTTCCTCTACAGTTTCTGTAATAGTTTCTAGAACTTAAGGATTATGGAAGAGGCCAAAACGTAAATTGCATGTGCAATTGCTGCTTGGTGAGGGAGCCAAGATTGAGGCGTGGGGTCAAGATGGAACATATATTATCTTGCAAACTTCAACTACACACAAGAAATTTCCCCAAAAGTCTGGTATTAGCCGAATGAAGCTAAACTCAACTGTTTGAGAAATCACAAATGCAAGTGCAAGACAAAATAAGGGAGGTCTGAAATCTGTTGTGAGTCAAATAGTGGAATTAACTTCCTGAATTTGAAACAGGCTGGGGACATTGGAGGGAAATATTATGCCAAAAATAAAAATAAAAAATAAAAAAAACTATTCCATATGTCTTGCTATGTCAAGTAGCAGGTTTGAAGGAGTACTTTGGAGCAAATCCTGGTCTCAGTCTTGAGGCATTACCTGTAACAGCCAAGAAGAAAGCTCAAGGGGATTCAGACATCAAGGTTGAACTTCCTGAATTTGAAACAGGCAGAAGAGAATTTTGTTGAGACTTTTAAAAGGGCTTTGGAATCAGGCTATTTATAAGTGATATATGAGTCCAGGACAAATGAAATGCAGAAAATTTTAAACTGCAAGAAGAGATTGAAGGACTTCATCAAAAGCTTCAGAAATGTGACCAAGTACAATAGGCAATGAGCAAAATGGAAGCAAATCACTTCGAATTTGAGGAAGAATTTAAGTGTTTTTCAAAATTATTCTTTGGGCAGAGTAAAGATTTTTGAAACTGCACTTTTGAATTACTACAAATGTCAAAGAGCAAGAAGTATGTAACTAAACACTGCAATAAAATCAGAACCAGAGCAGAAGATGCAAGGAATAAAGGTCGAAACCGTGGAGGAGCTCAAACGCATTTTTTATGTTTATCTATTTCTTCAAGTTTTTCGAAATATCCAGGTTAAGTTGAAACACCATGAAATGATTCAGAAAAAAATGAATTTTCCTTCCAGAATCAGTAAAAGATAGCGAACCTGTAAGCAGAATGAAAGATGCAAGGTGAAAAGATCGCGCCCAGCAAGGAAACCAAGCTTTGAACGCCCAGAAAATACTCAGAAACACAAGAAATTTCCATGGCGGCTCCCTAAAATGGGCCCGAAACTAGCAAAAACACAGGAGAGAAGAGCAGGCCGTAAACGCCTCAGAGGCCCAGCACTCATTTCGGCGCCCAGAATAGGAAGAGACCGATATTTCTTCTCCTTTCCATGCCCAGTTCGAACCCTAGCGGCGCCCAGATGCAGAGCAAAGTTTCCAGAATAGCGAAATGCAGTGAGGAATGAAGACTTTAGGTTTTCATTTCCCCTTTTGTTCTTTTTATTCCCCCTCTCTTTCTCTCCGTGAAATACCTAAGGAGGGGGTGCGATGTAATCTGTTTACATTATTTCCTAAGTGATCTAACATCACTTAATGTCCTTATTTGCAAATTACTTATCAAGTAATTTTAAAAACACTTAGGAAATATGCCTCCCAATGAATGTAAACATATATTTTTTAAAGGTTTTCTTTTTTATTATTTATCATTATCTAATCAAGCATAGGTTTTATTTCATTTTATTTTATATTTATGGTAAAAATAATGAAATATAATAAAAGAATTTATTTTTTAAAAGTGTAAATCAAAACACTTTTATTAAATATATTTTTTATAATTACATTTTATTATTTAATAAATAAAAATAATAAAATTATCTTATTAAGGTGATTTATTTTATTTATCACTTTAAATAAAATAATTCTATTGTTTTTATATTATTAAAACCTTTAAATATAAGTAAAATAAAATCAAACAAATGTCTGATTAGATAATGATAAATTTTTTTTAAAAAAAAAAAGTCACTTTATCAGATATTTTTGTTTGGAGATCAGGGAGAGATATTTTTGCATTTATGAGGGTTTGCAGGCCTGTCAGAGACATTTCAGGG
This sequence comes from Cryptomeria japonica, assembly GCF_030272615.1. NCBI lineage: Eukaryota > Viridiplantae > Streptophyta > Pinopsida > Cupressales > Cupressaceae > Cryptomeria > Cryptomeria japonica. Next base: position 406,996,024 of record NC_081408.1, read on the forward strand.
GCATTTATGATGCATTTATGAGGTTTTATGGTTGCAGAATGGGTGGCTTAACTTTTTGGCTCAAGTTTATTCCTTTTCAGATATTTTTGGGGCCCAAAAAGTAGGTTTTTTGAGTTTGCTCGACCTAAAATGAGGAGGTGGAGTCTTCTTGGTAACTTTGGAAAAAAACATATATACTGGAAGCCTTCATTTTTGTAAGGGTTCTGATTCATTCATCTTGGAGCAGACTGTAATTTTTTAGTTCTCTCTGCAGGAAGGGATGTCTTTGTAACACATTTTCAGGAGTTATAGAGCTTGGTGATACCTGTTTGGCAAGGATAATAGCTTGGTTTACCTCTCTACTTCTCATCTTTCTCTGTTATTGCATCTTTAGGGTTAGTCAGTTCTTTGTGGTTGGCTTTTTGCCCCCCTTAAAATTGCACTTTCTTTTGATGCCTTATGCAGAAACATATACGCTACTTGCAGGTCATAAGCTGTGTTTTAGTAATTAATAGTCTTAGGTTGTGAAAAGGATTTTTCCTCTTAGGACTGTGATTATCCAGCCTTCTTATGAAGCATTGATGCAAAGATCATGGGTTGTTGGTTAGTGTAAAAGAGGTTTATTATCACTGTTGTACTGTGTGTCTTTTGCTTAGTTAGATTTCAAAATATCATCTGGTGCAATCACCTTAGATTTAAATTTTAGTTTTACATATTCTCCTCCTTACTCTTTTCCCTGAAGAAATTGTTAGTTTAGGTGCAGAATCTGAAAAGAACCAGCTTACTCTGGAGGTTCACTCCAATTTTTAGGCAACCCGCAGGCCTAGGAGGGTTCCCATGTGTCACAAGCCTGTTGAGTTGATAGCTTAGCAAACAGGGGTGCAGGTTCAAGTGATAACAAGAACTTTAGAAGATCCTTGTCATCATCAAATATCTGCCAATTTTTTATGTTATCTGGTACTACAAGTCTAGTTTTTATTTCAACTTGGGTGATGTCATCAAAAGGAATATCATTATGTTTAATTGCTAGGTTAGCCATAAAATCAGCCAAAATATTGTTAGACCTTTCAATCCATGTTATAGAAAATGCATCAAAAAATTCAATTGAATCCCACACCTCATTTCTGTAATTTCGAAGACTTACATTTTTAGTGGCAAATCTTTCCCTTACTTGAGATACGACTAACTCTGAATCACCATAAACTGTTAGTAATTTAATGCCATATTTACTTGCCATTCTAAGGCCTAACAAGAGTGCTTCTTATTCAACAACATTGTTTGTACATTCAAAGGCTAACAAGAAAGAATATTTGAATGATTTCCCATTAGGAGAAATAAAAACCACACCAGCTCCATTTCCTTCCTTACTGCAAGCACCATCAAAGTACATTTTCCAAATCTTATCCTCATGTGATTCAATAGTATTTTGAAGCTTATTAGTTTTGCATTGAATGGGTTTAGAAATACTTACCTGAAAGTTATCTATATCTGTTTGGAGAAAACATGTTGTCTCGTTTGGATCAACTTCCTCTATCAGGTAGAATGATCTCGGCTCTCTATCAATCCTTACATTCGCCCCTTTTACTGGGACGGTCGCATATGAAAGATCTAGCTGGACATGTCCCTCCACCAAATTTGACCATTGCCTTGATAGTAACATCCCATAATTCGGCGGAACTTGCACAACGGTGATGTCTGTTTTATATGACGTATCTGGGCATGCTGGAAATCGAAACTCCACATCCTTCATGATTCTCACAACTGGGACTGATCTATTATCCATAGCATAGCATTTCCCATAGGGAGTGTCTACATGCATCCCAAGTTCTTTCATGACATCTTCTGGCATTATGTTCATGACTGCACTTGACTCTATCATACAATTCTTAACCATTTTATGGTTAATCATCAAAGTCAGATAAAAAGGATCAACCTGGGAAAGATTCTTAGTGATAGAAGTTCCCAAATAGATAGTAGGTGGATCTTCATGAAAGATACCCACCACTGAATGGATTGCTGATTTGTTTGTTTAATTTAGTTCTTTGGCCAGTGTATGCATTTTTTTGGATTTTTGAGGTTAATGCTTTAAACTTGACAATGTAGAATGAATACAAATGCAATACATAAAGAAATACTGACTGGAATCAAATTTTCAGACTTCTGATTTATTTATCAGCAATGAATAATTTCAAAGAATAGTTAAATGCTATCTTTCAAAGCCAACTAACATACCAAGTGTCCTGAGCTTGCCTGGTAAGGCTTATTCTATTGCCTGAACTGAAGAATATGATGAAACTGGAGCTTCCACAATGAGACAACAGCTCCAGAATGTTTTATTGACCCTAACATGAATTATCAAAAATAATTGACGAAGAATTATGCCGACCTAGATGGAATTCCAACTTCTTGCCAGGAGAAGCTCCAATTTGGTGTGCTCTTTACCCACTGATTTGCTCCTATAGCTCCAATATGAATCAATTCTCCCAAACAAACACTGGAATTCTTCTTATTAGTAACAAAAATTCTAGTTAAAACCCTCCAATTTGTTTCTTTGGTGTCCCATGTTGTCTCCAAATGGTACGATTCAGCTGGAGGATGAAGAGCTGAACCAAATTAATAAAATAGAGTCTGAAATGACTTCTAAACCTGCTGTGATTTGAAAATCAGATTGTCTCCTTGCTGTAGTAGTTGCAAATCTAAAAAAAATGGCCCTTTTTGGCAAGATATGAGCTTCCCAGACAAATAAATGTAGTGTAGATGAGGGGGATTCCGTCCTCTCACCCAAGATCTGAAGGTTTCCGTCTCCAAATCCCAAAACCAACCCTGCAAGAAACGTTGCAGACTTGCAATTACCAATGCTCTCCAAAAAACAATTTCAATAATAATTGAAATGCTGCCCCCAATGTCTTTTTAACATGCCTCAAACCCTAATTCGAATTTGGGGTTAGGGTTGTACTTTTGGAATCATAAAACATGTTAAATTGTTTCTTTTTATTAAATAAATACTTCCCCTAAGTGGTTTAACCCATTGAGGGTCTAATTCCTCATTAAAAGTGGCCATATATTTAAGTTATAACTTCTAGGAAAATTTGCCAAGGGGCCACTTTATTAATATAAAGTGATTGTATTATTTCTCTTTATTATTATTTATTTAATCCAACTTAGGAAATATTTTAATATTTCCTAATTTATTCATAACATGAAATCCGCGACTCAGATTTGAATTCCGTTTGAAGCACTGTGATCACTGATGTTGTTTGAGTCTTGCAGGCCAACTGACAGTTCCTCCTAAAATGCAGGGACTCACCCTAAAAAGTACGAACCTCTCTCCAAACACCTGTAACTGCTCAAAAGGATCCTGCTCTACTCCTTGGTCCCCCAGGTAGTCATTCAGTCAACTGCCAGTTCTCCCTAAAAATTAGGAGATCCCCCTAAAAAGTAGGAACTGTCGTCTGAAGGTCCAAAACGGCTCACAGAGCCCCTGCAAAGCTCCATGACCCTTAGAATGAGTCCCCTAACCATGTCGTTGACCTACGGGAACTCGAATGGTAGGTCAACCCTTGCTCATCTCATGTCACCTAGAAAAGGGGACATTACACTTCAACTTTTGTCTTATGATCCTCTTTATTAACTTCACCAACGTTAGACAAAATCTTGATTGTTTCACGTAATCAGGAAATTTCATTACTTCAAGCAAGGGCACATATATTTTCACCTGTCATAAAGCCTGAGACATAAATGATCCACAATTTGAGAGTGGCTTACTAATCTGTTTCTTTTCGATTGGCTTTGTTAATTTAAGAGGTTCTGTTTGTTTGACCGTTTCTACTGCACCTCCCTTTTCCTTGTTAGCGATGGTGTCTTCGTTTCCACTTGCTTTAGGAACCTTTGCAAATATCTCGGATGGCTTACCTTGCTCTGGGTTCACTATTCTGTCCTTAGCTGATAATTGTTTTTTGCCTGGGCTACTGTTGCCACAGTATAGGCTTTGTTTTCTTCATCTGTTAAGTTTCTCAAGGAATGCACTGGTTCTCCATTATGGAACAATCTCCTCAGGGATGGGATGTCTGCATCATCATCAGTAAAAACTTGTACACTGTGCTGCTGGCTCTCTCTTCTCCATTGTACATCTGACGATTGCTCATCCTCAGATGAATCCTCATCCCTACCCCAAAATGGATTTGATGAAAGTACATTCACTGTGGGCTCATATTCATTCTCATGGTCCTTCTCTTCTGCAAAACCCTGAGCAATTATACATTGTTCTGCAACATGGGGTAAATTGCAGACTTCACACCCTGGATATTCTTCCACAAAATTGTTTACCTTCTTCAATGGATCAGGGGTTTCTTTGCTTAGATTTGCATTTACCGGTTTACCATCTTTCCAGTTTGTATTAAATGGCATGTCATGCAATCTTGGTCTATTGTAATTCATTGGCTTACCTCCTCTATACGGGGATGACTTCTCATTGTGATTTTGCTTACCCTTCGTATCTTTGAGCATGTCCATGATTTGGCTAAACTCATCCTTTTTCGTTGCTCTGGGATTATATAGTTTTGGATCATCTCTCTTGCAAATTCTCCCAGCAGCTTTTTTGTTATTTTCAATGTTAGTGGTTGTCTTAAATGCTTGCTGCAAGGTGGTAGGTTTGTGAGATAGAATCTCATAGTGAGTCTTGCTGTCAAAAGCACTCAAATGAAAATCAATAAAAAATGAATCAACAGGTCTAATATCTCTTGGTATTCTATTAAGTACTTTATTAAACCTCTTATTAAATTCAGAAACTGATTCATTCTGATTCTTCTTTATGCTAGTCAACTCATGAGATGCAAATGAAGTATCATTATGTTCTCCAAATTCTTCCAAGAATATTGTCACAAACTCCTGCCAACTACCAATGCATCTGTCGGGAAGATTCGTATACGATTCTCCTACATCCTCTGTTAAAGATTGAACAAACAGTTTCATAAAAACATCTTCATAAGGGGCTTCAAACTCCTCAATGGTATTTTTTACATTTATTACATGTTCTGCAGAATCAATTCCATTTCCTATGAATTTAGGGATAGCTGACCTTAAATCATTTGAAATCTAATTAGGATATCCAACTATCCCACTGAAATCCAACAATTTATACCTTTCAATGGTCATAGGTGGTCTGCAACCATAGTTGTTAGTTTGATAGTTTCCATTTCCTCCATTATTACCATTGTTTCCACTGTTACCTCCACCATTATTGTTATTTCCATTTCGATTGTTCCCATTACCATTGTTGCCATAGTTTCCATTATTACCATAATTACCTCTATTATTATTAATGTTGTTGGTCCCATCTCTACTATTCTAGTTACTAGTAATTTCCCCACTGTTAGTTCTTCTTTCACCATTATGATTATTGCATTGTCTATAATTATACTGGTTTTTATTTTCATGGTAGGGTATATTTTTCTATTTATCCCTTTTTTCATAATTATTATCCAAAACATCAGACAATGGATTATTATAGACCCTAAATGGCTGTTCCAAGTTTCTCATGTGAGGGGGACTATACCTAGGGGTTGTTAGTCTACTTGCTTCACCTCTTCCCTTCTCTTCTTCAACCCTGTTTGACTTAGGGCTTTGAATGGTATCTCTTTCTAATCCTATTTTCTGCAATACCCAATCTGGTTGTCTCTTAAGAGCCTTTGCCATTTTAGATTCATCTCCATTTAAGTTAGCCATTCTAAGAATAATTGCATCCAATTGTCTGTCCTCCTGTTCCTCAGCAGTCAGGGTTTCATCATGGCCACCTTTATTATCTCTTGTATTTAAGTTATAAAAAGGATTTTCCTCCATATTTTCAAATCTATCACCAGATGAAGAACCATCCTCTCTACGAGGAAACTTCGTATAACCCCCAAATGCCATATTTGATGTTGATTTCTTTTCTTTGTTTCTTCTCTTTGGACTCAACTGAACAAGATTATCTTGTCCCTTGTGCAAAGACCTTCTCCCCTGCATTAATCTTATTGACAAATTCCCAGGGGTTTCTCTTACTTTCTCAAAATACCAATTATTACTCGTATATTAAATGTAGAGTTGCCGCCTCCTAAGAGGAATAATACTTTTATTGATCTTTTGGGTTCCTTCCTCCAACAGAGTCTGAAACAAAACCATCAGAAATTCTGAACACTTCCTATGACAATTCCCCAGCAGAGTCGCCAATCTGTTGGTTCCCAAAACCACAGATTGGAAATCCTAGAGCTTTTCCAACTCTCCTGATTTCTCAATCAGCCACGGCCAATGAATAGGAATGGTCAAAGACCAAATTTCTCTGCACTTTAGGCTCCACTAGACCTAGGTGGGTATACCTCAATTTCCAAAGCACAAAGAGATTTTTTTTATAGTGAATTTAAACTTAATAGATTAGCTGTTTACAAGAATGGAAAAATATTTCCTACAACTATGCTTTATTATGTGCTTTTTAACTTGCTTTAATCTGAAAACTTGAATATAATTGATAATGAATAAAAGCTTATAAAAGAATGTTGTTGGAACCTTGAGTGATTGTGAAAAAACAATGCTAGTAGAAATTAGTAGTATGTTTCTTTGGTGAGGACCTTATGCAAACCAAATTTACTCACAAAAAACTAATAATAGACCAGTGCCTTGTCTGACAATTTACATGCTACTTAATGGACACATATTTGTAGTCTTTGGAGACAGTTTGAAAAAACTCACAAGTATGCAAGACTATTACTGCAATGATTTCAATGTACGTTATAAGGACAACAAAAACAATTCTGTTACTTACATAAAAACAAGTGATAACACATTGCAACAAACCTTAATAGATTTATCCAAAGGACTTTGACTCATGAACATCATATAACATGAGACGATTTGAAGATAAAGACAACAAATCTTGTATATTAATTTCTAGATAATAGGTATATAAAAGCTTCAGATCACAGGTACTTCATGATATACTTGCTTGCACAAAATGACTTTTCATTTTTACAGACCTGTTTTACATAATACTACTAGTCCCAACAGACAATTTGAAAGATAGTAGTTTTTTCTTACCTCTCCGCCCCCATTAGAATACAAAATGATTCGCTATATATATATGTGACTCAAAAGACACAAATGAAAGGACACACCCTTTCATTTGTACAAACTAAAACTAACAAAAACCTAACTAACCTTCCCCCCCCCCCCCCCCCCCCCCCCCAACTACTATAACCAAAACACATTATAACGACACAGACTAGTTTTTCCCATCCAGCCTTTGACCACACTTCTGGATATGTCGAAGATATCCTTCATCTTTATGTGTGCAGGCGTTTAAGATGATGTCCCTGACTGCTACTTCCGCTGTAACAAAGTTCTCGACTTGTTCCCCTGTTTCATGCATATCCAAAGTATCCGCACGGGCAATGCTAAGGGCTGCACCGAGTAGTGATTTGCAGTCGGGAATCCACTGGTTTTTATCCTTTATTACCCCTGTATCATCCACCATGGGAATCCATGATTAACAATCCCCTGACACTCCTCATATTCAATCTTCAACTCTATTGTGAATTTCTCATGAGTATCAATTAGTTTTTTGATCTTGTTGATCTTCTTGTCACTCTGTGCCTTATCCTGCAGTAACATGTTTAACCTATTAAAAATCCTCTGGTGTGATACTGTATTATCCATGTTTGTCTGGTAAATAGTCCAGAATTGCTCTAGTATTTTCTGCAAATTCTCAAATCTTTTAGACAGTAAGACACATGCCGTGTCTGCCCTTATGTTCTGCATTCTTTCCTTCAACTTCTTGTTTTCCTTGTGCAATTCTTCGCACTTCTTTTTCAGTTTGGACTCATCTGCTATCTGGGGTATAGGCTGGCCCCTGCTTCTTAACAGTTCCTCATACAGTGATTTGTATTTTCCTATTTCTCTTACCAACATCTTCATCTATGCTTTATTTAATTTTGAAATATCAACTCCCATATCCGCTGTGACCATGGGATCCACTTCACCGACCTTTAACTTCATCATGTGTCCAAAAACTTTGTCCACATCTATGATCTTTGGCCTCTTATTTGGTGGATAAAGGGTCCATAAAAGCATGGCCTCATCGACCGGATCATATCTAGATCCAATAAAATTGTCATTTACACCTTGAATATCTAACTTGAAATCTTTTTTATATGAATGTAATAGGCTATCAAAAATGAAAGACGCACTAAGGTCCCAGCCTGGAAAAAGAATTATTCCCGCCTCTATAAGAAGTTGCCTTCCCCTTTGAGGAGTCATGCCTTTTAACTCTGAATTGATATCAACTTTCAGTTTTCTAAGCATCTTTGCCTCATTTTCTAGGGTTACATCTGGCATTGCTTCTCTTAGCCTCTTTCCTTTGAAATGATACAAGAAGGACTTGAACTCCTTTGATTTAATGAATTCCTCATCAGACACAAAAGAAGTATGCTCTTCCAGCCTAACATCCACATTGGCATTCATCCTCGCAATAATTTGGTCTTGTGCTTCAGGTTCCTCCTCCTTTTCAGGCATTTTGAATCTGGAGACAACCTCATTCTCACCTGATTCACTTTCAGCTTCTTCTTCTTCTTCTTCCATTTCCTGCAGTCTTTGTCTCTTTTCTTCCAATTTCTGGTTCAAATCCTAAAAGATTTTCATAGCTTCTTCAAATTCCTTGTTTTAGAAGATGTCCAAGGCTTCAACATGCTCATGAAAATAGTCACCAAGATTCTGCCCTTTTTTGCTCTGGTGTATATAGCCCTTCGGGTCATAGTTTTTTCTACTTGTGTGCTCATAAAGATTATAATCTTCTATTAACCTCCTGTCAATAATTTCATACGCCTTTGTGGATACAATGGTGAAGTCACCAACATGCAGAGTCCCGGGTAGAAAAACTTGCTTGTGGGCACCCCCAAAATGCTGTGCATTAGAGATACTCATTTGTCTCACAATCTCCAGGTAAGCAATTCTGCCAGGCGCAGGCTTTGGTAGCACATAAGGAGCACCTTCGAATCCAAAAACTCTAACATATGTGAAGTCCTGACATACATACCAGTCACCCCAATTATGATTCACCTTGGTATCCCCATGCTCATGGGGTCTAAGAAATCTTTTTATTTCTTCTGAAAATGATCCATCAAAAGAAACCCCCAAAACTCTGTATAATAGCTGCACAAAAAATTCCTCAAACTTGACATAGTGAGATCTCATGAATCGAGAATCCCATCTTTTTATTTCTTCTGAAAATGATCCATCAAAAGAAACCCCAAAAACTTTGTATAATGGCTGCACAAAAAATTCTTCAAACTTGACATAGTGAGATCTCATGAACTGAGAATCCCACAGTGATACCCACAATTGAACTGGCTGCTCTTGCCCATCTTTACCATGAATGTTTAATTTCAAATCCTCAGGCCACAACCCCCTGAGTCGTCCATAAAACAAGACAATATGCATCAACAATGAATAAAACTTAAAAGATTTGTCGGGGTTATTCTGAAGGCTTAAGAAACCCTCATGAATCTTCTCGACAATGTAAGTAGCATAATCAAATTGTTTCGGCTCATGCATTCGTGTGTCTGCAGCAAGTACTAATGGTCCCATTCGAGCCACATCTGGGACCTCAACTCCTCCCACTTGACCGCATGCCATATACGTATATTGCAGATACTGCCTGAAAATGTTGATATCAAATGGGGGCCCATCTTCATGTGTCAACTTTCCTTTCTCAGCCTTATGTATGGCCAAATTCCACCCATTGTATACAGTGTCCATTTTTGTATATTCTTCTTCCAGTTTCTCGAAAGACAGAGGCACATCAGATTCGAAACCAAGACCCAAAACCTCATGAATGATGGTTACTGAAAGGTGGATGAATGCATTGTCATTTGGCAATTGAATACATCTTTTCATGGCATTCTAAGCCCTAGCCAATGTTTTCATCAATTGAATATTTACAAAGACATTAGGGACCACAAGTTTACCCAATCCAGTTGTCCACGGGTTTGAGATTGGGGTCGGCTTGCTTCTTCGTTAATAATGATACAAGAACAACTCGTGACCTCTAACCTTGGTCCAGACATCACCAATTTCCTTGAAATCATCTTCTAGCTAGTCACGGATAGGAAAATTAGTCTTAGATCTCCGGGATTTGGCTCCTGGTGAGCTCATTTGGTCAATCATATCTTGATTTAACTTTCGTTTCTGCGCACCTTCTCCACCTTTAGACTTATTCGAAGTGCTCTCAGAGACCTCAGTGACCTTCCTTTTGCCCTTGGACCTAGAACCCTCCATATTTGAGTCCTTCAAGCCTTTTGAAATTTAAATTTTTTTGCAGTTTAATTCCGCTTCAATCTCGGTTTGCTTAAGTCTTCTATGCAAATTCTTTATACCAACTTCTATATATAGATTTAATACACCAGGAGCATTTACTCAATTGAAATGGTGCTGTGATTCGCCTCGTGTAAGCACAGAGCTATCTGTTGCTTGTATTTATTAATGGCGGGTGGATTCGTTGAGATCAGATTTTGCAACGGCTAGTCGTCATAACTCCTCCCAATAATTCAATCATTTGGTGCCACCCGTCCTTTTGATCGGCATAGGTCTCATCGATCACTCCGTCGAGCATCGACGTAGCTCATTTGCTCTCCTTCCGATGGTTATAACTTCCCCAATGGCTTCATCCTCTAGCTAAGCTTTTACCTTTACCTTTATATCTCATCGGTGTAGGTCACTTCGATATACCCTCCTATTCCTCTGTGGCATTCTACCCATCGAGTATCGGTATAACTCCAAATACGCTCCTCCGACGGTTTAAGTTATCCCGATGAGTCCTCCCTCATAGTTCGCATCTCGTTTGTTACATCGGGTCATCTTATCGGGTATCAGAACAACCCAATTTATGTTTCTCAGATGACCCGATGTCATCGCCTTTGCACTTGTGTGTCTTTTTACCTCTCCAGTCTATCGACATACATTTCCCCGATGAGATCTCCTTGTTCACACCTATCTCTTCTTTCTCATCAAGTATCGGTGTAACGAAAAATGTCTCCTCCCGATGAGGCGATGATATGCCGATGACTTCATCTTCGATTGGTGTAACTCATCCTGATCGAGTCTCCTTCTCTGTGCCCGGCTTGTCTTTCTCATCGGGTATCGGCATAACCTAAAACACCTTTCACCGATGGTTTTAGCTACCCCGATGACTTAGTATTTTCCTCCTTTTGGTATCGCTTCATCGGGGTAAGTCATGCCGATAACACCGCCTTCGCCACCTAGCCCATCGGGTATCGCGGTAGTGGGGTAGCGCAAGATGACACTTTCCGATGACTCGATGACATTGTGGACGTCTACTTCGCATTCCCCTTCATCAGCATAGGTTATACCGATAACCTCATCGGCTATCGGCACAACACTTTTCTCATGCCCCCGATAGTGAATGTTATGCCGATGAAACCCTCCTTTTGAACTTTCTTTTGGTTCTCCTTCGGGGTGGTCAGCCTAGGTCATGCCGATAGGTTCTTTCATTGTTTCGACTAGTCGGTCTTGTCGGGGTAACTTATGCCGATAGCTCAAATTTGATAATTATGCTAATTAAGCTCCTCTTCATATATTGTTTACACTTCAAACCTTCCATGGAAACTTCATATGTGCTAATAAGTGACAGAGTCTACCACATAGGCCCAAAGAATGTCCTTATAAGGATCCCAATACTGTCATGATGAAATTTCCTCATGTAGTTCCTATTCAGTGTCAACCCTTAGCATGCCCCAACGGTACTTGTCCAATTTTGAAAACAGGTTACAGTAGGATTTTTCTGATACTGCAACATACCTCCTGCACATGCAATCCAACAATAAATGCTTTTATGATGAAAATGTACATATAAAACATCAAACAAATAGCACATAATATTTTGCAAAAATATGTGCTAACATGGTTGTAACTCCTCGAGGTGGGTTCCATCAACTGATCGTGGTGAGGGTGGTGGCGGTGCTCTGGGTGCCATGGAAAATGAGACTAGCCAACTGTCTGGGGCAGCATCAACCTCCTGGGCTAGCGTAGCAGGTACACCCATGGTCTCTCCTGTAGTGGCAACTAGTATGCTAGGAATTGATACGCTAGCAATTGGCACGCTGGCAAGTGGTACGACAATTGGTACTAAGGGGGCAACTGTAGCAACTGGTATGGTGGCCATTGTGACACTACTACCAACTGGTACGATACTAGTATGGGGAGGTTTGATTTGCTACATAGTAGCCACAGGGGTGGCCTCCTACAAGCCTTCCGGCATTGCAATCCGTTTGACCAAATTGGGTGAGATCAGGTGTGTCGTCAAGGACAGCCTAGCCGTTGCTAAGGTGATGGTACGGCCTGAACCTCTTGGTGCAGTAGGACCCTTCAACACCTGCACCACTCCTTCAACTAAGTCATCTCTCTCCACAATCGAGTCATCCCTCTTGGCTGATCTTTCGTCCACTGCCTCCTGCTCAGGCTCAATTTATCCTTCGTCCTCATGTATGGCCACTCGAAATGAATTATCTTCGCTCTTACTCTCCATGGATAAAATATCCATTGTGTCTTCCTCCTCTTTGCCCTGGCTTCCCTCATCCCCAACACCTTCTTCTTTGGCTCTTGGCTCCATTTCTTGCAATTCCTATCGTGTCTTCTTCCTAGGCTAAGAATCGTCAGTTGTGAGTGTGTCAAAGTGCATCTAATAGAACATTGTGGGCTTATTTGATTCCACTTGGCTAAGGGGTTGGAACTGCCCCCATCTGTTCGTAGGTACTTGTGTGCGTAGTGCTGCCGAAAAGAGCCCGATGGCACATATAGAATGTCTTGTGCTCAAGAGTTAAGAATTCTTTGATTCTCTCTGCAAGCACAGACTCCCAATCGTAGATAGTGTTGGTCATGATCCCATTCATTAATCGAATCATCCAAACTACAATATCTGAGGTTCTTCTAGCCCCCATGAGCCGACTCTTTATAAAGTCCAAGAGGCATCTCCATTTTGCAGTAGTGATATAACTCTTCTTCATGCCTCAGCTATTGTGATTGCTGCATAACCCTTCCCATTGCTCAGTAGTTTGTTGGTTGAAAATTTTGTACACCTGGGGAAATATACAAAGTTGTGGTTTCAACCACAGCACACGAGTAAAAACTCTCCTAATTAAGGGAAGGCTCCCCCTATCTAACTAAAACTAAAATAAAAACAGGATGGTACAACAGTCTTCCTTCTTTCTTCAAGAAAGACAATATCCTTTTCTCTTCACAGGAAAGGATAGCGATTGAATATGAATAGCAGTAACCACTTTCAAGTAATATGAGAGAAAGGAAATGAAGTTTCCTGAAAGCGCAAAGACTTCCGTCACTTCCTTCGGGACGGGACAACAATATCAAGCTCAAAGACTTGACTATTAGAAGTCCTATCTACCCTTTGCTATACTAAATTTTACAACGAATAAAAGACAACAGCTCAAAGACTGGAATAATTTGTTCTTTTAACACAAAGACAAGAACTAATGCAAGCTAAAAGACTTGCTACTATTTCTCATCAAACAATAATTTTTCCCTCAAGAATAGACACAAGCTCAAAGACTTGCTGCTCCTTCTAGAGATTTCCTATTTTAATTAATCTTCTCTACTTGCAGCTCAAAGACTTTAAATCAGATTGGACTAAGCTCCTTTATAAACACTTTGCATAGAATAAATAAAAAAAGTCAAACTCAAACTTGTAGCTCAAAGACTCAAAACTTGAGTAATCCTTCTTTATTATTCTTCAAAACCCTCAATTCACATACATAAGCTCAAAGACTTCTTGCTGTAAATTTGGCAGAGTTTTTGCTTGCTTTCCCAAAAGATCAAAATTACAACGAACCCTCTCTTCTATTTATAGGAGAGGAGCCTTGAGAAAAAGGTGGGAGGATCCTAACTAACTTGAGAGATTCTCTCAACCACCAAGACTCATTCAATAACTAACTGAGACTTCAATAACTACCTAAGACCTATTCCAACTACAGTCCTAATTGGACACAACTTGTAGTTGCCTTACATGTAATTACAAAAGTGCAAGTAATGTGTAACTTGCGTTTTACAAAAATACTTTTACATGTAACTTGTCAAAACAAAATTACAAATGCATAACTAAAATTATTCCATGTGTCTAAAGACACGACTCTAACTGCATCATCCTTTGTCTGTGATGATCTTCATGCTGCTTCAGGATGCAAGAACTTGAAGTATTCAGGATTAGTAAAGACATCTTGAACAGGAACGGGAAATTACATCCTTATCTTCTTGCTTGGGGTAGTACTGGTTTTTCAAGAGGGAAAGGGCGACCTTCCTCTTTTTATGTCATGACCATCTTTGTCTTGAAAGCATTCTATGCTCTCAACCATGAATTCTTATTGTATCTCTTCTTTGTATCATCCTCCAATCTTGAAATCTTCTTGCAAAATAAGGCCCATGTCTTAATCCATTGATTTGGTAGATCGTGTGTGCAAACCGGACTGACAAGGGAAGGGATAAATTGATGCAAAAATGGGCTCACAAGTGAATTTCGGGTTTTGGAAGCTACATTACATGTGTGGGAAAAACAAGAGCATTAACTTGCAAATGTGGGAACAAACATGCAACTTCATATGTATAATGGGTAACTACAAGTTTGCACTTGTAATTGGACCTTTAAAACTCATTTTCGAGTGTTTTTTGAGTGCATTTTGGACCAATTTCGGGTTCTGGATGGCTGACCGCAGGTAGACTTTAAATGGGGAAAATCAATGAAAGTGTGAAATGAGTGGATGAAATGGTATGAATGGTATGTACGGATGATGGAAATGAATATGAAAAGATTTTGGGAAGATCATCTTCAAGAAAATGGGAAGAATTTGATTTTTGGACTAAAGAAGGTTAAGTCTTTGTTTTTAATCATTGAAGCTTGATTTTTGGACTAAAGAAGGTTAAGCCTTTGTCCAAAAAGGGAAGAACACTAATTTTCCTCTTACTTGCAATCGGGTTTTTAAAACCCGAATGCAAGTAAAGAAGGAGAAATTCCAGAGGGGAAGAACAACTTTACTTTACAAATTTCTTTGTAAAATGGGGAATTTCCTCTCACAAAAACCGATTTTTTGGGAAGAACCAACCATTTACAAATTAGAAAAATGAAACAAGAAGAAAATAAATCTTACCTTGCTCCAATCTGAAAATGCTTCTTCAACAAGATGATTAATCTTTGGAAGAAGAAAGAAAAACTCTTAAGTAAACACAAACCGCAATCCAAAACCCTAGCCACGTTTTTGAAAAAATGCCCAAAACTGAAAAACATGGCAGCAAATGCATGAGAAATGGCATGGAAAATGGCCAAGACTCTTTCTAACCTCAACGCCTTAGCATACCAAGCCAAAACGATTCATAACATTGTTGATTCGTGGCATTCTAAATGGCAAAAAGAACGTGGCTGTTGTTATAAAACATAATAACCAGCAATCTTAACCTCCATGTGGCATGAAAGGTGTTTGAAAATGCATGGAAATAGGAAGGAATCCTAAACGCCTTCCTCCTCCAACAAATTTTCCACAAAAAATTGCTAAAAATCCTCAAAAAAACATTTTTCCTTGCAAATCGGGTTTTTTGGAACAAATAGCAAGTTTAAAATGCATGAAACAATGAAAATCGGGTTTTTTTGGAGGATATAACAAGTTTAAAATTTCACTTTTTCAACATGTTAGGCAAAATTGGGATTTTTTTGGAACAAAGTACAAGTTTTAAATTGTCACTTTTTCATCAACAAGGCAAAATCGGGTTTTAGAAATGCAATTAGAAGTTTAAAATCCTCAAAAATGCACTTTATGAGCAAAATCGGGTTTTAGAAAAGAAATTACAAGTAAAATTACTTGTAATAGGGAAATAGAATTCCCTTTACAAGTGATTTCACTTAAAACATGTAAAGGGGTTTTAAAATCCCATTTACAAGTTTTATTTTAACATTATAAAAACAACTTTAAGTTATAAAGACATGTAAAGGGGTTTTAAAATCCCATTTACAAGTTTTTAAACACTTAAAGTCAAGCTACTGGTAATGGGGGTTTTAAAACCCCCATTACATGTTTTATAAAAACTTGCAATTGGAGAAAAATTTCCCTACAAGCCTAAAAGCTTCAAGGGGGGTTTGAAAAACAAATTACCAGTTACTGGTAATCATCGAATAATTCCCCTACATTGAAGCAAAAACATAGCAAACGGACTCGAAACTCGATGAAATTCGAAATGTAGCTTGGGGATGGATCAACGATCGATCCATCCCAAGGATGGGGCGAATTTCTGCCTCGGGAAGCATGCCATAGAGTAAAATCTTCAACTTGCAGTGATTGTTCTGAAACCCGAAATTGCACAAAAAGTTAGGAAAAGGAAGACCAAAACTCACCAAAACTTAGACAATGATGGCAAAGACACCCCTCTGTGATTTGACACTATCAAATGTGAGTTTTGTACCTCGTAAAACATGCCTTGGAGACAAAAATGACACTTTTTACGCAAAAATTTGTAGGGGTTGTCATATTTTTGTGAATCCAAAAATGAGGACAACATAGTCAAATCACTTTTGGACACTAACCGGAGCAATCTCTCCTTTTCTTCTTTCTTCATTTTACGAGAGGGCTTGGCCACCTTGTATCCCTTGGATGGGATACCGAACACCCTAGTAAACTCTCCTGGGCCATAAAAGGCTGTAACCTTGCTTCCTTGAAATTCTATGACTAAACTATTAGAGTGTCGGTTATATCCTGCAACCAAAGTCCACAACACTGGCTCATATTCTTTCAAATTGAACACAGGCATTTGAATGGCCTTGTCTACTTCATTTTTCCTTAGTGATACCCTCAATGGATGGTCATCGGGAGCTTCCTTCCACCATGTGTGGCATTCAATACCACTAACACTCTTGAACGTGAGGTTCTCTACTGTGACACAGTCATCCATTTGAATGTGTGGCCGAAGTTTCTTGCTCTTGCTGCTGCTGGCTGCCATGACTAGTTGATGCGATGTCTGACCGTGACCGTTATCTTTTCCGCTTTTATTCTTGGTTAGTTCGTTATGATAACTACCACCGCCTCTAGTCACTCAACCAGGGTTACCCAAACTTGTCCTTACCATGATCTTGTTTCATTCGCCGCCGTACTGCTCACACCTTTCTCCCTTGTCCAGTATGGCACAACTGCACTTGTACGGTCTTCTTTCTATGTACGATAATGTTTGTATGGGCCTCAAGCTTTCTTCAGTGCATATAATTTTCTCCTTTGATCCGTACGAGCCCAAGCTTCCTTCGATGCACAAAATCTCTCCCTTTGATCCATATGAACCCTCAATGTATGGAATTTTGGTTCTCCGTACGTACTCGTTCTCCTCTTCTCCGTATGATACTACTTCATACGATGGCACTGGTGTTCGGTGCTGCTCCGTACAACTAATAGTCTCCTTGCATCCGTATGGTGTACAAAAAACCTCTTCGAACTCCTTTGTTACGGATGTTGAGCTCTTTGTGTCTATACGATGTACGAAAAAACTCCTGCGTGCAATATGCTCTCCGTACGATATAACAAAATCCCTGTGCGTGATATGCTCTTCGTCTGCACACCAACCTCTATGTTCGTACAGTACAACAAAATCCCTATGCATGATATGCTCTTTGTCCGTATGCCAACCTCTGTGTGCAATCTGTTCTGCGTCCATACGGTGTACGACTCCAACACAAAGATTTCTGTACGGTGTACGATCTTCCTACTTTTCCATGGATTCTCTTGCTTGGCACTCTATTTCGAACTCCAGTTCTTCTTTCCTGTGGTTTGGGATTGAATGGCTACTTTGTCAAGTTTAATAACCCCTTAATGCCAGGGTTAGGGTTAGGAGCCTATATCTAAGCCCTTTTTCATAAAATAACCCTTTTCTTATTTTATTTATTTCTTCTTGTTTGCCTTTCATTATTTTTCCTCTCATCTTTATATTTCTTGCCACCTTATAAGTTTTAAATTTTCTTGCATTAATTTTCTAATTTTACTCGTTAAAAATACTTTCCGTTTTCTTATCATCTCCAACTTTCTAACCTTCAATGTTTTAAGACAAATCATACCTCTAAAACTTCTTTACTTTTTTACGTGGGCTGCTTTCCGTGTTTCATTGTCTTCTAGTCTGCTTCCATTTGAATTGTCTGTTCTTCACAATTCGATAGCCATTTTTCTTTTTCGTACCCTTCTTGGCTTTGTACTTCTCTTTGTCGCCTTTTTGTTTTTTCTGTGGCTCCTCATCTTCCTCATCAACCTTTCTTTTGGTTCTCATTGGTTCAACATTGGGTCAGACCTTGACCTGTGTCACCACCAATGGGTTCCTGGTGGTGTCTTGTCGCATTCATTTTTACAATAGGTTCCAATGTACTCAGGTCAAATAATTTGTCAACAAGGGGCATCGCTCCAATTCCTTTATAGCTCCCATCTACGTACCAGCTCCTATACTTGTACCAAATTGCTCCCTCTTTGTTGATTGTTGGTGATTTTGTAGGGTTTGGAATGACTGTACATAGTGAGTTCGCAGTGGGAAGGGGTGGCAGCCTCTTCCCTTCCTTGTGGCATCATTGGATAATCTCCTCGTCATGTCCATATCTTTCCATGACAAATGAGTCGTCCACCTTTACCACCATCTTCAAACACAGCCCAAGGGTGGCACTCCTTTAGGTCGATTTCCTCCTCCAAGTCCTTGTCCTTGACCTCTCCCTTGGCAGCTTGCTCCTCCTTCGTCTTCCTTTCCGCCTCCTCGTCTATGTCATAAGCAACATGGCTCGTACGTTGCCCCTCATACGGTGCCTTCCACCTCTAGTATCCATTCATCCACACCCATAGTGCGGGCGTGCCAAATAGTGCATTGGTAAGGTGTTTGTGGACTCTCGGGACTGCAACACCATCCACATTCTTCCTTGCCAGCCTTTCCTCTGATGCTATCATTGGATTGGCCCAGTCCACGTCTGGCCTGTACGGTTCTTTGGTGATTACAGGGTCTTCTTCGAGTTCATCACTTCGTCCAATTGTCCAATCCCCACGGGTTGCATACCCCAACATATTTATTGCTATAGTCGGCCTCGGCCTCTCCCTCTCTTTGTAGATTTTCAACTTCGATCCATTTATAGGATCTCGGATGGGGTTGTTGTCCAAAGTTGATAATTTAATTGCACCATTCAACCCGACTTCCCTGACTTTATATGGCCCCAACCAACGAACTCTAAACATCCCGGGTTAGAGTTCATTACGGTCATTATATTTTAGCACCAACTATCTCGGCCAGAAGTTCATCCACTGGAGATGCTTGTTGTGCTAGAACTTCCGTCGTCGTTGAGCCACCTTCGTCGCCCAATGCGTCTGTTGGTTGAAAATTTTATACACCTGGGGAAAAATACAAAATTGTGGTTTCAACCATAGCGTGTGAGTAAAACTCTCCTAATTAAGGGAAGGCTTCCCCTATCTAACTACAACTTTGAAAATAAAATAGGATGGGACAACAATCTTTCTTCTTCTTTCAAGAAAGACAATATCCTTTTCTCTTCACAGAAAAGTGATAGCGATTTGATATAAAACAGCATAAACAACTTTCGAAATGAAATGAGAGAAAGGAAATGAAGTTTTCTGAAATCTCAAAGACTTCCGTCACACCCTTCGGGACGGGACATCAATATCAAGCTCAAAGACTTGATTATGTGAAGTCCTATCTACCCTTTTCTATACTAGTATTATCAAGAACAAATTATAACAACTCAAAAACTGTAATATCTTATTCTTTTCTACATAAAACAATGGGAAGTAGTATAAGCTCAAAGACTCACAACTATTTCTCACAAAATCTGCTCCTAAATTCTCTTAAGAACAAGTGGAAGCACAAGCCTTACAACTTCTCTCAACAGAACAGTTATTTTAATCTATATTAACCTCAAATACTTGCAGTACAAAGACTGCAAATCAAATGCGATTAAGCTCTTTAAGAAACACTTGCAAGAAAGATAATATAGAACACAAACTCAAGTATGTAGCACAAAGACTCAAAGCTTGAGCAATTTCCTTCTATTCCTTTCAATTCTTGAATTTACACATGAAAGCTCAAAGACTTCTTTGCTGTAAATTTGGCAGAGTTTTTGCTTGCTTTCCAAAAGATAAAGATTATAATAGACCCTTCAAGTATTTATAGAGGAGGAGCCTCAAGAAAAAGGTGGGAGGATCCTAACCAATTTGAGAGATTCTCTCAGCCACCAAGACTTATTTAATAACTAAGACTTATTCAATAACTAACTAAGACTTATTCCAACTACAGTCCTAACTGAACACAACTTGTAGCTGCCTTACATTTAATTACAAAAGTGCAAGTAATGACTTAACTTGCATTTTACAAAAAGACTTTTACATGTAACTTGTCAAAAGAAAAACTACAACTTAAGATTACAAATGTGGAAAAATACAACTAAGTGTTGAAAGCACGTGAAGATATGTATCCTTCAAATTTTTGGATGATCATTTGTAGTTCATCGGGATCTGGTTCATGGGTGTCCTTGGCAACAACCATGGTCTTCACAATGGTATCATGGCATCGGAGGAGCGCAGAGCTGTTTTTCTCCAAGATGGACTGAATTTCATGCAAAAAGATTTGGTGTTTCATCAATATTTGAATTGAGGCAGCTGAGAATTGATCGCTCCTCCATTCATTATGAATCCTTATCTGCAAATTTGCAAGAACTTCTTTTTCTGGTATTAGCTCTCCATCCTGACTTATTATGTTGCAAGAAGTCTTTTCACAATGAAAGACAATATCTTGGAAAACTTCTCCTCTTAATCTCATTGCATCACTAATCTCCTCAATGAGGGATTTAAGAACAAGGGCCTTATTTTCCAAAAGCTCTTCAAATTCCAAGTACATGAACCTGGAAGAAATGATGGCATGCTCTTGTAGAACACTCAACTATTGTTGGGGCATGGTATGCCAGATTGTCAAACTATCTTCAACACTTTCCAGATTCTTTTTGAAAGTATCAGAAGTCTGATCCAGTTTCTCTTCAACGGTTTCCAACTTAGACATCATTTGAAAAATGTCTTTCATCACTTGTGCACATAGATCATGAAGTTGATCAACCCAAGAATCCAATGCTTGTACCTTCTGAGAAGCCCTTTCAACTCCATGAATTGATTCTTGGGAACCAGAAGAACTTGTGGGGTTACTCCCTTCAGCAGCAGGTTTTGTAATTTTATGAACAACTGCCATAAGTTGTCGATTTTCCTCTTCTAGCTTATCTTTCTTTGCTAGAAGTTCATCACACCGCTGTACCAATGAAGCTACAAAAAACTGAGCATCATGTTTAATCACTTGATGCGTTTGCTTACCCAATTCTATCCTTGTAACTTTGTAATCAACAGCCAACATTTCTTCAAGTGGCTTATCTGCAATGGGTTCAACAATTTCAGCTACCTTCATCTTGTTGTTGTCAACAGTTACTCTGGAGATAGTCTTGGCCTTTTTAGCAACCTTGGATCTTGACTGTTTAAGTTGCTGATAATCAAAGGCATCAGGTGAGATTTCTTGCTTCTTCCTTTTTGGAGTAAAAGAACTAAGCCATGGAGGTAAAGCCATCAACTCTCCTTCAGTAGCAGTTGTAGGCAATGGAGAATCAGTTTCTGTTAGAATAACCGTGGTCATCCTGGGAGGAATATTCGTTTGGATGGCGACCATGGTTTGCTCAGTAACCGATGGGCATGAAGATTGGCTCATAAATTCTTTAAAACCAGAAGTGGAGGTATCAATCTCTGACAGCTGGATACACGCAGGAGTATCTTCAGGAACTTCCAGCACACTCTCTTGTTGATGATCAGGTTGCGGCTTGTATGCTGAAATAGGAACGACATTTTGAGGAGATTCTTCCACAATCAAGTCAGGAGGAGAAAGGGGTGTCTCAATGGAAACTGAGGAAGGAATTTCATGAGGTGAGTTCGAAGCTGGAGACTTAGGAGCATCATCAGATTGCTGCCCTTCTTCTGGATTGTCTAGATCGATCACCTGAACATGAAACCGTGACTTTTCCTTCCATGAACTATCGCCTCCTCAAGAGGAAGCACTACTGCCCGACTAACTCGCAATTTGATTCTTGTGCTCGAAGATGATGCGCCTTCCTTGTTGTCAATCTGAATCTCAGACTTACGTCCAAGAGGCCCGTAAAATCATCTTCTTGTCCAATCTTAATTTTGATGAGTCTAATAGCATTACTTTTCAGCCAAGCGTTGGTGTTAGCCAAGATAGGCTGAAATCTCCCAAGAATGGATATGCACTCCTTGTGTGACCATTGGATTAAAGGAAGTGGAGCTTCCTCAACCCTTCGTGAAATATATTTAGGATTAAGTACGTGCCCATCATCAATCATCCCTTGTGGAATATCCACCAAGCTCAAATCAACAACTTGCTCGACAGTGAGCCTGTGGTAATCCATCTTCAGAACCTCGACCTCTGTACGGAGATCTACCCAAATATCCTCAATGTGATGCACGTGCACGAAGGATTTTTTGATCTTCTCCTTCATACCCCGGTAATCAAAATCAGCTCTAGATTTAAACCTTTTGAGCTTAATTTCCTGCATTTCTGTCTCCATGGCCTTGGCTTTAACGGATGTGACAAGAGAATAACGGCTAATTTTTAATGGGTTTGTTGTAGAGATCCCCATTCCAACCTTATATCTGACAGACTGATGAGCGTGGACAACCATGATCTGTCTTCCCAACTCCATAAGAATGATCTTATCAATTGGGAATCTAGGGAGCATGTATGGCTGCCCACTATAGCATTCGATTCTCATATGGGTAAAGGTCGGGAATTGAAGAAACAAACATCCATACTCACTCACCTTTTCCCATGCCTCATCTGATACCCTTTTGTTCTTCAAAGTTCTGTCAAACTGACACATGAAGTAACCGAAGAATGCATCTTGGACTTTTCTGAAATACAATTTGCTGGGTCTCAAAGGCAACTGATCATAATATTCCCATAACGGTATAAGCGAGCGATCACCCTTGGTAGAAAGACCTGGAAAATGTCTAAGTGATGCTATCAAGTACACCAAATATGAGTTCATCTAGAAAGTCATGGTGGAAGAGACTACTGAAAGTTGTTCACACAAGGCATCACTGATGACTTCTCCCCATGATATATGATGGGACTGCCTTATGAACATGATGAACTGGTACATCCAGGGCTCAAAAACATTAGAATGTTTAAGGCCCATTGTCCTGCTGAGGAGGATTATGATGTCTCCTATTTCCCATTTGAAATCACAACGGTACAACTTAGCCCACCTTGAGAAGGCGGCTTGTGGCTCATGGATCCACCTGTTGATATGACGTTTGCAGTCTTTTTCCCTTTTCACATAATTCTCGGCTGCACTCTCTTTGGAGATTTCCATGTAAACAGGTGCAGGAGGTATTCTGAAGACTTTCTCAATTGTATTTGCATCAAGGCGAATTATTGCTTCACCATCATCATTTTTAATGATTCTTGTCTCCTTGTCAAAGTGATGGACGCAAGCGAGAACAAATTTAGGTTTTAGGACAGCCACTGGGAAAGAAGATGCGTGAATATGGCTGTCCAACAGCCGCTGCATATTGCTATCTTGTGGATCCTCAACCCTCTTGACAAATTCTGACATGTCCAGGAGGTACATTTGCACTACCAGGAGGTACATTTGCAATAAAGGAAGATTGGAAGACAATCAAGTCATTTTTTATATTGTAATAATGTTACTAAGGTCATTGAACCAACATATGTAAGGCTATAAAGCCAATTTGCAAAAGTTGTCCACTAGAGGCCTAGATTGGTCAAAAGGTCAAAATCGTATAAAAGGCCATGAGAAGGCTAGAAAATATGTAAAAGGCATTAAATAGGTCATTTAGACATGTATTGAATGTTTTTATAAAGCCACGAAGTCATTTGTGCAAAAGTGTAAAAGTTGTCAACTTGACAACAAAATGTTGTCAAACAAAGTTGCAAAAATGCAACAAAAGTTGAAAAAGGGGTTAAAAGTTGGTTATGAGAGGTAGTTGTAAGGTCAAAACTGAACAAGAGTCTATAAAAAGGCATTGTATGGTCGTTCCAAAAGAGAAAGGGAAGAAAGGGAATAAAGGAGAACATTTTGGATACATTTTGGTGCATTCTACTATTGTTATTTTGATTGGCTTTTCAGTTTTTGTGTTGGTTCTAGGCCTTGTACGACCATGTATGGCCTGGAAACCTTTGTATATGTACAATTAATAGTTAGATACGTGAATTACGTTTCTTTTCCTTTTGGTTTGGAGTGATTATGTTTAGAAATGAAGAAGTTATGGAATTTTTGGTGAAAGTTGTTAATTGCAGATTTGATATTTCCTGAGAACAGTCATGTTGCAGCGTATGGTATGAACTCATATGAGATAATTAAGACCTCTAAATAGATTTATTGGAAAGATATGTGAATCCTCTTTCTTTTCTGTTTGGTCTGAGTTGTTTTTGTTTATATTTGTG
The DNA here is from genome assembly GCF_030272615.1 of Cryptomeria japonica. Classification (NCBI taxonomy): domain Eukaryota; kingdom Viridiplantae; phylum Streptophyta; class Pinopsida; order Cupressales; family Cupressaceae; genus Cryptomeria; species Cryptomeria japonica. The sequence goes on from NC_081408.1 coordinate 407,020,570, forward strand.
GAAGTTATGAAGATTTTGGTGAAAACTGTTTTTAAACCATCTTCAATGGAGTTGCAGGCAATGGTTTATCTTTATATAATAATTAAACCATTGGAAAATTTAATGGATTGCATATTATGAAATTAAATCCATAAATGGTTCATGTGAAATTGGTTTGGGATCATTTTGGTTTGTTGTTTGAAAGATATTTGATGCCCTAGGCGGACTGGGCATGCACATGATTTGTTTGAGACAACAGAAATAGGTCTCAATACAACAGACATAACTTTTAATCTAACCATTGGATGTGGATAAGTTTTGGATATGTTGTTTGTAATTCAGTTATTCAGGGTTTGACTGAAGGGATTGAGGTGTTTAAATCTGGTTAGAAATTTACAGACCTCTGTGTACAAGTCTATCCAAAGGGATAGCAAGTTAGCATGTTTGATACCTAGATTAAGTTTATGTTTTCTTGATTGTTTGATTGTTGAAGAATGATGAAATATGCCTCTAATGAATTGTTATAACTATTAAAATATGGATGGATCAATATGATCTTAGAGTTGTGATTGGTTTTCCAGGATGCTCTGCATCAAATTGGTATCAGAGCTCAGCAAAAGGTCTGGGCTGAGCAAGTGATTGGTATTTTGGTTTGCTAATGTTTGTGGTTGCAGATGTATATCCACTAGCTGCAAGTAGGCAGACATGAAGGTCTGTCATGGGGCCATAGGAGATGGTCCAAGGGGCCTGAGAAGAAGGTCCAGTGGGTTGCCAAAAGACGTAGGGAAAGAGGCAAGGATAGGACTCCTGGGTGAGGCAAAGTAGTTGGTGAGTTTGGTGCAGCATTGAGGGTGGACTTATGTTTGGAGCAGCATCTTGAGGAGCAACCATTATGATCTTCATTGATGGGAGTTTTGATTGAAGTAAAAGACAAAAAAAAAAAAGCAGCAAAGGCATCAAGAGAATCCAAAGAGACAGAGAAACAAAGAGGCAATGTTGAAATAAAAAAAAATTGATGAACATTTTTTGTCTAATTTTCTTGCAGGTCCTATTCCTCATTTCCAAGAGACTTGGAAACTTTTGAAGGCCGATAGTATGGTGCAGGAGCACCTAGGCACAAGAGCACTACCAGGAGGTACATTTGCAATAAAAGAAGATTGGAAGACAATCAAGTCATTTTTTATATTGTTATAATGTTACTAAGGTCATTGAACCAACATATGTAAGGCTATAAAGCCAATTTGCAAAAGTTGTCCACTAGAGGCCTAGATTGGTCAAAAGGTCAAAATCGTACAAAAGGCCATGAGAAGGCTAGAAAGTATGTAAAAGGCATTAAATAGGTCATTTAGACATGTATTGAATGTTTTTATAAAGCCACAAAGTCATTTGTGCAAAAGTGTAAAAGTTGTCAACTTGACAACAAAATGTTGTCAAACAAAGTTGCAAAAATGCAACAAAAGTTGAAAAAGGGGTTAAAAGTTGGTTATGAGAGGTAGTTGTAAGGTCAAAACTGAACAAGAGTCTATGAAAAGGCATTGTATGGTCGTTCCAAAAGAGAAAGGGAAGAAAGGGAATAAAGGAGAACATTTTGGATACATTTTGGTGCATTCTACTATTGTTATTTTGATTGGCTTTCCAGTTTTTGTGTTGGTTCCAGGCCTTGTACGACCATGTATGGCCTGGAAACCTTTGTATATGTACAATGAATAGTTAGATATGTGAATTACCTTTCTTTTCCTTTTGGTTTGAAGTGATTATGTTTAGAAATGAAGAAGTTATGGAATTTTTGGTGAAAGTTGTTAATTGCAGATCTGATATTTCCTGAGAACAGTCATGTTGCAGCGTATGGTATGAACTCATATGAGATTATTAAGACCTCTAAATAGATTTATTGGAAAGATATGTAAATCCTCTTTCTTTTCCGTCTGGTCTGAGGTGTTTTTTTTAATATTTGTGGAAGTTAGGAAGATTTTGGTGAAAACTGGTTTTAAACCATCTTCAATGGAGTTGTAGGCAATGGTTTATCTTTATATAATAATTCAACCATTGGAAAATTTAATGGATTGCATATTATGAAATTAAATCCATAAATGGTTCATGTGAAATTGGTTTGGGATCATTTTGGTTTGTTGTTTGAAAGATATTTGATGCCCTAGGTGGACTGGGCATGCACATGATTTGTTTGGGACAACAGAAATGGGTCTCAATACAATAGACAACTTTTAATCTTACCATTGGATGTGGATAAGTTTTGGATATGTTGTTTGTAATTCAGTTATTCAAGGTCTGACCGAAGGGATTGAGGCGTTTAATTCTGGTTAGAAATTTATAGACCTCTGTGTACAGGTCTATCCAAAGGGATAGCAAGTTGGCAAGTTTGATACCTAGATTAAGTTTATGTTTTCTTGATTGATTGATTGTTGAAGAATGATGAAATATGCCTCTAATGAATTGTTATAATTATTAAAATATGGATGGATCAATATGATCCTAGAGTTGTGATTTGTTTTCCAGGATGCTCTGCATCAGGTTCAAAGCACGAGGAGTTCGAGAGTGTGGGACTAGCCGTGGGAGAGCAAGGACACGGTCGTGGGGGCATGGCGCAAGTTGACACACAACAGGTTGCATCTCCCATTAGGAAGATTCTTTTTTCACATGTCCTTCTTTCGGGTACTTTGCCTATGGATGCGAAGACACGGACCCCTGGCCCTGCATTTGGGCAACTACAGCCGGCCATCACCCTCAGCCCACTCCACGAGACACCATCAAGGGTAGCGTCAGCCTCAGTCATGCATACAGGGGAGCCCGTTAGTGCTAGAGGAGTGACAGAGCCAGTTCGACATGTGGACATGGAGGAGATTCCACACATTAAGAGCGTCGCCGTGGGGTAGGATAGTAGGATGTTGGGAGAGCTTGTGGATGCAACCACAGATGCCTGGCTTAGTGAGTGGACAATGCAACCTATGCACCCGGTAGGAGTTCCTCCTTTATTGGGACGCTGTCACATTCCCGATGAGGTCGTGGAGTTTGAGGATAGCGCGGGTTTGGAGCTCATGGGGGGCGAGGTGCATGTCTCTGATAGGACAAAGGCACTGCAGGAGGTAGAGGTACACACCCACGGTGCGGATGCTCGCTCTAGAGTGAGGTCTCCATTAGATATTGAGGTCGGGCCAGAGGTCGTCAGTGGATTGGCTTCCATGGGTGCATACATGGCACACATTACTCAGGTGGGAGAGTCACTACTGGAACAGGGCCATAAGCTGTCTCACATTGTGAAAGGGCCTCTTGCAACATAGTAAGTCAGGATGGAGAGCTGATTCCAGAAGAAAAAGTTCTTGCTGATTTACAAATGAGGATTCATAATAAATGGAGGAGCGCAGAATTGTTTTTACTAGTGGCAGTCGCAGCACAACATGGAAAACATAAAATAAATCAATATATAATTATATTGTATCTTTTTACTAAAATAAATTATATTATAATATTATTATATTATTATGTTTAGCATTAGGGTTAAGGTTTACATCATGGTTCAGGTTAGGTTTATGATTACGGTTAGGGTTTATCGTTAAGGTTATGATAATGGTTAGGGTTTATATCATGGTTAGGGTTAGCATCAACGTTAGGGTTTGCTTTTGGTTTAGGATTATAGTTAGCATTAAGGTTTAGGATTATGGTTAGGGTAAGTGTTATGGTTACAATTTAATAGTAGGGTTAAATTTATGGTTAGGTTTAGGGTTTAGTGTCAGGGTTACAATTATGTTTAGGATTTACATCAAAGTTAGTGTTAGAGTAAGCATTATTACATTTAGGGTTAGGGTTGGAATTATAACTGGTGGTATGGTTAGGATTAGGATTTGGTTTATAGTTATTTTTTGGATCAGGGTTAGGTTAGTATTATGGTCAAGGTTAAGGTTGATAACATGGTTGGGATTATGATTAGAGTTAAGATTAGGATTAGGATTATGATAATGGTTAGGTTTAGGGTTTATGGTTATACTTAGGATTATGCTTAGGGTTAGAATTAGGGTTAGGGTTAGAGTAGATACATTTCTTTGTCTTTATTTTGGTTCACGTTTCTATTTCCAGTCTTCTTATCATTGTAGCTTTTATTTATGCAAACACACTGAGATAAAGTTCCATCATGCATTGTTTACTTGGAATCTTGCATATTTTGTGTTTTGTTGTACATGCACTATTGATAAATGGATTTGGATGATAGGTGATAATTATTTATTAAAGTTGAAATAAGACAAGCCTTATATTGTGAGGAGGAGTTTGAGCGATGTTTTCTTTCTCAGGGATGGCTCACAGTAGAGACACCGGAGATGGTCAATGCTTGGCAAGCTCCACGGCTTCCAGGTAGCCACCAGCTGTACTCCTTGGTGCGGGAGTTGGAGCAGCAGTTCAGAGATACTTACTTAGCCTTGCAGTGGGCTTAGCATCGGTGGAGGCTAGGCGGTATATTGAGACTGAGTTGACTCGCGAGAGGGAGTCCGAATTGGTGCTAGAGGCGGAGTTGGCTAGAGAGAGGGAATCCAGGTTGGCGCTGGATGTTGTGTTGGTTCAGGAGAGGGAATTTCGGATGTCGCTGGAGACCCAGTTGGGGACGGCTCAGGAGACATTGGATGCGAAGAAGAAACTGTTGGAGGCTGTGTTTATGGTCAAGAGATCTCGAGAATGCCAGTTGGAGGCAGAGCATACTTTGAGGCACTATACTGAGCAGCAGCAGTCCAGGCCCTCTTCATCAGGGATGCTTCCTCCACCTTCTTCTTGATTTTCTTCTGTGTAGCATTGTACTCATCCCCATTTTGTTGTGTTAGTCTCGGATTTTTGTCCTTGTCGTCCGAAGACGACTTTTCTTAGGGGGGGGATGATTTTGGTCGTAAAATGGGCTTTGTATTACTTGTTAAGCTACGTTGGTTAATCATGTTAGCGTCATCGAGGGTAGTTGTCCGTTGCACGACGGTTCCCCACAGGTGGTAACTACAACCCTCGACCGTGTCTTTATATTTGCTCTTGTATTTGTTGTTGTACACACTGATGCAGAGAATGATGATTGTACTAGACATTTTGGCATTAATGAAAGCATTGCTCTGAGTTTTTGTTTACTATTCTATTCCATGGTTATTATCTGACTGTTGGTATGCAATATTACTAACACATCCCACGGGGTAAACAATGGCGTCCAAGGTAATAAAGTGAATTATTTCATAAAATTAACTTATTTCTTTCTGAGGTGTCCATCATGCCTTATAAATAATTCACTTATAAAAATATTTTTCCGCAACCATGAAGTCGCGAAACATAAGCTCAGATTTGCCAAAATAGCTCCAAAAATGCTGAAAGACCAACTGCTCCAACTGACTTGTCGGAAATAGCCATCTGAACTGACCTGCTGAAACCCTGCTAAAAATAGCATACAGCTAAAAATAGTAAGTGTGTCCAAATGCATTTTAACCACATTCTGAGCAGCCTGAAAACTTACTAAAAATAGTAAGTCCGGAAAAGTCTTCGGTTTCATTTGCATGTCACACCATCGCGAGGCTCTCTGTAAAACCAAAAAAACCCAAAAAAATAAGTTGTCCTCGCCTCCACTTACTAAAAATAGTAAGTTTGGAAAAGTCCTTAGATTCAGTTGCATGTCACACCATCGCGAAGCTCTCTAAAAACTCAGAAAGAATCCAGAATTAGAACTGTAAAATTCCAACATGTAAGCCACCAAGACTGCCAAAGCATCCTCCTAGAAAATAGGAAACCCTAATTTTTGCCTCTGATTGACTAACGGGTCTCAGAATTGGCCAATGGTCCTCAAAACCAACTAGAGTGGAAAAGGGGACATTACACTGTTGCCTTGAGTACGGGGTTCCAGTTGTCCACTACCAGTATCACCATCGGTTTGTCTTATTCCCCTAGGTCGACCTTGTTTATGTTTGGTTCCTCATACTTTATCGTTTTATCCCTCTCGAACCGATGAGCAGGTGTATCATCTACTCTCACCACTCCCTCTTTGTACTCTCTGTATTCTAGAAGAAAGGTGACCTTTTCCGTTCCAATTTCTTCAGTCTCTCCAATCTGCAACATATTACACTTGGGGTGGAAGACTTTGTAGTCCTCCATTCACCAGTGGAACAACCCATTGAGGGATCTTGTCTCATCCTTCGAGAAGCTTCCAAGTTCCAACAACCCTTCATCATTGGGTTCTATTGTCCCTCCTTCCCTTATCTCGAACTCTCCAATCTCGGATTCTGAGTTCGATTCCAATTCTTGGCTAGCCAGACTCCGTAGGTCAATGATGTACTTTCTCTCGTCACTCTCAATGGAGAGTGTACTCTTCTTCTAGTTGTGGTTTTCCTTTGCCATGATTAGCCAACCTCTTTCGAGGAGGGTGTTGTACGCCTTCTTCTCTAGCGGGATGACGACAAAGTCCAAAAAGAAATGCTTGGTGCCAATGGTGACCTTTTGTTCCATGAGCGTCCTGAGTGAATTGATGTCATGCTTGTCAGCACCTACCAGATGGAAGGTTGGTGGCCAGAGTGTTGGCTTGCCAAGCCCCTTCCATGTCTCCCCCAGTAATATGTTGACGCCCGAGCCTCTGTCAACGATGGTGTTTGTCAACTTGCATCCCATTATCTCCATCTCGACTACGACCGACTTCCTTCCAATGCCCACCGTCAGCAACAACGAGTTAGTGGCCAGGCTGCCTTCTCATTTCTCTGTTGGCTTGTTATGCTCCTAGCCGACTGCATTGTCACCAACTACATTGGTAATAGCCATTTTCAGTTGTGGCATGGTTTGCAGAAGGTTGAATACCTGTATAGGTACGGTGGCTTGCAACATCTGTCTCTTGATAGTTTTCTCTGACTCATTGTAGTGGAGTATTGGCGGCCTCATTTGAAACCCTTCTCTCCTTCGCCATCGCCTGTTCAACGTCGACCTTAGCTTCCCGAAGTCTCTCATTCTCTGTACATGGGTCACAATATACTGCCTTCTTAGTCTGGAGTCTGGTGATCGCCAGTACTTCCTCATTTGGCTCCTTCACGTTTAGCATGTTCACCCCTTTTTGTTTCAGGCAGTCTATGTCTTCGTGGTTTTCGAGTCCACACCACTTGCATAGCAACCTTGCATTGTTACTTTGGCCACTCTTACACAACTGCACGAAGTGACCCCATTCATTGCAACTTTGACATTGGATCATGGGTCTAACCTTCGCGTCATACTGTATTCTTCTTTGTGGGGTGTTGTTATTGTTATTATTATTCCCTCACCTGTTATTTCGATACACTCCAGTAGATTCATTAGATTTGGCAAGTGGTTTTGAAGGTGTGGCCAGAGGGGTTGTTTGTTTCCCTTGGGCGAAGAGCACTTGTGTGCTTCTTGTTTTGAGATTGTACGAACATTCCTTGATGGAATGTCCCAGTACCTGACAGATGTCGCAGAATGAGTTCTTTGGGCAAGTAGCCTTTATATGACCTTCTGCCTTCCAGTCGGTGCACCGCAACTCTTTATCATCCTTACCACCCTCTTTCTCCGCCTTTAGCTCCTTCATCATTCGCAACATATCCCTTTGTAGGGCTTGTAGGGCTTGTATGTACCGTCGTGAAATGTCCCCCTTACTTTTATTTTTTATTTTTTTACACATCAAAGCACCCGTTAAGGTTAGGAAAGTGAAATACAATGCTACTGAAAGGTAACCCTTCCACTTTCTGTTCACCAAGAGCCCAATATGGGAAGGTGAGAGCGTACGGTGAATAGGGGATCGTTAGTTTCAAAGACAAAATGAAGCACAATGCTAGGCGGCAAGCCAGCCCCTTCCGCTTCCTCAGTGGGCAAGAACAATTCAAATCTAAAATCGCTCTACCACTTTCTAGTGGGAGGACAACTATTACAATACTGAAAATGATATCACTCAACCACTTATTCAGCAGGAAGACAATTATTACAATACTGAAAGTAAAATCACTCAACCACTTATTCAGCAGGAGGACTTTGAAAACCAATTGAAATAATAGATAGGTGGCTAAGCCATCCTCTTCCACTTCTACAGTGGGAAATACAAAATGTAAAATGCCATAAGCAAATGCTGATTGGTACTACTGATTTCAGTGTTACAACGAGAGCATTAGCTTGTAGATTTATCTAATCACACCAAAATGTTAGGAATGGATCCTCTAACAAATATAAGCTATCCAACATATGAAAAGTAACCAAACAGGTAAATAACTTAGGTCTGATATAAAGAACAACTAACTGAAATAACAGATCAGCAAGGAGAGAAATCACGTAATTGCTCATAACTTTACCGAATGACTTGAAATCAAGTGCGAATGATCTCTGAAGAGAAGGCACCCAAGCCAAAGCCAACAACTCGCTGCAAATCTGAACCAATATCACTGCACGCTTCTCAAGGTAGCCTCCGGCATGGTACGACCAAGCAAGAAGGGCGATTTTGTCTAGAAAATCCAAATCAATACCAAAATCCACGAAACTTAGCAAAATGGATCACCTAAGCAAGAGGAAAACAAAGGAAAAATACCTAGAAATAGCGACTGAACTCTCAGAGAGTTGTGAATGAATTTCACATTCAACACCACACAAAACAACTCCAAAACTGAAAACAACACTAAAAATCAGAAACAACAAATATCTTCATCTTTGCTAAGCTCAATCTGCTCCTCTGAATGAGAAACAATCACAATATTCAGCTAGGGGCTATCTTTCAAGCTTGAAACTGAAGGTACTAGGAGGTATGCATCCCTCTAAGCAAGAGTCTGGAATAATTTCGACAACACTTCGTTACAATAGCAATGGATACCAAAAACAAGAGCCAAACACTCTTATTTATAGGCTTTGAAGCTCCAAATTCAAATTCAAATTCAAATTCAACTCGCTCCAAATTGACATGAAATGAAATGAAGTCAAATGCCAACTTGGATGCCCAAAGCAATATAACATTTGCCTTTATTTTAAATCATATATTCCTCCAAAAGGGACACCAAAATCAACTATTGCTTGGACACTTTAAAGGTTATATAATCTTTAAATGAAATATCTCCAAAATGGATGCCCACCTTATGTCTTGAAAATGATACTTTATAAAAAATATCAATAAAGTGCATTATGTCATCCAAAGTAAATAAATGAATTATTTCATAAAATCAACCTTTTCTTCCTAAGGCATCCATCTTGCCTTATTAATAATTCACTCATTAAATATTTTTCCTCAACCATGAATTCGCCTAACATAAGCTCGGACTTGCCAAAATAGCTCCAAAAAATGTTGGAAGACCAATTGCTCAATTTGACCTGTTAGAAATAGCCATCTGAACATACCTGTTGAAACCCTGCTAAAAATAGCACTGCTAAAAATAGCACTTACTAAAAATAGCATACTGCTAAAAATAGTAAGGGTGTCCAAATGCATTTTAACCACATTTTGGGGAGCCATCACAACTTACTAAAAATAGTAAGTCCGAAAAAGTCTTCAGATTCATTTTCATGTCACACCATCGCGAAGCTCTCTGAAAACCCACAAAAATGAGCTGTCCTCGCCCCCAGTTACTAAAAATAGTAAGTTTACCAAACTCCACTGATTGCTACGCATGTACCATCATTGCGAAGCTTTTTAAAAACCTAGAAAGAATCCAGAATCAAAACTGTAAAACTCCAACATGCAAGTTGCCAAAAATGCCAAAACATCCTACTAGAATATAGGAAACCCTAATTCTACCTCTGACTGACTAATGGGTCTCGGAATTGGCCAACAGTCCCCAAAACATGCTAGAGTGGAAAAGGGAACATTACACGTCGCTTCTTTCTCCAGTACTATCATCAAGTCCGAGAATTTGAGGCAGTAAGGCATCTTTTGCCAGGCGTTGATTGGTCGCAGGACCCGATCACTGATTTTGAGGCAGTCATGGCAGCCCCAGGAAGATATACTGACCAATGGTTGCATCAGCAGATTGAGTTACTAATTCATGAAGGAGTCCAGTTCACTTACCACTTAATGGGTAACCTTGATTCTCAGTCCTCCGGAGATGAGGGAACTTCCAGTGCACCTAAGGAAGAGATTGAAAAGCCTGAGAAAAGGAAGAAGGCTAAGGCCGGCAGAGGAACTCGGACGTCCAAGAGAACAAGAAGGGAAAAGATTCCCATTAGGAGACCGGAGGTCACTTCATTGTCAAAGGACCCCAGTTCGTCTGATGATGTAGTAGAATTGGATTATATACTTGCTCCTCCTTCCCAGAGTGACATCAATGCATTTAGAGCTAATGATCCTCCTGCACCCGACATGCTGGACGCCGAGCTAAGAGTAATTGGATGAGCTGAACCACACAACCAAATTGAGGAAGGAGAGATTCCATCCAATCAAGGGATCAAAGTACATGAACCCACCCAACAGAGCCGCCATGAATTGCTGCTCCATAACACTACCAAGGATGACTCCACTGTCGAAGGAGAGCAAAAGACAGATAATACCCGCGGGCCTGAAAAGACTAAAGAGCAACCGTCACATGAAGGCACCGGGCAATTGTTCAGTGAAGTGGGGGAAAACTCGGCTGCAAGCAAAGAACTCGGCACCTCTTCTACTCCTCCTTGTTGTGCGTTGCACATGCTCCTTGTCGCCGACAGGGTCCCCCTTCCTGTTTTGAGCTTTTCATCTTTGCCCTTCTGAGTTTCGCGTAGAGTGTCTCGCGTCTTTTCGAGTGAGTCCGCGACTCATCCATAAAGTGATGATGTCAAAGAAATGAGCCGATGGATCCTCCCGGCTAGTCTAGCTCTCGGGCGTGAGCGCCAAGAGTTTGTTTGAAGTTTTGAAAATCGCCTTGGATAGGCGTAAGGTAGTAGGAATTGGCGAAGCTCGCCAAGCAAGAGTAGTGCGCCTAAAGGTCGCATGAAGACCAAAATCGTCGTTTCTCGCGCAGTAGCTATGAAGCAGATTGCATAAGGTTTATCCTCGCGAATGTTTACAAGATTTGAATGAGGGATGATTTTCGCCTGCTGATGAATGATCGAATCGCCTGGCCAAAATGCCTTAGAATTCTGAAGCACCCGAAATCTAAATTTGTAGGACCTGGCGAAATCTGGTCGGGAGTCTGAAATTTTGCTTAAGTTCCCAAAATCACCCAGAGGGCCGAATTTCAGACCCTGGGGCGAAAATTTCGAAATTCAAAATCTATTATTTGGTCCGAAATTCACTTGAAATGCTCAAATTCGGACCTTGGAGCAAAAACTGGAGACTGTGAAAAAGGTGAAGTCCTGCAAAAGACCTTCAAGCTCCGAAAATCACTTAAGTCTTCATTTTTCGGACCCTTGGGGCAAAACTTGAAAAGTGCGAAAAGTTGCAAAAGCCTTCTCCAGGTCCGAAATTTACTTTAAAAACCCAAATTCAGACCTTGGCTCCGGAATTTCAAAATATGATGCGTTGCAAAAGGTGCCGAGGGCTCCGAAATTTGCCAACGGATAGTTCAGGTCCGAAAAACGCTTTAAGTCTTCATTTTTTGGACCTTGGGGGGCAAATGGAGAGTGTGTAAAATTTGAAAAGGGATGCATTTGGTCCGAAATTCGCCAAAAGCGCTAAAAGCCCCGAAAATCACTTAAATTCTTATTTTCGGACCTTAACACGAAAAGTAAAGGTGCAAAATCGTGCAAAAGTGGGCCATGGTCCGAAAATCACTCAAAGCACCCCATTTTTGGACCATGGGGCGAAATTGAAAGTAAAAAGGCGTCGAAAGTTGCATAATGCGTCTCCAGGTCCGAAGTTCGCTTTATAACCCCATTTTTGGACCCTTGCTCCCAAAATTAAAAAGTGCATCGATTTTACATAAGGCGTCTTTTGGTCCGAAATCGTTTTAGATGCCCATTTTCGAACCCTAGCCCCGAAATTGTAAAACACGAAAACTGCGAAAATTGCGTTTAGGTCCGAAGTTGGTGTGGACTGCGAATATCGCGTTTGAGGTCCGAAAGTTGCAAAGGGTGCGTCATGGTCCGAAGTTTTTTCCAAATCACCAAAACCCCTTCCTATAGATGGCGAAAGCATCTAACGTAAACTGCGAATATAGCATCCAAAGTCCGAAGTTTCCCATGGGCGTCGAGCTCCGAAGTTTGTATAAGTTCGCGAAATACACTTCATAGTGCCCAAATCCCCAACAGGGTAAGATCGCGAACTTTCCAAACTGCAGGAGGTGCCGAAGCTCCAAAGTTCGAAGGGGCAAAAATATGCGAACGTAGGCGCTTGGGATCCGAAATTTTCCATAGGCGTCCAGCTCCGAAGTCATCATGAAATACACTCCAAAGCGCCTGAAGCTACAGAAGGTTAAAATCGCAAAGTATACCTCAGGCTCCAACCTCCGAAATTCGCCAGAAGCTTGCAAATCGCGAAGTGTAAAACGCGAAATTTGCGAAACTTGCAAAGAAGAAAACGTAGCTTAAAATTTGCAAACTCTCCAAGGTTCGAAAATAAGAAGGTAAAACGCTGCATTAACTCTTCCCGATCATTTAAATTCAGATTGCCAATTACCCAGGGTAAAACCATTTAAAAATGATAAATTCTCTTTTGTCCAACAACCGCGAAAATTTAAATCAAAGAGATAACCATTGGAATTCAAAACTTTGCAGGATCGTCCGTTCATTTCACGTAGCAAGGTCGGGTAATCTCTCGCCATCCGCTCCCATCAAGTAAGCGCGCTTTGTCGCGTATGATCATTTGAAAAATGCTTAAATCGAATAGACAAATGCGTGAAATTTGATCAAAATGCTTGAATTCTTGAAATTTGCATCTCTTTCATAAAACGTTGTTCAAAGAACTCGAAATTTAGAATTCACTCCTAAGGTTTAGCCAGAAATCACATTTTCAAACTTAGGAAAATTTTCATGCTTTGTCTCTGTTGAAAATTGGTCTAGAATCCAGAAAATGTTAAGTATAAATGCGCAATCGAAAATCTTCATGAATGTTGTGGTTAAAATTGATCAAGCCCCTTTTTAGCTAGAAACGTCGCCCCTTGTCCAACCTAAATTTTAAATTAATCCTGGTATGCTGGAGCATTTTGCTATCTAAGCCGCATTACTTTTCTTATATCACCTCGTAATCCGCATCCGGCTGTGCAGGATAAATGCTTAAATCGACGGTGGAATCATCAAAAACGCCCGTTGCAGTCGAGACCTCATGAGCATCCAAATCAGATATCCCGCGTAAGGTTGAAAGGATGAAGTATCAATATCAAAGGGGAGGATTGAGGGAGTTGAAGGATCAGAGCGCCTGGGACAACATTGGTGATACCGACCTTGGTCATATCGATATTCAGGACTTCAGGAATTGGGTCTTCTCACCCAACGCATATGGCAGGCCTAGGCAGATGGTGGAAAGTGGCATCGCCCAAGCGGCGGGTTTTCCTCCAGCTATACAGAACTATGAATTAGTAGTAGAGGCTACCCGACATTATGAACCGAATTCCAGACTAGTGCTCCTGGAGAATATGACTATCGCTGACTTCTCTCCTAAGGCCATTGGTGATGCATTTGACATTCCCTTTCCAAACAATCCCATAGCTACAACCATAGGCGAAGCACAAGGGGCATATGATATGAATCCGGCCCGATGCAAGGTGCTGATCAACGAAAAATGGTTCAAGGAGAAAAGGCCTTCAAGCACCAGAATTGTGAAAAAGACCCCCAGGAGTGATTTTCATAATGAACATGGGGATATGGTCACCTTACTCAGCCGAGTCATGGGACTTCCTAAGTCCAGCTACTTTGAAGAATGGATGTTCTATTTTACAGAGCAGGTCTTCGCCGAAAAGTCTAAGTTTGACTGGGCCCAAACATAAGCGATAACATCCACACTCAGCTGATTGAGCTCGAAACGAAGTACTTCACCATGACCTCTTATTTGGTCTATATGTTCGCCAAGAACCAACCATTGCCAGGATTGATAATGAAAGGTGAAATCGGGAATGGGTCCAGTCAGGTGAAAGTCTATGATTGTTACCCGCAGCTGCACTACCAAGATATAGCTCAGAGGGAAAAGAACAGCCCGACTTATGCAGTTGGTCAGTATGAATGCGTCAATGATGCCTTCACAATGCGCCTGGTCAAGCTAATGCAGGGAGGATTACACATAAGGCTCTCGGAGCAAGCTACCACTTTAGTACATAGGTATGGAGCCTGGTTCATTCAGTTCCCAAGGTTTTCCTACATCCGAATAGCTGGCTTCGATGTTGCCCCTCTCCAACTTCCACGGTACCCAACCGACAAAGTGATTCTTATGGAGGTTGCAAGGCAGTCACGCCTGGCCGACATCTTACTCCGAGAAAGCAAGCAGGCTGGATTCACATTTGCTATGATCATAGGCAACCATGATGTCCACTTGAAGACCCCTACCCTAGCAGAGGAGTCCCTTGCAGAGCTGGCCTCTTATGACCTACAGGACCATTTTCCAAGAAAATACTTCGATCATGATAATCTGACAAAAAGAGCCTATGGTCGAAGGTACAGAGCAAAGGAGTCAGTTGAAGACTATTGGAAGAATTGCTCTGATGACTACGAGGTCAGGCGACGAGAATATTCTAGACTGAGTGTGCAGTAGATGCGACTCTTTGAATACCGTCGGGTCCCGGATCAGCTCACAGACTTAGGGAATTGCCTCCAAGTTCGAGAATTTGAAGTAGTAAGGCATCTCTTGCCAGGCATTGATTGGTCCCAGTACCCAATCACAGATTTCGAGGCAGTCATGGCAGCCCTAGCAAGGTACACAGATCAGTGGTTGCATCAGCAGATCGAGAGGCTAATCCATGAGGGAGTCCAGTTCACTTACCATTTAATGGGCAGCCTCGATTCTTAGTCTTCAGAAGATGAAGGAACATCTAGTGCATCCCGAGAAGGAACTGAGAAACTAGAGAAAAGAAAGAAGGCTAAGGCTTGTAGAGGGACTCGGACGTCCAAAAGAACAAGAAGAGAGAAGATTCCTATAAAGAGGCCAGAGGTCACTTCATCTTCAAAAGATCCCAATTCATCCGACGATGCTGTAGAATTGGATTGTATACCTGCTCCGCCTTCCCAGAGCGACATCGATGCATTTGAAGCCACTGATCCTCCTGCGCCTGATGTGCTAGACACTGAGCTAAGAGCCCTCAAATTGACTGAACTGGGTAACCAAATAGAAGGGGAAATTCCATCCACCCAGGGGGTCAAAGTGCATGAACCTACTCAACAGAGCCGTCACAAGTTGCTGCTCCACAATACAGCTAAAGATGACTCCACCGTCGAAGGAGAACAAAGGGTAGATGAGACTCATGAGCTTGAAAGAGCTAAAGAACGACCTTCACATGAAGATGTCAGGCAGTTGTTCAGCAAAACAGGGGAGAATTCAGCTCCAAGCAAAGAGCTTCACACCTCTTTCACTCCTCCGGTGGTAGGGCAGCTACGAATCTGTGGTCAGTCGGTTGAGAACGTTAGAGAACAGAACGCTGACTTGACCTTATCATCAACCCAAACAGTGCCTCAAGAGTGGCTGATTGCCAGGACCCAGCGCAAGGCCGCCACCAAACCACCCATTGATCTAGAGGATATCTTCTCGCGTATAGATCAAGCAAAAGCTAAGGGGAAGAAAAAGCCCAGGGCATATTCTAGAGTGACCAAAGACGAGCAAAGGAACTGCACTCTTCATATTGCCACCCCGCTCGTAGACAAGCCAGGAGATCAGATAACACTGGCAGATTATAGCATCACAACTGTCCCCATCGGACGAGCTACCAAAGAGCAAGAAAAAGAAGAATTTAAGGATTTAGTGCAGAATATACTCAGGCAGCTCGAAGAGATCACAACGGAAAAGGACATGTATCGTGCCCGTGCTAAGCAGGCCGAAGGATACATCAATCAACTCCTAAGGCCATTGCACAATCCCTCTGAATCCCATATTCCCCCCGACAGCATTGGCGCAAAGGACCACAATTGAATTTGAAGGAGTGCGGGACACTGCAAAGGCCGTCAAGGAATGGATGCAAGACATCAAGAAAAAGGGAGAGCAGATCCTTAAGGAAGTAAAAGAAATGGCTCTCCATCGAGAGCTCACTCTAGTCAAGTTATTGGAGGTAAAGAAGGAATCCCTTCACATGCACGAAGTGGCAGCCACTACCCTTCCCCTCATGAGAGATCTTTTCTGGACACATGCGCAAATTCCCACATTGTCTGCCATCCTAGATCCTCATAGCGTCAGTGTTCTTAAGGAGTGGTACTGGACTATCACCATGAAGAACGACACCAAAGAAATTATTGATAAAGAAAGTGACGCATGTGAAGTAATTCTGGGAAACATGCAAGAACTAGGTAAGACCATCCTCCGATCAATGGTTTCGGGATGGATAAACGACTTGTCCGATAATGCAATCCAGCCGGACTGGGAAGAAAGAATGGGGACGGATAAGATTTCCTATTCCACTAAGGACTTGAGTTTTGCTGGTCAGTTCCATTCAGACATATTATGCTTTGAGCGTAATCACTCTAGCTGGAAGGACGGTTTAAAACACGTGGACCAGTATCTCGAGGGCATGCAATACAAAATTCGCCATCCGCCCATGCCTCCATTCAGTCTGCTCTTCCAGTTGTGTATCAAGTTCGAGGAATATGTTCGCGAGGAACGGGCAGCAGGTCGTGATTTATGGCGGGAATACCTGCATGGCGAGGACCAATTTCTAGAAAAGGAGTGTGAGACCGAAATAGAGAAAGTGATTTCTCAAAAGTGCTTTTTTCCCTCTAAATCTTAAAAGTGCACTTTTGCACAAAAAGGTGACAGTTGACTTTTGGTCAACAAATGTAAAGCTTTATTTGATGCACCTTTTTGGATTATTTCAAATTGTTGTAATTATCTCTTTTTGGGTAGTTATTGCCCATTTTGGGGTGGTTGTTGATATTTGCCTCCCATTTATGGGTATGGGCAGCCATGCTTTATGGATGAATCTGGGCCACTTGTTTAGATTAAATCTAGGCCATTCATCCTTTTTGAAGCCTATTTAAGGGACTGGTTTTCCCTCTTTTTTGTAAGAAGTTCTTGGATTGTTGCGAAAGCTCTAGAGAAATTTACAGGAATTAATGCAAAGAATTAAGATTGTTTTCAAGTTTCCTTGTGAGTGCATGGTCTCCTTCTTCACTTAATTTAGAAATCTTTCAGTTATGTCTATTTATTTTACATAGCATTTTTTTTCAATCAAGCATCTGATAGAATCCTTGTAGTCCACACCATTAGGGAACAACTGATTGCCTTTCTTTCCGCATGGTTAATCTGGACCTTTTCATGCTTAGTTCGGTTATCAAATACATACTATGAATGTAGAAGTTCTTAATTCGTACTTGATAATATGAAAATCTAGTTTCTCCTTTGAAGATTGAACTGGATTTATGCAAACATTGTGTTTAAGTAGCTGGTGATGTTTAATCTAGTTTCCTGGAGGTGTCTGTCTGCTTGACTGAATTTGCTATCCTAGTTAGAATTTACAGTTCATGTCTCTCTCTCCCTCTTTATCCTTCCTTGCTTTTTCTCCTTTTTTTATTCAGAAAATCTGCAGTCTTATTGAAACAGTATCAAATTAACCGAAATCATCCGATAGAAAGATCGTAAAAGTTCCAGGGAACTTATCTATAAATTGCCAGTTCAACGTAAGTCCCCCTTGTGTTTCCAGCATAAACACATCAAGCCACTGAAAATCCCGCAGTCAAGACCTGACAAAAGAAACCTTGAGGTTGTCTCCTTTGATCAAACTTAGAAAACAACATTAGAGACTTCCTTATCTCAAGAGAGAGTAGGATAATCAGTTGGCTATTCTATTCTGTGTTGGCCGTATGGAGTTTGCAGCAATGCGATTTCAAACACGTCAACACTCCTATAGCGGAACAGCTGTAAATTTGTGATGAGACGGCTGAAAACGTCAAAGAACAGAGTGCAAACTTAACAATAGCATCAACCCAGACTGTACCTCAAGAATGGTAAATTGTCCGAGCCCAGCGCAAGGCCGCCACAAAGCCACCCATCGATTTGGAGGACATCTTCTCATGTATAGATCAAGCTAGAGCAAAGGGGAAGAAAAAGCCCAAGGCATATTCTAGAATAACCAAAGATGAGCAAAGGAACCGTATTCTTCACATCGCCACCTCACCTGTAGACAAGCCAGCAAATCAGATCACATTGGCAGATTATAGCATCACAGCCGTCCCCATCGGATGAGCCACTAAGGAACAGGAAAAGGAGGAATTCAAGGATTTAGTACAAAACATACTCAGGCAACTTGAAGAAATAACAACTGAAAAGGACATGTATCAAGCTTGTGCTAAGCAGGCCGAGGGATACATCGATCAACTCCTGAGACCATTACACAATGCTTCCGAATCCCACATTCCCCTGACAGCATTGGCACAGAGGACCACATCAGAATTTGAAGGAGTATGGGATACTGCAAGGGCCGTCAGAGAATGGATACAAGGTATCAAAGGGAGGGGAGAACGAATCCTTGAAGAAGTGAAAGAGATGGCCCACCATCGAGAGACCACCCTGGTTAGGCTATTAGAGGTGAAAAGGGAATCCCTTAGAATGCATGAAGTGGATGCCACTACTCTTCCCCTCGTAAGAGCTCTCTTTTGGACCCAGGCACAGATCCCCACACTCTCCGACATCCTGCATCCCCATGAGATCGACATTTTCAAAGAATGGTACTGGACTATCACCATAAAGAATGACACAAGAGAAATCATTGATAAAGAACACGATGCATGCGAGACAATTCTGAAAACCATGCAAGAACTCGGCAAGACGATCCTCCGATCAATGGTCTTGGGATGGCAAAACGACCTATCCGATGAAGTGATACAGCCAGACTGGGAGGAAAGACTAGGGACAGATAGGATCACATATTCCGCCAGGGACCTGAGTTTTGCTGGTCAATTCCATTCAGACATGTTGTGCTTCGAGCGTAATCGTTCCAGTTGGAAGGATGGTTTGAAGCACGTAGACCAATACCTTGAAGGCATGCAGTATAAAATTCGTCATCCTCCTATGCCTCCATTCAGTTTGCTATTCCAATTGTGCCTCAGGTTCCAGGAATATGTTTGTGAGGAACGTACGGCAGGTCGGAACCTTTGGCAGGAATATTTGCACGGCGAGGATGAATTCCTAGAAAAGGGATGTGAAGCTGAAAAGGAAAAAGTGCTCTCCTAAAGTGCTTTTTTCCTTTTGATTTTAAAAAGTGCACTTTTTGGCCAAAGGGTCATATTTGATTTCCAAGTCAACTAAATGTAAACTTTATGTGTGTGCACCTTTTTGGATTATTTTGGATAAGTTTTAATTATCTTTTTTTGGTAGTTATTACTCCCTTTGGGGTAGTTGCTGATATTTACCCTCCATTTATGGGTATGGGTACTCTTTTGTAAGGATGAATCTGGGCCTCTTGTTTAGATTAGATCTTGGCTATTCATCCATTTTTGAAGCCTATTTAAGGGACTACTTTTCCCTCATTTTGTAAGAAGTTCATGGATTGTTGTTGAAGCTTGGGCGAAATTTACAAAATTTAATGCAAAGTTAAGACTGTTTCAAGTTTCCTTGTGAGTGCATGATCTCCTTCTTCATTAATTTAGAATTTTCAGTTATGTTTCCTTCCTTTATATAGCATTTTCTAAGTAAACATCTGATAGAATCCTCGTTGTTCATACCATTAGGGAACGGCTGATTGTCTTTCCTTCTGCATAGTTAATCTGAACCCTTCATATGCTTAGTTCGGTTATTGAATGCTTACTGAATGAATGTTAAAGTTCTGATGTTGTATTTAATAGCATGAAAACTCAGTTTTCCCTTGAAGATCGCACTAGATTGATGCAAGTATTGTGCTTAAATGGCTGGTAATGCTTAATCTAGTTATTTGGAGGTGTTTGTCTGTTTACTGAGTCTGCTATCTTAGTTAAATAAGTTATATTTTTTGTACCTCTCTCTCTCTCTCTCCCTATCTCTCCTTTTTCCCCTTTTTTTTACCAAGAGAATCCATAGTCTTACTGAAAACAGTATCAACCCAACTTAAACCATTCGATAAGCAAGACCATTAAAGTCCTAGGGAACTCATCCAACAATTATTCATATCACTGTAAGTCCCCTTGTGTTTCCAGCAAAAAACACATCAAACCACTGAGTAATCCCGCAGTCAAGACCTGACAAACGAAACCTTGAGGTTGTCCCCTTTGATCAAACGTGAGAAACAACATTAGGGATTTCCTTATTTGAAGAGAGGATAGGAAACTCAGCAAGTACATTCTACTCTGCGTTGGCCATATGGAGTTTGCAGCAATGCGATTTCAGACACGTCAACAAAACCCTGACGATTCCTCATAACTCTTGTCTCCTCTCACTTTGCTCTCTCACGCGGATAGATCTTATCAATTCCTCTCCTTCATCTCGAGTGATTTTGGTAAGTCGGTCTTTATTTGGTTGTAGGGGCATTAATTGTCAGGGGTGCGGTGTCTGCTAATATCCTGCTCTTCTTCCTCCCTATGGGTCCTCTCTTCGTATCGTTGTAGTATCTGTTGCCCGTGTTGTTCTCGATTTGTTTCCTCCCATTGGTCTTGCAATTCAATTAAGTTCCATGCCAACAACCTTGGGACTCTTCCTAGAAGATCGAAGACCGTAGGGTTCAGTGTGAGTTCGTCACGTACCATGTCTTCAGGGACTGCTCACTACTGAGCTTCCCTCTGCACATACTAAGTGACCAAAACTTCCCACAGATCTACCAAGTCTTCCGTCAATCGTGCTTATTCCTATGTTACCACTTCTTCTTTGTCACTTTCGGTTATATGTACTTTCTATTCGAATGGTCAGCCTATTACACGTGCATATCGCCTTCTGTCATACTAATCTCTAAGTTCGTATTGGCAACAGTGCCAAAATGTTTACTCCTTAATGGAATCACTTTAACTTACTAGAAACAACAAAATATAGAGCATAACAGAACTTGATAGCAAAAGATATTCAACACATGATATGGCCAAAATGACATTCCTTTATTCATAGGTGTAATGTTTGACATCATCACTATCTCCTTGTTCTCGATACAACAACAATATAAATAGTACAGGACAATTGGTTAAGACTGCCAACCGTCGGCAATTGACACAACTCTTGGGAACTAATCACACTGCCATTATTAACAAAACATAAACAAAGTATTCTTAATTCCTAGTGGCATATTTCCCATCTACATCATTACATTTCATCAAGGGTCAAGTTTGCTAGAAGTAACTTGGAGTCGAGTGCATAAACCATGTTGGTGTAAATAATTATTCATCATGGATATTATTACACTATACTTAAGTTTACTTAGGTACATGCATTTAATAGTAGTTTGGGTATGAGACACTTCGGTGTTTGTGCCACATTGGGATAGTGTGTGTAGGAGAATTTCCACCTTTTATGGTGTTGATCTTGTTACTACTTTATCATATCCACTTATTATGGAGTGACAATTCCACCTTCGGTGGGTGATCCACCTCATGTGGAATATTATATTGTTTCTCCTACCTACCCACACTTATTTCCTACTTACCCTTGTTTCTTATTGAGCCACATGTCGTGTTTGTGTGCTCACATATCCCTAGCCTTGCCTATATAAGCAGGCTCATCTACATTGTTTGTACGGACACAACGACAATATCAATTGATGATCCAGTTGATCAGTATTTTCTCTTGATAGAATACAGTTTATTTCTATCATCTATTTTGTTCTCTCTTATTTGTGCTTTCCATTGCCTCTTGATCTTGGCAAAATCTCACAAACCAAACTTGGATGTTTGGGATATTTTGTCAATGCAGGGTTTGATGTATTTTCTAGAAAGCTGCTACTCCTTCCCATACTAATCTTTTTAGCACCAAAAATCAAATACAACTTCATTTTTCCTAATAAATACCAGCTCTATCACATTTCTATTCTTGTCGACCAATAATATTGAAGGAATATTTTACTTCAGTTTGTTTCAATTGTTGATGTCCTTATCTAATATTCATGCATTTCTCTGTAATTCTGAATAACATTTCATTCACTTGCAAACTGAGACCATTCATAAAACACAAGTGAGCAAATCATTTGACAAATCTACTGTAATATCCCCTGCTGATATATATCTGAATGTGTAGGGAATATTGTCAAACGACTGTCTGATAACCTGCTGTTCTGGGTTTCAGACTGTATAACCTGCGTGTTATGCGGCTTTGGACAGCTGTATAATCTTGTGTGTTATGCAGTTTTCTACTGATTCTAAACTTCAGACTGATATTCCTTGTATTTGACACCGATACAAATTTAATTGCAAGAGATTTCAATCAAATGACTCAATGCAAAAAGACTCTTTGATAATCGCAATGCATATATGTTTTACCAATGACCAATGTGTCTTAAATTTTAATAATCAAGAGACATTTCTTCAAACATTTGGCATACAACTGATATCAGTATACTAAATCAGACCTGCAACTTATTCCATCAATTATGTGACACAAATATGACTCCAAACTGACTTATTGTTGAATGCAATTCAAATACAAACTCAGATTTGAATTCTATATATATATATATGTTCAGATCGTACCATCTAGAACATTATTGTGGACGACAAAATGACAATAGAACTAAGACAAGAACCTGCCTATAGAGTTGGTCCAAAAGGTTGCTGAAGAAGCAAGCAATATCAGTGAGATGCAATCCCTCTTGAGCCCAAATTATGTCCTCTCCAAATCGCCCCTGTTTCCTGACTGCTTCAGACTGTAAAAGATAATATGCTGCTGCTGAACCCTCTTTCCGTCGCTAAAAAGAATCAATACCATCATAGGAAGGAGGCGCTACAGTCAGAAGGTAAAGTCGTAGCATTTAGGGGACTCCATGTGCAAAATCGTGGTTTGCAGTAGATGAAATCTCCGATGCAGATCAGAACACTTTAAATTCCCTTACCAGCTCCAAAAACCATCAATGGCACCCTAGGAGTGGAGCACTCCAATTAGGTAGGGAAATTCCTGCACCCAAGTGTTGGTATGAACAAAATCGTGGGGCTGTTAGGTCTTATCGAACTTAATATCAGACCTGGTAATGTGCCTGAAACCTTCCCCAAATTCACTTCAAATGCTCAATGGAATCACCTATTCCTCCTCAATATATGGATGTAAGTATGAACCAAATCGTGGCTCTTCCCCAATCTGATATAAAAATCTGAGAACTGCTAAGGAAGGAACTCGATGGATTGAAGATAAAATCAGCTCCAAATATCTAAAATGTTGAAGACACCTGATGCCTAGTTGCCTCCAATTCAAACCCAAGCAAAATCGGCCCTTGGCCACCAATGAAGCTCAAATGAGATGACTGAAGTATCACCTCCTCAAATGCAACCCTTCAAGAGATCGTTCACTCCCTCAGTTATGCTATCAATGGGAGTTTTCGTTCCCAAAGACAAAAGATCTGCAGAAACCCCTTGGCTCCACAAAACCCAATCAAACAAATATCAATTCCTGGCTGCCTTGACGCTCAACTAGATCTCCTTTTATACTCTTTTAAGTCCATCTCTAGAAGCTTCTAGAAATAATATTAAAATAAGTCACTTTATTAAATTAATTAAATATAAAGTCACCTTTTAATTTTAATTTATTTGATAATTTTATAAATAATTAACTTAATCTTATTAATTAAAATAATTAATTAAGCTATTCTTAAGAAATATCAATAATTAGGACAACTTAATTAATTAATTATTCTTCCTCCAAAAAAAAGGGGACATTACATCTACACGGTAGTAAGAGTAGAAAATTTGGGCAAGGTACAGTAGGGGATTTTGCACTCAGTGAGGTCCATGTATGCAATCCCATTGCCTAACACAATCTTGGGCAACAGGGAAAATAGTCTACTCAACCAAAAATCATAATCCTCGGCATATCGCCTCACGTTGACCTGGAACTCAAGCGGATCGATACCTGAAAAGTAGCTGGTATAGAAGATGACAACACTATCAATCTTGAAACTAGCTATCCAAGGAATGCCTTTGCGATCATAAACTAACAACACATCATCGACACTTAATCTCCAAGTGTTAAAGGGGTGATTCCGAACACACCAACATACCCAACCCACTACATTCATCAAAGTATAATCGGAAGATATACATAGTAACACCATGAAATGATTGCAATAACCATCACTCAGCAAGGTGGAAGTAAAAAATAACTAAACTGTACTTGGAAAAACTCTCACAACCAGCTGCCCTAAAGCTTGCAAAAGCTCAAAATCTATTTGCTCGTCAATGGAAGTGGCCATAATCAGTGCATAAATGCAAGGGAAGAACTAACAATATGAAATACCTCTGAAAACATAGGATATGTGAGCATGAAAATAGCTGAAAAGTCTGCTACTATGACTAGATCATCTCTGCCAATCAACCCCAACCACAAAATACTACACTATTGGACAGGGATTGCATACCAACTCATTTATGTGCCAAGAACTGAAGTCCTATGTAGGACGATTGGAAAGTGGATAGCGGTAATAACTCGGGAATTTTGTCCACAACTCCAATCCTAAGTCAACATATCATAGCTAGAAACTTCACTTGGGTGCCAAATCTTGTGATTATCATCAATCACATAACTGAATTTGGCAAGTGCTCCATCATCCACCTCAAAAAGTGGATTATCAAATGATATATCAGCGTCCAACTTGAACAATGGATTATCAATCAAATGATTATTATTATAATCCTTATGCTCCACCCTAACCTCCTGCTGCTCCAAACATACCCTTTCTTATATAATGGGACAATGTAATAGATAGTGTTGGTGATTGAGACTCATTTGATTGGTTTCAATATGTTGTCATTGATGGCAACATGTTCCGGATTTCATATTTGGTTTGGTTGTTTACCGGCAGACATTTCACCGGCACTGACACTGGCACCGACATATCTTCACCAATAGGAGGAATTCTATAGGTACCGGCATTGCAGGCCGACATAACTTCATCGAGATACCAGTATAGGAGGCCGACATCATTTGGGAGATCCGACAATCGGCAATTGATTTTGATATTTATTTATATATGTAATTGAGTCGACTTGTATATTCATTTTGTAATTATCTATGTAAGCTGACATAAGGCATGAAGGATTGTAAAGGTATATAGGTCAATTGATTAGATCATTTTGTGATATGATATGATGTAATGTAATATGAGTGAGAGAGAGATAATTGTAATGCGAGGAATGTTGATTATGTAAGAGGTTATTCCGGTAAGGGTTTAGGGTATCAAAACCGGAACAAATAGAGCTTGAACCGGAACTCAATCAGGCATAGTAGATGCATTTTATGAGTTCAGTTTTATGTTTTCTTATTCAGAAGTAACTGTAGTCAGTGAGACTCCTTTGTGATGAGCAGTGTGCTCTAGGCTGTAAGCCTTCCTGCAAGTGCAAGCCCCCATATTATGTAATATCTTTTTATATGGTGAGTGGATTGATATTGTGGGTCACAACCACCGTGGTTTTTCCACGTATAATTTTTTGTGTTATGGTATTCATTTGTGTGATTGGCTTATTGATTGCTTTACTTCTTTCAATCTTATATGTACCAGTTTACTGATTGGTGAATGCATGTTATAATAAGGTTAAAATTGAACATATAGGTAGAACACTGATTCACCCCCCCCCCTCTCAGTGTTCTTGGATTCCAACAATTGGTATCAGAGATTTGTGCCTCGGAGGAAGTTTAACTACTTGAGGGAGATCTTGAATCCGGAATCCATGGATATGAGTTTGGAGAGACAACTTGAGGTAGCACTTGAAGATTATGATGCTGAAAGGATGAAGAACTTGAAGCTACAAGATGAATTGAATTCTGCTTTGGAATTCATTCTTATCCTATAGGAGAGGCTGCCATCTTTTCAAGCTAGGAGGAAGGAACTTTTGCAAAATCAGGATAATGAAGAGAAGGACGCCCTTAATGAAAGATGTCAGAAGCCGAGTCAGGAGAACATGGTCATGAGGAATGAAATGCAAGCCCTAACTATGAGGATGTCGAAAGATGAATGAAGACCGAAAGATGAATGAAGAAAATCTTGGGAGATTTTTGAAAGATAGATCTGAAGAATGCATCCGGTTGGTTCATGAAAATGATATGTTAAGAACAGATTTAGTGCAATCACAAAGTAATGAACAAGAACTTGAGAGACAAATGATAATTCTGAGAGATTATCTGACTATTGCAAGTGAGTACAAGGACAAATTCAAGGTTACTTCAGCACAACTTGATGAATTATTGAAAAGTCAAAGACAGAATGGAGATTCCAGTGGACTTGGATTTGAACAAGGTCAGAGCTCCGGTACTGCAAATGAAGATCAAAACGAGAAGGCATCGGTAAGGCAGCTTAATGCTTACAAATTTAATGGTAGATGCTTTGTTTGTAATAAATTTGGTCACATGGCTAGGCAATGTAGAAATAGAGCAAATTAGAACTATAATTCTGCTCCGGGTCAATGGTCTAAATGCAATAAGTATGGTCATAAGACAAAAGATTGTAGAATGAATGTAAAATGCTATGCATGTGGAAAATTTGGACATATGGCTAATCAGTGCAGGTCAAGCAATTATACCGGTTTTAGCAAAGCAATTCAAAAGAACAATGTTACATGCTATGCATGCAACAAGATTGGACACATAGCTAAGTTTTGTAGAAGCAAAAATCCACCGGTTAACAATGATGGATCAAATGACAAAGGTAAAGAGAAGGTCAATGAAATCTGGCAAGATCATATCAAGAAATGGGTCAGGAAGTCAGATGATCAATCAGCAGATGGGAATGCTCCGGTTACTCAACCGACAAAGGAGGTTGCTCCTGCACCTGCAGGAAGCTCATCCGGTAACTGAGGCAGATGCCTTAGGGGTAGGCAAAATTCATGAAAATAATGCATATGCCCTGGGAAGAGGTTCTGAAGATGTTCTAGACATTGGAAATGCTTATCCGACATGGAGATATTCGACTGAGATTCAGTATCTTTCACCGGAAGTCATTCATATCAATGACGGATTAGGGTTTCTTGGAGGTTAAAAGGTTGAATCCACTTCATTTCTGATCACCTTGCATTCAAAGCGATTAAGAGCGATTCAGAGTGAGTCTAAGGCGATTCAGTGCGATCCGATATCTTCTTCAACGATTTCACCAATGATCGGAAGAGTTCTTTAGGGTTTCACCGGCAACTATTTCTCGGGTACTTATCGATATTATCTTTCATCATGGAAGCGGGATCATCCTTTGCACCTACTTTTATTGCAAATCCCACTGTTGTTGAGGTTAAGGATCGTCCTAGGCCGACTTTCAAACAATGTCCGCATATTGCCACCTTGGATGATTCGGTTGGCCCTTTTTCCCATGTCCCGGAAGGAGTTGTATATGTGGAAGATGTCAGAGCATACATTCACTGCCACATTGAGGATTTGGGTACTAGTGATATCAAGAGCATGTATATGAGCGAGTTGATGGGAGACTCCAGAAAGATCAAGCCCAAGTACAAGCACATTGACGATCTAGGGTTTACTGGCATTATGGATATTCCTAAATTTGAGGATGAGATTGTCAGATATGTTTTGAGTAGAGTGCATGCAAAATTCATCTGGTTGGACAGACCTTATAAGATCTCGAAGGAGGCCATTAGGGCCATCACTAGTTTGTCGCAGATTGGTCAGCGTCCGGAGAAGAAGATTTCTAATGATCAGGTTAACAAACTCACCGATGCAACATCGGACCGGCGATCGATGATGGTTAGCACTATCACAGATAGAGACATCAAATTCGGTAGCATGATTATTAGATACAAGGTAACTCAATCCAATTGTCTTAACTCTGTTTCTAGCTTCTGCATTTATGCCGCACATAAGATCATGAGGGAAAATGAGAAGTTAGATCTATGTGGATGGATGTTAGATGAGTTGTTAATTAACCTAGGGAAGATCAAAGGAGAGAAGAAGGGGACATTCCGGTATGGAAATCTTATTGTTTGTTTGATGCTATTTTTCATTAATGAAACTCCCGGTTTTGGGAAGAGATAGTGGGCATTTGATATCCCGGTAGGAAGACAATTGAAACAATCTATTGCTATATTGGGTAGTCAGCGAGATGATAAGGTTTGGGGTTACTTTAAGGCATTCCAGAGGGCTATGAAATCTAGAGAGAGGGTTCCAAAGTAAATTGTTGAGAAATACTCAACCGAGATCTACTTTATGGTTAAAAAGGATGAAACCTTGATGGAAGCAGTCAAACCCTAGAAGATATGGATTGAAGAGATGGGTTATGAAGTTGATGCACAAATTTTGGATGCTTATGCAAAGATGTTAATTGATGCACCTATTGATGAAGCTGAGAAATCTTTTGGTACTGCAAAATAGAAGAAGCAAGAGGTTCAAATTGAATTTAATCGGAAAAAGAGGGAGAAACAGCAGGGCACGGCCAACAAATTTGTTAAACAAGTTTCCTAGGACATCAAGGCATTAATGGATGTTGTTCCGAAAAAAGGAAGGAAGAGGAAAGAGCCTGAAGTTTTTATTGAGCCTATTCCATCAGACTCTGGAACTGAAGATGACACACCCTTAGCATTCAAGAGAGTATTGAGGAAGAAAAGTGATGAATCTAAGGAGAAAGCAAGGAAGCAACCGGTAAGGAAGGTTACAATCAAGGTACCGGCAAAGAAAAGAGCTCCAAAGGAAACACCTTCTGCTCCATCCAATACTGGAAGAAGAAAGAAGATGGATTACACAGATCTTGCAATTGTATCCAGTAATGTAACTATTATTCCACCCAAGACTTGTGCAAAATTGGTAGATGAAATTACTAAGGATAGTATGTTGAAAAATGTGCAATTTTGTTATGAGCATTTAGATGATGATGAGCAAAGAGAAGTTCAGGAAGCAGTTTTGTTATATTTGGATATATATAAGAAAGCTTTGGTGGAAATTGAGAAGCAAATACCGACACAGCTATATGACAATTTAGATGCTAGAAGATTATCAGCTATGGAGGAGGACAAGCGGATAAAGATTCAAGAGTTGTTAACTACTTGTGGATCCATTACTCCAAATGAGTTGGATGTGACACTTGAGTTTGCAGACAGAAAAATATTTCAAAGCAAGCATAGGATAGTTAGTCTTATGTTAGGAAGGGTTAATGAGATAATCACTGAAACCCACAAGGCATGGGTTCAATTCTTTGCTGAAAACCTTGGTTTCTACACTTCACCGAAGGCTAAAACTGACACTACAGACATCCCGGTTGAAGGGAAAGGCAAAGGTATAATGGGTACCTCATCTACAATTTTGAAAGATATTAAGATATTGGATATAGAGCCCCCGGTAGAATCTAATTTATAGGACACAGAGGTGATACAGGCAAATGTTGAGATATCGGCAGATTCAAAGAGTGTACAAGTTACAAATGTTGAGGACAATAGTCCTTTGGATCAAAATGTACAGGTTGAGGTCATAGTTCATAAGGAGGAACCGGCAGTAACTGATACTGCACCAAGTGGTGAAGCCACCGGTGCAAAAGAGGAAGTTATAAAAGTTAATAAACCATTAGAGGAGAAGAAAGAGGAATCCGACAGGGAACCGGTAGCGAGCACTTCATTGTTGTCAATTGACACCTCACAGGTAGAGCAGAAAAGCATAACCGAGATGAGTTCTACTGAGCTCATGATGATGGCTGCATAGAAGATGATGAAGGAAGGATTTGTGGACCAAGGAATTATTGATCAATCAATCCCAATTTTGCATAGACTTGTCCCAGAGTGCCATTTTGACAAAGGAGAAAGGCCATCCAACAAACTTAAAATAATTGTTACTGAATTTTCATATTGATTGCAATTTAGTGGAAAATTCAAGTGCCAGGCATAAGGTACATTTAAAAAAAAAAAAAGCCTTGATTATGGTATTCAGTTTCCTTTTAAAAGATTACATCTACATGGATAAAATTTTAGATCTTTCAATTGTTTTCAACGAAATAATTTTTCATCTTTTATACAATTGGAAAGATTAAGAGAAAGTAATCTACTGATTAAATGTTTCCCTCACACAAGACTGTGAGAGTGATCTTTATTTTCCTATGCAAAGGAGAAATGCAAAACTAAATAATACAAATGCATAGAAAAGATGAGAAGGGAACCAGCAATTGCCTAGGGGTATATGGCTGGCATAAATCTGTTTCTGCTGGTGTAGGTCTGCACCCCCGGTGTCTCTTAGCCTCCAATTGTCTCCTGGTCCTGAAAAAGTGAAAAGAAGTATGTGTTAGATCCAAGGGATCCAAGCAATGATTGATTAGCTCCTAATCATGCCTATGCATTTATACTATTCAATCATGATCCTTATTTGAATAGGAAAATAAGCATCAAAAAACAGAAAAGAAAGATCATTCTCATTGCATTGGAGAATCAATGTTTTTCTAACAAAGTTTGCTTAATGTGCAGAAACAGGTTAAATAGAAAAAATTGCAGATTTCAGATTTCATGCATGAGTGGGATTAAATGAGGCTCCCACAAGGGTTGAGCCCAGCTCATAGAATCTATATGACTGTTCAGAGAAGAATGTGCACAAGGGTGCTTCTAGTTTCATTCCCTGATGATCAAAAGACAATCTAATATCATAATAATGAGTGCTAAGGTGCAGATTTAAATTCATAGTGCAATGCATATTTTCACAGTAAAACCTGAAACATGTGTTGGTTGAAAATTTTGTACACTTGGGGAAATATACAAAATTGTGGTTTCAACCACAGCACACGAGTAAAAACTCTCCTAATTAAGGGAAGGCTCCCCCTATCTAGCTACAACTTGGAAAATAAAATAGGATGGGACAGCAATCTTTCTTCTTTTTTCAAGAAAGATAATATCCTTTTCTCTTCACAGAAAAGGATAGCGATTGAATAACAACAGTAACCACTTTCAAGTGAAATAAGAGAAAGGAAATGAAGTTTCCTGAAAGCGCAAAGACTTCTGTCACTTCCTTCGGGACGGGACAGCAATATCAAGCTCAAAGACTTGACTATTGGAAGTCCTATCTACCCTTTGCTATACTAAATTTTACAATGAATAAAAGACAACAGCTCAAAGACTGGAATAATTTATTCTTTTAACACAAAGATGAGAACTAATGCAAGCTCAAAGACTTGCTGCTATTTCTTATCAAACAATAATTTTTCCTCAAGAATAGACGCAAGCTCAAAGACTTGCTGCTCCTTCTAGAGATTTCCTATTTTAATTAATCTTCTCTACTTGCAGCTCAAAGACTTCAAATCAGATTGGACTAAGCTCCTTTAGAAACACTTGGCATAGAAGAAATAAAAGATTCAAACTCAAACATGTAGCTCAAAGACTCAAAACTTGAGTAATCCTTCTTTATTATTCTTCAAAAACTTTCAATCCACATACATAAGCTCAAAGACTTCTTGCTGTAAATTTGGCAGAGTTTTTGCTTGCTTTCCCAAAAAATAAAGATTACAAAGGACCCTCTCTTCTATTTATAGGAGAGGAGCCTTGAGAAAAAGGTGGGAGGATGTTAACTAACTTGAGAAATTCCCTCAACCACCAAGACCTATTCAACAACTAATTATGACTTCATTAACTAACTAAGACTTATTCTAACTACTGTCCTAATTGGACACAACTTGTAGTTGCCTTGCCAGTAATTACAAAAATGCAGGTGATGACAACTTGCCGAAAGGGAAACTACAATTCTGAAATTACAATTTTTAAAAATTTACAACAAGTGTTAAAAACACTTAAGTTGCCACTCTTGAAGATACGAACAAATCGAACTTCTGAATAACTTTCTGCAATTCATCAGGATCTGGTTCATGAGTGTTCATAGCCACCACCCTAGTTTTTACGATGACATCATGGCATTGGCATAGCGTGGAATTCCCTTTTTCCAATGCTGACTGGATTTCCTGCAACTCAGTTTGATACTTAATCAATATTTGAATGGAAGCGACTAAGAATTGCTCACTTCTCCATTCATCATGAATCTTGAGTTGCAGGTCTGCAAGAACTTCTTCCTCGGGCAACAGCTCATCATTCTGATTTAAAATGTCGCAGGATGCCTTTTTGCAATGGGAGGTTACATCTTGAAAGACTGCTTCACGCAACTTTAAGGTTTCATCAATTTCTTCAATGAGTGATTTGAGAACAAGAGATTTGTTCTCCAGGAGTTCCTCATATTCAATGTACGTGACTCTGGAAGGAATCACGTCATGCCCCTGAAGAACGCCCAACTGATATTGAGGCATCTTTCGCCAAGAAACTAAATTTCCCTCAACCTTCTCCAAATTTAGCTTGAAAGCAACCAAGATCTAATTCAACTTATCTTCAATGATCTCCAATTTAACCATCATTTCAAATACCTGTCTTATGACTTGTGAACATAAGTCATGCAGTTGATCAACCCAGGTGTCTAAGGCTTGAACCTTTTGGGCGGCTCTCTCGATACCTTGGATTGGTTCACTGACCCTGGAAGAAATAGGTACTTGGCCTTCTCCACTTGAAGGTTGAGTAATACTTTGGATAGCTGCCACGAGTCTTTGATTCTCTACTTCTAGTTGATCTTTCTTGGTCAACACCTCATCATATCGTTGTACCAATGTAGCCACTGTTTGTTGAGCACCGTGCTTGACAACCTCATGAGTCTGCTTACCCCGTTGAACTTTGGTGATCCGATAATCAGCTGCTTGCATTTCTTCAACTGGTTTATCTGATATTGGTTCAGCAATCTCTGCCACTCTCATCCGGTTTCCATCAACGATCACCCTTGAAACTGTCTTTGCCTTCTTAACAGCTTTAGGTTTTGATTGTTTCAACTATTGGTAGTCGAAGGGATCAGGTGAGATCACCTGCTTCTTCCTCTTTGCAGTGAAGGAACTGAGCCATGGAGGTAAAGCCATTAACTCTGATTCTGGGATAGAGGGAGAAGTAGTTTCTGTTTGAATAACAGTGGTGACCTTGGGAGAAGTGTCTGTCTGGATAGCCACCATAGTCTGCTGAGTGACGACAGGATATGATGAAGATGTCATGAACTCATCAAAACAGGTCATAGAAGTATCAATATCAGACACAGGTACATATGAAGGATCTTCCGAAAAGATATTCAACAAATTTTCCTGAGGATGGCCTTGAGATGGTTCTGCTGCTGAAAGTGGGAGGACGTTCTGTGGAGATTCCAAAACTGAAGGGGCATATTGAGAGCTCACATCTATCACAGGAGGAAACATGGGTACCTCAATAGGAAATGAAGAAAGAGAATTATGTGGAGACTCTGTAGAAAGTGACTGAGGAGCATTATCAGATTGAGTTTCTTCCTCTGAAGCTTCAGGATCAATCACATGAATTTTCAACTATGGCTTCTCCTTGCCTTGAACTGTTAATTCCTGAGGAGGAAGCACCATTGCACGGCTGACTCGCAATTTAATCCTCGTACTAGAAGAGGATGCACCTTCTTTGTTGTTTAGTTGAATTTCAGACTTCCGCCCAAGAGGACCTGTAGAATCATCTTCTTTCCCCACCTTAATCTTAATGAGCTTGACACCATTATTCTTAAGCCAGATATTGGTATTGGCAAGAACTGACTGAAATCTATCCAAGATAGAAGTGCCTTCCTTGTGAGACCAGTGGATAGAAGGAAGCGGAGCCTCATCAACATTCTGATTGACAAACTCAGGATCAAGAACGTTACCATCATCAATCATACCTTGTGGCATGTTCGCGAGGTTTAGATCCACAATCTGTTCTGCAGTGAGTCGGCAGTAATCCATCTTGCGAATCTCCTTTTCGGTACGAAGGTCAGCCCAAATATCTTCTATCCGGTGTACATGGATGAAGGTCTTCTTGATCTTCTCTTTCATGCCTCGGTAATCGAAATCAGCTCTAGGTTTGAATCTTTTGAGTCTGATTTCCTGCAACTCAGTCTCCATAGCCCTGGCCTTGATTGAAGTCATTAGAGAATATTGACCAATCTTCAATGGGTTGTTGGAAGAAATACCCATGCCAACCTTGTGCTTAACTGACTGGTGTGTATGCACAGCCATGATCTGCCTTCCCAATTCCATGAGAATAATCTTATCTGTTGGGTACCGTGGGAGCATGTAAGGCTGCCCGCCATAACACCCAACTCTCATGTAGGTAAAAGTTGGAAATTGGAGAAACAAACAACCATATTCTTTCACCTTTTCCCATGCTTCATCTGAGACTCTTTTGTTCTTCAGGTTCTTGTCAAATTGACACAAATAATGACCAAAGAAAGCGTCCTGAACCCTTCTGAAATGAGACCTACTTGATCTTAGAGGCAACTGATCATAGTATTCCCAAACTGGTACAAGCATGCGGTCACCCTTGGTGGAAAGACTTGGGAAATGTCTAAGTGACGCAGCAATATACACGAGATATGAATTCATGTAGAAGGTGAAGGTAGTAGGGACGATTGCAAGTTGTTCACACAAAGCATCACTGATGATTTCACCCCAACAGATGTGCTGAGACTGCCTTACTAACATAATAAATTGGTACATCCAAGGTTCAAAAACATTGGAATGCTCCAATCCCATCATACGGCTAAGAAGAGTAATAGTATCACCGATCTCATTCTTGAAATCAGACCGATATAACTTTGCCCATCTGGTAAGCACAGTGCGAGGTTCATGAATCCATTTGTTGATATGACGCTTATAGTCTTTCTCCCTTTTGGCAAAGTATTCAGCTGCACTTTGCTTGGAGATCTCTATATAAATGGTTTCGGAAGGTATTTTGAAGACCCTCTCTATAGCTTCTGCATCTAGGCAAATGATCACTTCCCCATCATCATTTCTAATGACTCGTGACTCTTTGTCAAAATGATGAGCACGTGCTAGAATAAATTCTGGTTCTAGGGCAGCAACTGGAAAGGATGCGGCATGATGGATATGGCTGTCCAGCAACCGTTGCATATCCCCCTCCTTCGGATCTTCAATCCTTTGTATGAATTCGGTCATGTCAACATGCCCTATCTCAGTATCCTTGATATGATCAAGGGAGGAGGAGATCTGTGACTGCGGAACTTCATTCTGGTATTTATCATACCTGTATTTCATCTTTTTTGGAGTGGGAGATGATGATACATCTGTCATCTGGAAACAACCAGGAATGCTGCAATGTAAATCCAAGAGTATCAAGGCAATATCAAAGTTAGTATCTTTAGACATTTTCACTCCTCCAAATGAGAAAGTTCAACTTTCGTATTTTGGCTTTGTGAGAGGAGATATAAGAGGTGGAAAAATAAGCTTTTGACTTATTTCGGGTTTTGAAACGTGTTTCGCAAGTACACAAGAGGGAAGTACAAACGTGCAATCGGATTTTAAATTCCGAATGCAATTATACTTGCGACACACGAAGCATGATTGAATGGAAGGAGAATGAATTTTCAGTTTGGAAGTTGGGAAGAACACATTTGCAATTGGTTTTCTAAATCCAAATGCAAACTTATTTACAAACTGAAAATCAAAGGAATGGACGGAAAAAGATATTTAGGCATGCGGGAAATGACGAAGATGATAAGTACGGATGAGGGAATTGGAAGTGGATAGGTAAAAATGAATTTCGGGAAGATCACTTGGAACTTTGTCATGCCAAAATGGGAAGGACTTTCAACTTGCAATCCGGATTTCAAAACCCGAAATTGGGAAGAACTTGATTTTTCCGTCATTGAAACTTGATTTTTGGACTAAAGAAGGTTAAGTCTTTGTCCAAAAAGGGAAGAACGCATCTTGAGGTAGAACTTTTCATACTTGCAAATTTCTTTGCAAATTGGGAAGATTGCAAATTGGGAAGAACACATTTGGAAGAACACATTTTTTCTTGTTTTGAAACTTGATCTTTTGGATCAAAGAAGGTTAAGTCTTTGTCCAAAAAGGGAAGAACACATATTTTCCTCTTACTTGCAATCGGGTTTCTAAAACCCGAATGCAAGTAAAGAAGGAAAATTTTCAATGGGGAAGAACAACTTTTACTTTACAAATTTCTTTGTAAAATGGGGAATTTCCTCTCATAAACCCAATATGAACATGAACGAAAACAAAACTTAAACAAGGAAATTGCAAGGAAAGAAACAAGAAAGAAATACAAAAATAAAAATTACCTTGCAAAGATGAGGAAAGATCCAAGCTTGTAGAGTCAACCAAACATAGAAGACGAAACCCTTTAAATAGAAATTAAACAAAGGAAGAAACTTAGCCACACATGGTGACCAAAGAAAAACCGATTCGCTATAAAAACGCCATGAAAAATGCCAAGGAAGTAGTTCAAAAACGATTTGATTCATTATTACATACAAGAGAAAGCAAAAATGATTTAGAATTGAAAGCATACCTTGAATGAAAAAGGTGCGAAACTTGCAAAAAACGTGACTGGTTTTTAGGGCGTTTTTGCAAATCGATTCCCCAAAATGCGCACAAAACGGTTTGAATGCAGCTTGAAATCCAATGCATTTATGATTAAATCAAAAACGCCTTAGGAAATAGCAGATTCGAACCTCCAAACCGTGGCAAATGGCACAAATTCATGATTCAGAAAAAAAACCATTGAAGAAGACAAATGGCGAAAATCAGTTTGATAGATGCGTAGAACAAGGGTTTGAATCCTTCAAAGTTGCAGCAAATCCGCCTTTGGAAGGAATCCCTATCTTTCTTCCAAAAAATTCAAACCCAAATCAATTTGCAAAGGCATGGGAGAAATTTCGGGTTTTAGAAATGGAAATACAAGTTTTAAAAATGTTCATATTTTTGCCTCTAAGGCAAATTTCGGGTTTTAGAAAAGAAAATACAAGTAAAATTACTTGTAATGGGATAATAGAATTCCCTTTACAAGTGATTTTACTTAAAACATGTAAAGGGATTTTAAAATCCCATTTACAAGTTCTATTAAAAATAAAAAATAACTTTAAGTCATAAAAACATGTAAAGGGGTTTTAAAAACCCATTTACAAGTTTTACAAAACACTTAAGTCATTCTACTAGTAAAGGGGGTTTTAAAACCCTTTTTACTAGTTTCCAAAAACTTGAAATTGGAGAAAAATTCCCCTACAAGACCAAAAGCTTCAAGGGGGTTTTGAAAAACAAATTACCAGTTACTGGTAATTATCGAAAAATTCCCCTACATTGAAGCAAAAACATAGCAAACGGACTCGAAACGCGACGAAATTCGAAACGTAGCTTGGGGATGGGTCAACAATCGATCCAGTCCAAGGATGGGATGAATTTATACCTCGAGAAGCGTGCCATAGAGTAAATTTTTTCATTTTTTAATAAAAATTTCCATGTGATAGTCCAATTTTTGAAATCAAAAATTGAGGACAACAACATGTCGAGTTTATTTTCTGCAAAGTTTTCACGTCAAATTATGAATACTGCGCAAAGGACAAACAGAGCACATGACCACAGCAAAAGTATATGCCGTTCTCTTCTAAGATCATGTGAATGTCGAGGGTTTCATTTCAAAACCCTCTGCACACACAGGGTCTTAACAAAGAATCACTGGTTCAATAGATGGTGTGGTGCGAATTTGGGAAAACTCACGAGGGCTCATTGCAATGCGTGAAAACTATAAGTATTCGTTCATCAGATATATTATCAGTCAAGATTGGAGAACAGTGGTTAGCTATTGGTGCTGCAGATAATTCTATGTCTTTGTTCCACCCAATTGAACAGAGATCGGGTGTTCACTCTAACATTGCAAAGCAAAATTATCACAGGATGGCCTTTTTACAACGCCAAAAAATTTGCAGAGGTTCCTTTAAAATGCAGCTTGAAAATACCTGTTTTGGATTTTGTGACCGAAAGAATGCTACGGTTTATGTAGAGACCCCTGCAAATTTGAAATTCGAAAACCCCAGTTGAAGCCGTGGGTAACTGCCAGAAGAGAAACTTAGTTCGCAGTTTGCGTTCCTCATCTTCCTGTCCAAACCCTGGCATGGCGGCAGAGCTCTTCTACAACGATGTTAAAAATGCGAGAGTGAATGAAGACTTAGGGTTCACTGTTTTTTATATCTCTTTTGTCTCGCTTTTTCCCATTTTTATGGGTTTGTATTTTTTATTTTAAAGATGCAACTAATGCATAGTGGTCGAGTCCCTAGACTCCCACTTTTGATATGTTATGCTTAGCCGTGGGGAGGCTATAAAACCCTTAAGTCTTTTAAAAGACTTATTTCTTACAAAGATGCTATTAATTTTAATAATTAATTATTATATTAATGTTGATAAAAATAAACTTATAGCAACATTAACATAATAACTAATTATTAAAATTAATTATTTTCACATATAAGTAAGAATATTTCCTATCATTATATCCTTATGTGGAAATTTTTTAATTTCGCATCTTTGTAGCCCTTTTGAGTTCAATATTTTTCACCCATAGACACATTGAAAATTGTAAAATGAATATTTTAATTGGATGAGTTATAAATCCAATTAATATTTATTATAATTGTGTGTTAAATATTTATTCCTAATATGCATATGCAAAAAAATATTGAACTCAAAGAGGTTGGAGTTATCTTAGGGGTCGGATTTTGGCTTAAGGTGTAGTTATACATGGGTTTGTACTAGTTCTCCAGTAGTTGAGACTTGATTTTGAGTGTCAAATGGGTCAACCTTCAGTTGACCAAGAGTTTGGGCCAAATTTCACACATTTATGCAAAATTTGAAGCCTTTTTTGGTGGTTTTTCTTCTCTGCTAGGATTTTGGGGATATTTTGAGTTGGAGATCTCTCCAGTTCACCTTCAGTTGACTTGGAGTCATCTTATCCTTGCCTTTGGAAGGCCTTTTTGTATAAAGAGAAAAAAGTTTCATCTTTGGGGGGGTTCTGGATTATTATTCTCATGCTTGGCAGAGAATTCTTCTTGTAGCTCACATTTACAATTTCTTGACAGAAAATTCAATCAAATTATCAGCTTATACCTTATATTTCTGAGCTTATTATTTCATGTGTGATTGAGAGTTTTATATTGTTATTGAATAGATAACCTTTTGGAATTTCTCTCTCATGCATGAATCATAGGTTATGCATTGTGATTTATCAATTGATTGTTTGATAAAGCCATTTTTCTTCCTTTCAATTTTCTAAGTTAAGATCCTTTGCATAAATCATTTTTGTGATATAAATCAGAGGTGCTTTTGAGTAAAACAGGTGATTTTAGAAAGTCTTCTGTCATTTTTAGATCAAATTGGTGTATCACTTTACTTAAGTTTTAGTTTTTTCATTTTTTTTTAGTTTTAATACCTTCTCCCTTTTCCAAGCAAAGTTTCCCAAGTTTTATTATAATAGGTGATCCATCATTCTTAGGAGCCAGCCTATCCGAAGGTCCAATCACTCCAGTAGTTTACCCACAAACTCATGATTGTTCCCATGTTATCCCAAAGTGCTGAGTTTTTAAGGACTTAGTTTTCTGGTGCACTTTTGGGCATTAACAATAATCACAGAGCACATTTCTAAGGACTTTCAATCTTTACAGCAAATATTTAACTGACAGGCACTGGAGAGGTTTACACAAGCCAAGGAACAACATTTGATCAGATGATTGAGTCGGAGAAGGAGATTAATGATAAGTTGAAGTTGATTGATAATGCTTTAAGGCAAGGTACAAATATTTATAGTGTATGTTGTAACACAAGTTTACATACAACAGATTTAGATAAAAGGATTAAGGATACTCAGGAGAAGATTGTAGGTATAGTCAATTCTTTTGATGGATCAAATTCTTTGACAAAATCTATTGATGGTCAGATCTTATTGTTGGAAGCTCAAGTTTCAGCTCTTGAGAGGGATAAAGATAAAATCATTAGGAGAGCTAGAGGTCTCAGAGGATTGATGAGTCCCCGATTGGACTCATTAAGTGTACATAAGGAGTGTATTGATATGGTTGGTAAGCCCACACCGACAGAACTTAAGGATAAAGAGTCATATGCTCACATGCTTAATCGACTTGTATCTGTTTCTAGCACATTCAAATCCAGTTGGGATACTTATCTAGAGCTTTTGGAGAAAGCCTATCCAGAAATTTTCAAATATATCCAGCTTCGGTAAGGTGTTTTGGGACATTCTTTGTACAGTCTTTCATTCTTCGTCCCGGTTTTTGGTATTTTTTTTGGCATTGATGTCAAAGCGGGAGGTATAGGTGAAAAATATATTCTTGACATCGGGAGGTATGGAGTATTTTGTTCAGATCATGATCACAGATAGATATTCAGCTCAGGGGGAGCAGTCTTAGAGTGAAACCGACAAATGGAAACCATTATCATTTTTCACATGAGTGTTGCCATCAATGTCAAAGGGGGAGATTGTTGGCAATTGACACTCATTTGATTGGTTTCAATATGTTGTCATTGATGGCAACATGTTACGGCTTTCATATTTTGGTTTGGTTGTTTACCGGCAGACACTTCACCAGCACCAGCATCGGCAAGTATCTTCACCGGTAGGAGGAATTCTATGGGTACCGGCATTGCAGGCCAACATAACTTCATCAGGATATTGGTATAGGAGGCCGACATCATTTGGGAGATCCGACAGTCGGCAATTGATTTTGATATTTATGTATATATGTAATTGAGCCGACTTGTATATTCATTTTGTAATTATCCATGTAAGCCGACATAAGGCATGAAGGATTGTAAAGGTATATAGGTCAGTTGATTAGATCATTTTGTGATATGATATGATGTAATGTAATATGAGTGAGAGAGAGATAATTGTAATGCGAGGAATGTTGATTATGTAAGAGGTTATTCCAATAAGGGTTTAGGGTATCAGAACCAGAACAGATAGAGCTTGAACTGGAACTTAATCAGGCATAGCAGATGCATTTTATGAGTTCAGTTTTATGTTTTCTTATTCAGAGTAACTGTAGTCAGTGAGACTCCTTTGTGATGAGCAGTGTGCTCTAGGCTGTAAGCCTTCTTGCAAGTTCAGGCCCCCATATTATGTAATATCTTTTCATATGGCCAGTGGATTGATATTGTGGGTCACAAATCCCACCATGGGTTTTCCTCTTTGAGGTTTTCCACGTATGATTATCTGTGTTATGGTATTTATTTGTGTGATTAGCTTATTGATTGCTTTTCTTCTTTCAATCTTATATGTACCAGTTTACCGGTTGGTGAATGCATGTTATAATAAGGTTAAAATTGAACATACTGGTAGAACATTGATTCACCCCCCCTCTCAGTGTTCTTGGATTCCAACAGATAGAACTCCTCACGAATGCAATCAAGCTCCTCATTTACCTGCTTGATCTCTTTGGCCCTTTCTTTGTCTGCTTGCTTCTTGAATTATTTGGCCTCATAGAGTTGTTTTTCTACTTCAAGAAGTGCCTTTTGGACACTTTCCAAAGAAAGCTTCATAGAATTAAGCTCAATGGTGAGCTCACTAACCCTTGGAATCAAAAGGGAGATAATTCTCACTTTGACCTCTTGGTGAATTTTGAATTAAGTTTCCCACAAGCCTATGTGAGCCATCTTCACTTCACTTTCAGCGGATACCAGGAAATGATGCATCCAATCATAATCATGGAAGGATAGTGAACTGCCATTATGATCCATGTAGAAATCAGAAATCCCTTCATACCTTTCAGTGATGACTCCATGGCTGTCCCAAGTTTCATGTGCTTCACCTTCAAAGTTTGTCCCATCATCATTGTTTAACCCTTGATAAAATTGATATCCATGCATTAAATTTTCTGATTTGCATACAAGAATATGCCTCTCTAAAAGAGATTCCTCAATGCCATTCTGTATGCATGACTTCTGAGATGAAGTTAGAAGAGAATTCTAGTCAAAAGGAAACTTATCCTGTTGTCCTCATTTTTGTAAATAAAAATGAGAAGCAACCCCCTTGAACTTTTGTTAAAATTCATCCTTTGAGTCGTCTTGCATGCTTCCCAAGGTTGAAATTTGTCTCAAATTTTGCCTATTTTGGTTGCGTACCTTTTCTTTGGTTTTCTTTGGATAGTTTTTAATTTATTTAACTTTTAAGTCTTCTTTTTTGCACCTTTAGTGCAAATTTGGGTTTCAGAGGTCGCATTGCACGTTGGGGGTCTCTCCAAGTGTATTTCAAGTGAAATATATTCACTTGTAATCGGGTCTCTAAGACCTGATTACAAGTATAAGGGGTTTTTGTTGGAGTTTTTTCACTTTCAAAAATATCATTATAATAAGCTCTAATCGGGTCTTAAGCATCATAATGCAAGTGTTTTCCTTACTTGCAATCGGGTTATAATAACCCGATTACAAGTAATTTGTTTTTAATTTTGTTTTAAAATCACTTGTAGTCGTATGTTTGAAACCCGACTACACGTCTTTTGCTTTTCCTAAGCACTTGTGGTCGAGTTCATATAACCCAATCATATGTGGGAGTGTTTTCATCATGTTTTTCACTTGGAAATTTTGAAGGTCAGTTTCCTTGGTTTTTCTTTGCGATTTTTGAGGAGAGCAGTGATTGTATCCAAAGGGGAGTCTCTTCCATATCGCCTATAAGTGCGTGATTGATCCTTGCAAGTTTGTAACCCTGCAAGTTTGTAAAGTTTTTGTTGCTTCTTCTAGTCATTTTCTTGATTCATCGGATTCATCTTTTCAGGTATGTTCTTTTGATTCTTCTTTCTTTGTTGATTGCGTTAGGGTTTTCATATGTTGTTCTTGGTAAGGGTTTGATGTCTTTTCTATAGCTCATTGCAAGTGTTAAAGACTTGTAGTCGGGTTTTCAAGACCCAACTACAAGCAATGGTTTTTCCTATCGCGACATGGTAATGTTTTAGCGCTCAAGTATAACCCCCGACTACAAGTAATATGTTGCCTCAAATCGGATCTGTCGCATATTATTGCAAGTCTTATGTATTACAATGCATATAGCTTTCACTCGTAGTCGGGTTTTCAAGACCCAACTACAAGTGAACTCTTGGCATGTGTACTTCACAAAACTCTCATTGCAAGCAAACAAACAAATTTCATATGCTTGGAAACTAATATCAACTTGCAGTTGGGTTTTGGAGACCAGACTATAAGTAAAATATATTGTTCTACCCTTCATGTTTACTTGTAATCGGGTCCCCTAGACCCGACTACAAGTACCTAAGATGGTCATTATCCCTTGGCTTGGCAAACTCATACTATCCGCAGTCATATCCCTTCATGAGAAGATGCTTTTCAAAAAAGTCATTTCACGCATTATCCATTTGAATTGGGTTTTAAGCTTCCAATTACATGCATGCATCATTACTTGCCTTCAAACTTCATTATTCCACTTGCAGTTGGGTCTTGGAGACCCAATTACAAGTGCGAACTGTGTAAGCTATTCCACTTGCAGTCACCTCCACCGGTTCCGATTTTCCCTCCCATTGCTGTCCAAGCTCATCCATAAAGCATCTTTGAGTCAATCCAATTTGTTTTATAATGAAATCCTTCACAAGTTGTGGTGTGAGCATTAGTTTTCAAGGCTTGAAGACTATGGAATCTCCAATTGTTGTTGAAGATGTTCTTACCCTTTTGAATTTTCATCATAGTGTCGTAGATTCTTGTTCGATGTTAGAGGAGTTGGCATCACCTCCAAACAAGAAGATAAAATATAAATACGATAAATACCAGAATGAGATTGCTCCCACTCAAGTGGTCTCTCTCATTGATGAGATCCGTGACACAGAGATCGAACATGTTGACATGTCTGAGTTCTTGGAAAGAACAGAGGGTTCGCCTACACACGGGATGCAGTTGCTCCTGAGCAACCATATTCATTTGGTTTCATCTTTCTCGGTGGCTCCCTAGAACCTGAGTTTGTACTTGCATGTGCATCTCACTTTGATAAGGAGACTAGAACAATCAGAGATGATGATGGGAACGTCATTATCAGATTGGATGCAAAGACTATTGATAAGATTTTCAGAGTCTCCGTAGCTCCAGCGTATGTAGATATCACAATGAAAAGTGCCCTGGATCACTGTAATCAGAGAAGGTTAGATTGCATTAGGCATATTAATGCTAATTGGCTGAAGACTCCCGGGACTTGTTTTTCCAGATTGCTTAAGCTTTATCGCTATGACTTCATTGAAGAAGTTGGCGATATGATCACCCTTCTCAGCAGGATTATGGGTTTAAACACTGTAACGTGTTTGAGATCTGGATGTACAAATATATCGTGATCATGAGAAAGGGGCAATTTCACATTTTATGGGGAGAAATCATCAGTGACAACTTGTGTGAGCAGTTGTCGCAAGTTCCCAATACCCTCACCTTCTATGTGAACTCATACTTGGTGTATATTGCAGCATCACTCAGACAATTTCTTGGTCTTTCTACCAAGGGTGACAAATCGTTGGTGCCAGTATGGAAATATTATGATCAGCTGACTCTTAGGTCCAGCAAAATTCATTATAGAAGAGTGCAAGATGCGTTCTTTGGACACTTCATGTGTCTTGATAAGACCCTCAAAAATAGAAGACTCTCTGAGGTAGCCTGGAAGAAGGTAAATGAGTATGGTTGTTTGTTTCTGCAGATCCCAACTTTCACCTACATGAGAGTTCGATGCTTTGAAGGCCAACTGTACATGCTGTCGAGGTACCCTACAGACAAGATCATCTTGATGGAGTTGGCAAGACAGTTGATGTCAGTTCATGCAGTACAACTTGCAAACCATAAGCTAGGTATCAACATTTCTTCACACAATCCATTGCAGATTGGTCGGTATTGTTTGAACACTGCAGCAAGAGCCAAAGCAATGGAAACTAAACTTCAGGAGATTAAGTTGAAG
Organism: Cryptomeria japonica; assembly: GCF_030272615.1. Classification (NCBI taxonomy): domain Eukaryota; kingdom Viridiplantae; phylum Streptophyta; class Pinopsida; order Cupressales; family Cupressaceae; genus Cryptomeria; species Cryptomeria japonica. The sequence goes on from NC_081408.1 coordinate 407,065,390, forward strand.
AAGTTCGTAGCAAGGATTTTGATTACCAAGGAATGAAGGACAAGATCAAGAGGACCTTCACCCATGTCCATCATCTAGAAGATATTTGGGTTGATCTTCGCACTGAAGAAGAAATGAGAAGAATGGATTACAGCCGGCTCACCTTGGAGCAGATTGTTGATCTTGATTTGACTTGGATTCCGGAAGGCATGGTAGATGATGGAAAGATCCTTGATCCGGAGTACATAGAACAAGTTGTTGATGAAGCTCCTCTTCCTTCTCTTCAATGCTCAAAGATAGAATGTGACTCTATCTTTGATAGATTTCAGTCCATTCTCGCAAATACCAATGCTTGGCTGAAAAACAACAATGTCAGAATTATCAAGATCAAAGGTGGAGTAGAAGTCGATTCAGCTGGACCTATTGGACGAAGATCTGAGGTCAGGATTAAGTCTAAAGAAGGTGCCTCCTCTTCCAACACAAGAATCAAGTTGAGAGTCAGCAAAGCTTTGGTTATCCCTCCTTTAGAAGTGTCACTAAAAGGGAAGGAGAAACCAGAAGTACAGATTCATGTCATTGAGGATGCCGACAATGATACTCATGAGGAGAACACAACAGGATCACCTCCTTCTGTGGGTTCGAAGTCTCCTCATACAACCCTTCCTCAATTATCATTGGATGTACCTATGTCTCCAATCGATACGGATGTAGATTCTTTCTCTACCATTCATGTGGAACCAAGTACATCTTCCTGTACTAGCATGGAATTACCTGTTGAGACCTCTAACGGTGACTTGGAGAATGTCTTTGATATAAATCCCTCATACGCCATCCTGTCTAATGTTTCTCTTCTTGAGATCGATACTTCCGCAACAGGTTTTGATAAGTTCATGACGTAGGCAAGTCACAATTTGTCATCCGAGCAGATGCCGTTGCTGTTTAGACATAAGCCCTTCCATGAGTCACAACTATGATACAGGAAGAACCTATTTCTTCAGAAACCACAGTTGTTGTCTCTGATGTGAACTCATTAGAACTACCCCCATGGCTGAGTTCAATCACACCTAAGAGGAAGAAGCAGGAGATCTCTCCTGATATCTTTTATTTTTGACAAATTGCGAAACTTAAGCCTAGAGCTGCTAAGAAAGAAAAAACAGTTTCGCGGGTGGTAGTGGACAAGAATAGAATGAAATATGCAGAAGTAGTAGAGTCACTAGTTGAGAAGCCACTAGAAGAGATGTAGCTGTTAGATTACGGGCTCACCAGGATAGAACTTGGGAAACAGACACATTTTGGTCTCAAGCATGATGCCCAAGATTTTGTCGCTTCTTTGGTCCAAAGCTATGATGAGCTTCTTGCAAAGAAGGATGAGCTCAAAGAGAAGAATACGCAACTCATCACAATGATTCAAAAGATCACAAACTCTTCAGAGCATGTTGATCCTTTGACCTCTTCCGCCTCTGAAGAATCCATCAAACAATTAGAGAAAATTGCTCAAAAGGCTAAGGTAGTTGATTCTTGGGTAGATCAGTTGATTGATCAGAGTACCCAAGTGGTGAAGAATGTCATGTCCCCTTTCTAGAGTGGACATCGGAGACGGAGGAGTTGGCCTATCATTGGAGTCTCGTAGGCTAGCAGAGGTTGATTGGGACTCATTCAGTGCATATAGTGATTGGATTTTGGCTTTACAGGCAGTTTGGAGCCAGTTTGGAGCAGTTCCTAGATTTTAGGGGGTATCCCTAAATTTTAGGAGGTCGTGACAGTTGCCAGTCGTGAGGTTATTCATGACCTTTTAGATGGTTTCAGTTTCAGGAGATTTGGGTGTGTTTCCTAGTTTCTAGGAGCATCCCTAGATTTTAGGGATGAGACTGCCAGTTGATCCATGATTTCCGACTTCAGTCATAGACAGGTGGCAAATTCCGTTTCAGGTTTTTGGAGTCATTTGAGCCTTCTACAGCTATTTGGGATATATTTTTAATATATTTAAATATTTCTTAAGTTAGCGTTTAATTATTTAAATAAGGCTATGTTTATAGCCATTTTGGAGTGATAAGGGGTTTTTGACCTCATCTGGATGCGTATCCCTTGGTGTGATAGCTCGTTGGAAAGGTCTTGGACTTTTCTAAATATTTCTCTTTTGACTCAGATCCTTTCGATGAACGGATTTCTTTATATTTGAAAAAAGGTCATTTTCTATGCACTTGACAACTTAAAATGAGAAATATAACATTTTAACCCTAAACGCCCCATTGAGTCACTTTTAGGGTTTGAGCTTAGTGGGAAGGTGTTATAAGGAAGTTGAGACCTAATTCTTATTATCTTTTACACATTTTACATCTTGGATTTGAGATTTGGCTCTGGAAGAGCTTTTCAGCATCTGGGACGCCAACCCCAATGCCTTGCCTGTTTGGGACGTAGCCCCCAATACAGTGGTTTGGATTTGTTTGCAGCTATTAGCATCTTGGAGATTGTACGGCATTCTTTCTGGAGGTTCAGCAATTCTGACAGAGTTCAGCGTGGGGTTTGGGGTTTCTAACCAGTTGGGTGTACTTGGCAGCCGTACGGCTGTACCTGGCAGCCACTTTCCTTCCCACGTGCAGCACTTGGAGGGCTGGAATCTTGCCACAACTTCATTCCTAGTTATGTTACTCTTTCAGCATCCAGGTTGGAATTATTCCTGATTGTAATCTTCCTGAAATTATTGGAAATCTTCATCTGGTCAAATATTTGATTTTATATTCAGAAATCTGCCTTGAATCGAATTTGTTTTGGCTGTATATGAACTTCATTTTCAGTACTTTGTTCATGTACTTGTACTTCATTATTTACTTGTTGAAAAATCATCAAAATACAAAAAGAATTCAACCCTTCTGCAACTTCTGTCTATTTCTGAAAGAAAATATTAATAAGCAGGAAAAATCAATTTAAATAAATAAAAATTACAGCAGATTGGTAAAAGAGATCCATCAGGGATCTTTCAGTGGTATCAGAGCTTTGATCTTGCCAGCCTGTTGGGTGAAGATCAAGAGTTCTAATTCAGATTTGAGTTTAGTTTGGTTGAAAATCAAATTGGACATCATGACAGGGTTGTTTAGAAATAAACAAGCAGGAAAAGAATTTGAACAAACACCTTCAAGGAGTTCCAGACAGTCTAAGGGTACAACTCCTTCAACAAGTACAAGGAGAAGGTCTCCTGCCAAGACATTCAATGATATAGTTATGAACAACTATGATAAGTATTGCTCTCTTCCTAAAAAGATACGTGACCACCTTTCCTTCACACAATTCATGGGTGTACTAGTTGAAGATGACTTGATGTTTTCAAGTCCACGTCATCAACCAAGAACAAAACAAGAGTCAATTGAGAGCAAGGGAAGCAAAGGAAGAGGAGCAGATATGATGTTTACCAGTGAGATTGGTAGGAAACTATTTGAAGATTTTGAGAGACATGTAGATCCAATTGGTGCCTCTTTGGTTGGTTACAACGCTGTCCCATCATTTTTGGTGGAAGATGTGAAGGAAGAGTTTGTAACTTCAAGCAATACACAAGACATTCATGAGAGGTTTGATGAGTTTTCAGATTGCCCAAAGACTGATTTTGAATCAGCAATTGATGAAGAACATGAGGTTGAAATGGACAGCGTAAGTTTGGATTCATTTGTCACACTACTTCCTCTTCTCAATTGGGAAGACCATGAGGAAAGTCGAAATTTAATGGTGTGTAGTGAATCCAAAGATTTGTCACCACAGTATGATCATAATTCTGAAGTCCATAACAGCAGTGACGTAACTTATCTTCCTCAAGATATGACAGCCTTTGGTCATGAAGAGAATAGAGATTTGCATTCTACATTTGCGGGTGCTTATGGTACAAGCATGGGTTATGCTGATGCAAATAATACAACTCACCATAAGTCTGATTTTGTGTACTTTGGGGCAGCTGATATAAAACATTGCCAAAAGTTGAACGAAGATTGGTTACATAGAGCTGCCCAAGCAAAAACGCTTGCTGCCCAAGCAAGACACCACCTCCAAAGAGTCAAAGAGTGTCACAATCGGTTAGATGACGCAAGGATACAAAGAGAATCATCCATTAGATCTTTATTTCTTCCAAGGGAAGAAAAGGACAGCGAAGATATATTGAATGGAAATAGAAATCAGTTTGATTTTCTGAGTTTGATCAGCAATTTTCCTTCATCTAATGAGTCAAATTTGAAACCTTGCATTGAGAACATTCAAGTTGGGAAGACTAGGTGTGAAGTTTATGAGTTGTTAGGTGGCATTCATAGTGGACCAGCCACTGAAGGTTTATCCATGTTGCAGAACAAAAACATCTACTATTCATTTGTGGACTTGTCACCTCTTTCATATGATAGGGCAGCGATGTACTTATTAATTGGTGACTCAGTTTTCTTAGATGTGATAGTGGGCTATGAAGATCAGCGTGTAAGAGACTATATTTGGTGCATGGCTAAACAATATATTTATTTGGCATCCTCCAATGAAGACATACTAACTTGTGGAGAAATTGGGCAAGTTGCAGCCGCTGATCAAAGGTTTTGGAGAGGTTTCCATCACACTTTGCTTGTTGGAAATTGTCTTATTGATGGGTCCATTTCAACATTGAAGATTGGTGGTATTTATGGTTTCACAGTGGCTATAGAGAGACACGGTATCGAGGATGCCTCTTACTATCATTGTCTCTTCATGACAGATGGATGTGGATTTAGTTTTATTTGGGATCCAGGTGTTGATTCATTTGATACAGCATCTTATAGGGATTATAGTATGTTGCTCCAGATATTAAGATTATATGGCACTTATATCAGAGGAGAGCAGCAGGAGCAGTTTATGTCCTACAGGTGGTTGGTGTGGGATCATGGTATAGACATGTGTAGTACCTTCCTTTCGTGGATCCTACATGGGTTGCTTCACTTCAGATGTATAGATGTAGTCGTGGGTGTACAATGGTTGTTGACACTTGGACGGTATGTTCGGAATATCACGAGGATGGAGCTGGAGTTTACCCACTATCCATCTCAGTTTATCGAGCAGAGTGGGATGACAGTAGATCCACAGGTTGATTGTCATCAGATAGCTGGCGTGGATGAGTTATGTGATGTTACTCCTAGTGAGTACTTTGAGCCAGTTGATGTGGCAATTTCACCTGATTCTCTAGACAGGGTGATTGTTTCATTGCTAGTTGGTGATTACATATTTTTAGATGCCAGCTTGGACAGTGATGATTTTAGTCAGTATTATATATTGTCTAGTGAGTTGGCATTAGATCTTCCGGCACATCAGCAGCAGTGTGTGGCAGTTGTGTGTCACTTGTGTCAGATGGGGTCAGATCACAGAGGGTCTTCCATGGATTGGCATTCATTGGATATTATGACGGATGTTATGCATGTTGGTGATCACAGACACACTAGTGGTCTTGGCATTTATGGATATTTGATCTATGGAGATGATATAGTTTTCCATTGCTCACTTGAGGTATTCAGCGGGAGCTATGCTTCGCTCTGGGACCCAGACAGTGTTGATTTGACAGCACAGGTGCTTCAGCATTTTGAGGAGCCATTCCAAACCGGGGCATTGCATGTTGTTTATATCAGAGATGAGCAGCAGTTACATGCAATGATTTGTTTACATCTTATTTGGGATGGTGGAGGATTGGTGTTTCAGTTGCTTGTGGGCAAGCAACTCCGAGAGGGGAGGCTTGTCATGTCCCCTTTCTAGAGTGGACATCGGACACGGAGGAGTTGGCCTATCATTGGAGTCTCGTAGGCTAGCAGAGGTTGATTGGGACTCATTCAGTGCATATAGTGATTGGATTTTGGCTTTACAGGCAGTTTGGAGCCAGTTTGGAGCAGTTCCTAGATTTTAGGGGGTATCCCTAAATTTTAGGAGGTCGTGATAGTTGCCAGTCGTGAGGTTATTCATGACCTTTTAGATGGTTTCAGTTTCAGGAGATTTGGGTGTGTTTCCTAGTTTCTAGGAGCATCCCTAGATTTTAGGGATGAGACTGCCAGTTGATCCATGATTTCCGACTTCAGTCACAGACAGGTGGCAAATTCCGTTTCAGGTTTTTGGAGTCATTTGAGCCTTCTACAGCTATTTGGGATATATTTTTAATATATTTAAATATTTCTTAAGTTAGCGTTTAATTATTTAAATAAGGCTATGTTTATAGCCATTTTGGAGTGATAAGGGGTTTTTGGCCTCATCTGGATGCGTATCCCTTGGTGTGATAGCTCGTTGGAAAGGTCTTGGACTTTTCTAAATATTTCTCTTTTGACTCAGATCCTTTCGATGAACGGATTTCTTTATATTTGAAAAAAGGTCATTTTCTATGCACTTGACAACTTAAAATGAGAAATATAACATTTTAACCCTAAACGCCCCATTGAGTCACTTTTAGGGTTTGAGCTTAGTGGGAAGGTGTTATAAGGAAGTTGAGACCTAATTCTTATTATCTTTTACACATTTTACATCTTGGATTTGAGATTTGGCTCTGGAAGAGCTTTTCAGCATCTGGGACGCCAACCCCAATGCCTTGCCTGTTTGGGACGTAGCCCCCAATACAGTGGTTTGGATTTGTTTGCAGCTATTAGCATCTTGGAGATTGTACGACATTCTTTCTGGAGGTTCAGCAATTCTGACAGAGTTCAGCGTGGGGTTTGGGGTTTCTAACCAGTTGGGTGTACTTGGCAGCCGTACGGCTGTACCTGGTAGCCACTTTCCTTCCCACGTGCAGCACTTGGAGGGCTGGAATCTTGCCACAACTTCATTCCTAGTTATGTTACTCTTTCAGCATCCAGGTTGGAATTATTCCTGATTGTAATCTTCCTGAAATTATTGGAAATCTTCATCTGGTCAAATATTTGATTTTATATTCAGAAATCTGCCTTGAATCGAATTTGTTTTGGCTGTATATGAACTTCATTTTCAGTACTTTGTTCATGTACTTGTACTTCATTATTTACTTGTTGAAAAATCATCAAAATACAAAAAGAATTCAACCCTTCTGCAACTTCTGTCTATTTCTGAAAGAAAATATTAATAAGCAGGAAAAATCAATTTAAATAAATAAAAATTACAGCAGATTGGTAAAAGAGATCCATCAGGGATCTTTCAAAGAAAGCATTGCATGTTTTGAGCAATGTGAGAGCAGTAAAGATAAAGCTGAACCAGACATTGGAAACTTTCAACGAAAGTCTAATTTCAATTGAGAAAGACTTGAAGACTTGGCATGAGATGGATCAGATCAAACTGGAAACTCTATGCAATAATATGGTGATTCCGAATAGGGAGAGATACATAGAATTTGAAGAGCTCATGGCAAACAAGTCATTGGTCATCAAGGATCTCATCAAAGATGTGCAAGCCACCCTTGATATGAGTGATGAAGCTGAGTAGGATATCATCTCCAGTTTTGACAAAGTATCTTACAAAATCATAAGTCATGATGGAGAACTGCTCGCTGAAAATATGATTCTTAATGACTTAGTATCAAGCCTCCGTCAGGAGTTAGAGTTGGAGCAATTTGCAGTCACTTCAATTCACAAGTTCGTGAATTACCAGGTATTCTTTGATAAAATGCAAACCACTCTCGAAGAACACAAAGAAGCGACTGTGATGTGCTTTGATGCCATCATCAAGACCGTTGCGGTTGCCAAAAATACAAGCAGCCTAGATCCTGATGAGTTACAGAGAGCTATCAACAATTTCTAGTCTTTCAGAATTAGAAATGTAAAGGAATAAAAAGTGTCTCATGACACTTACTCTATGTTTTATGTATTTTTTTTTTTACAAGTTACATGTAAAGACAAATTTTGTGATTGCAAGTGTCACTTTCACTTGCATTCTTGTAAAATGTAATTACATGTAAGGCAACTACAAGTTGAGTTAGATTAGGACTGTAGTTGGAATTAGTCATGGTGTTTGAGAAAATTTCTCAAGTTAGTTAGGATCCTCCCACCTTTTTCTCAAATCCCCTCTCCTATACATACACGAGGGTGCTCTATGTATTTTTATCTTTTTGGCAAGCAAGTAAACTCTGCAGAATTTTGCACTTGTAAAGACTTTGAGCTTTGAAGTTGTAAATTGTTTATTCTCAAGTAATATCAAGGAGTTGGAATTTCAGACTTTGTGTCCTTTGTGTTCTTATGTCATATTGGAGCATTTCTTTGTGCTTATTTGAAGTTGTGGAAGGTTGTTAAGAAGAGCTTCACCCCAAAATATTTGCAGACTTTGTGCTGCAAGTATCTAAGGTGGAATTAGTTTAGTTTGTTGTTGCAAGACTTTGCGCTTGTAGTAATTCCCATCTAAAGTAAATTGAAGGTGCATCATACTTGCAGACTTTGCGTTGCCATATTTTGTACGTTGTTCTTGGTACACCATACTTACAAACTTTGTGCTGTTATATGATGTAGATTGTCCTTATTACATCATTCTAAAAATGGTGGATAGGAATTTAGGAACTCAAGACTTCGCGCTTGATTGTTGTTTTCCCGTCCTAGAGGAAGTGAAGGAAGTCTTTGTGCTTTTAGGAAACTTCATTCCCTCTCTTGATTTTATTTTAAATTGTTGCTATTATTACTTCATAATTGTTGCTTCTTTTCTGTGAAGAGAAAAGAGCATAATCATTTTTGAAATAAGAGAAAAGGTTGTTGTCCCATCCATTTTAGATTAAATTAGTATTAGTTAAGTGTTAGAAAAGGGGGAGCCTTCCCTATATTAGGAGAGTTTATACCAAAGAAATGGGACTCAGACTCGGCTCCATCTCGGCAAGGCCGACTTGGACTCGGACTCGGACTCGAGACTCGGACTCGGACTCGGCTTCAGAGTCGGTTGGACTCGAGAAAGTGAAAAACTCAAGAAATTTAGAAATTTTTAAAGATTTAAAACTTGTTTCATGCACCCTTTATTGAATACACCTTAAAGACACAATAACATCATCAAACTCGACTCATTTGATTACATACACAAGTATACATCAATCACATAAGCATAAACGCAAATTGTAGCTAAAGGAAATAACAAACATAGATATATAAATATTGTCAAATGTATACAATATTACAAAACTCATGGAATAAAAAATCCATGTCATCATATGATCATCATCAAATGTTCCATACAGATACCAAAGGTAAATACAACTACAAGCCTATGGCTCAAAGGAGCATGCACCCTCTGGCCCCGACCCCTTGTGAAGGCATCTAAGGTAGATCCTGGATGATTCGGCAGCCATAGCCGCTCCCCGTGACACCATGCCATGCTCACCAACATCAGGAACATCTGTGTCACCATCTGCCTCTGAATCTCCTGTCTCTTCTCATGCTCTCCACTCTTCATCTACCATGGCTGCAGCCTCAGCCTCTATATCTACCTGGTCAATCCAATCAGTGTCATCATCACTAAAGATAGCCACAGGATCTATCTTAGTGGCCCACTTTGCATCAGGATCAACTTCATCTAGAATGATAGGAGAGATGTCAACTAATGCATTCTTTCTCATTCTCAGGCAGAGGTTGTAGTGAACAAAGACGAGATCATTCATCTTCTCCACGGATAATCCATTGCACCTCTTGGATAGTATGTGCTCAAACATACTCCAATTGTGCTCACAACCAGATGTGTTGCATGGTTGGCTCAAGATGCGAATGGCCAAGTTTTGAAGATTTGGTGTCATTGGGCCAAAAAAGCTCCACCAATTATTTGAGTTTGAAATGAGAAAAATAAATAAAATCAGTCTCACTCATAAACTCATTTAACAATATACAATAAAACTAAAATTAAGCCTTACAATTTATTTTTACCTGGCATCATAGTTGTCCTATTTTCTTTGGCGATAGGACGAGAGAAGGTCTCCCCTTGTGCATTTGAGAACAAATGTAGCTCTCGAATAAGCTTTGTCTGAGTAGAATCAACAGGTGCCATCTTCTCCATGATTGAGCATAGCCCATTAAGGACCTCCACATCAACCTTGAAAGTAGGGCTAAAATGGAATGTCGGATTCAGATAATAGGTTGCTGCATGGATGGGCCTATGAAGCTGATGATGCCATCTCCTATCAATGATCTCCCAAATGGGACCATACTTGCTCTCATCTCCTCCATAGACGAATTTGATGCCCTCCTTCGCCCTATCCATGCCCTCATATATGTAGCCCATTGCAGACTTTTCTCCATCCGCAACTCACAACAGAACCACCAAGGGCTTAACAAACTGCAAAATTGAAAATATTGTGTAATTTAGAAAAATGAGCAAATAAGAGAATATGATGAATAAGTTATAAAACAAAAAGTTAAATTGTAGAGTTTATAAAAAATTTACCTTCACTATCTCATCACAAAGGATCCAAAAGTCTCACTCATAGTCTGCCATATCTTTCCTTGCAGGGGTGGCAGCATAGGATGAGGAAGACCACTCCTCACCAACAATCATACGTCTCAAGGCCGACTTACAACGAAGCATGGACTGCAATGTGATGAAGTTTGTGGCAAATCTTGTGATTCCTGGACGAGCTAACTCCTTCTCTGTGTATTGTCTCATAAGAGCCAACACCCATGAATGATTATATACAAATTTACACATATTTCTCGCCCTTTCTACACATCTCTTGACCCATGGGATTTTTCTAATATCCTCCAACATGAGGTCAATGCAATGGGCGGCACACGGAGTCCAAACCATAGATGGGTGCCTCTTCATCAATAGTCTACCTGCAACAACATAATTTGTTACATTGTAATTGATGAAGTTACAAAATAGTAATTAATTTGCAAACAAAATTAGTTTGTAATCAAAAGTTTACCTGCAGCAACATAATTTGCTGCATTGTCGGTCACCACCTGTACCACGTTCTCCTCACTCACCTCATCAATCACCTCCTCTATCTGCTCACATGGATAGGTGGCATTCTTCCAATGTGCGGAGGCATCAATGGACTTGATGAAAACGGTGCCCCCTAAAATAAAAAAATAAAGCAAGATCAATGATCATTCAATAAATCATTAAATGAGAAACTAAAATTAATCAATCACCTGCGGAAGAAACAAGAAAATTAAGGAGAGTTCTATTTCTCCTATCCATCCAACCATCACTCATGATGGTGCAACCTTTAGAGCTCCATATCTGGCGTTGTTCACCTAATTCCTTCTTCACATCATTCACCAATTGAGTCAAAATGGGTCCCCTCAAATCAGACTTAGAAGGGGCTTTGAACCCCGCCTCGCATATGGTAAGGGCATCAACCATTTCTTGCCAATAAGGAGACCTATCACAAATAAATTAAATGAGATAAGTTAAGTATGTACGGGAAAAAATAAAACGAAGAATCAAAGTATAAAAATTAAAACAATCAAACATAAAACATTCACTTGGTTGTAAAGAATGGAACACTGTCGTAGACCCAAAACTTGCCAACTGTCATTTTAGCGGCATCATGGACCTCCTTGTTCCAACCCATGCTCTCAAGCGACTGTTGGGACCTAGGAGTAGTGCAAGGCGCAAAGAAGGTATCCAACCTAGATTTACGAATTCTAGGTCCAATGCTAACACTCCCACTACCACTGGCAGTGCTAGGAACATGAGTAGTGGCACCTGCAGAAGCAGAAGCACTATCACCAACAAGCATGGTGAGTGGGACGATATGGAGGCATGGAAGAAGGCCCTCCAACACAACCTAAAGTTGTCCCACTTCTAATGGCTGCGAGATCATCTTTTTGTTTCTTTTTGTTTTCAATTGCTTCAACCATTACATAGCACTCTCGTATGGCTTCGGTCGTTGCTTCAATGCATCGATCGACATCATGCCCATGCACACTGGCAATATGGTATTTCAATCTTTATATGCCTCCATGGAATATTGTTTTGCAAAAAAAACATTTTGTCTGCCCCTTTTTTTGCCTTGGAAAATCCTCATGAAATTTCCAAGCAGGGTCCTTTCTAATTGGGGGTCTAGAAGAAGACATTGTATGATAGTTTTGTGAAACTTGAGGCAAATAAGAAAGTGAAGGTTGCTGCAATAAGAGTCATAAGACATTACAAATACAAAAAAAAATTAATACATTCATTCTTTGTTGTGAATTCATTCTCATTGTACATTTTTTTCAAAAAAACTTAGGGTTTGTAAATTTAAAAAAAATAAAATGTAGGGTTTGATCAAAATTTCAAACCCTACCTTTTTTAAATTTTTTTTTACAAACCTTACATACAACCCTACATAGTAACATACAAAAGATTTTGGAAAAAAATGTAGAACTTTCAAAAGAAATGAATAGAAAATGAAATTTTTGCATACAAGAAACAAAAAAAAGCTCAAAAAATCAATTTTACCTCTTACAACAAGCTTGAAATGAGTTGCAAACTCTTCCTTTCCAACTCTTGATGCACCAGATCAAAGTATAATGCAGCCCCAATGTGATGAATGGATGAAATCTTGAGCTTCCTCCTTGCTGGTTTTTCTTCAATGAAACCTTGTTTCTCTTCACAACTCACTTTTCTCCTCCTATTTTGCCAAATGAATGAAATGAAGTTCACTTTTAGGGGCATAGGATAATAAAGAAAAAAAACAACTTAAAAAAACTTTTTAAAATGTGTTTTTTGGTTGCCTTTTTTCATGCCCAATGTCGGCCAAGTCTGCATGACGGGACTTGCCGAGTTTGGGCAAAATCGCCGAGTTGGCGAGTTGGGTGAGTTTGCCGCTGGACTCGGCCGAGTCTAAGTCCGAGTTTGCTGAACTCGTGGGGGGTGACTTGGACTCAGACTCGCTGAGTTGGGCGATTTATGGCAATTTTTCGTTTCTCTGGTTTATACTCATGTGTTGTGGTTGAAACCACAATTTTGTACATCCTTGTGGGTGTACAAATTTTTCAACCAACATATCCCTAGTTTGGTTCCTCATCATATTTAGGTGCCAACACATCTAGATCCTAAGGACTTAAGGGCTAGTTGCTTTGTTCAAAGAAAATATGTACTTCATGTGTGATTGAATTTCTAAACAAGTCTCTCTTTAAGTCACCAATACTGAATCTATCATATTCACTCTCCAAAGGCTTTGTTTGGACATCCAACTAGTATCCATTTGGACCAACATCAATGGAATGAGTAAGAGATCATAATCACTAGCTGGTTTGGAGACTTCATCAAATTTGCCTTTAACGTGCTCTTCTTCTAAGGATGCATTAGTGATCTCAACTACACCAACATTAGTACTAGTGCCATCAAGAAGGTCAATAGTTTCAAAAACATCATTAGATAAATCTGAACTTGAACTCAAGGCTGCTGTTTTGTCTCTTCCTTCATGCACAATCTCATCAACAGTAGTTGTATGCATGTCTAATGAGTCATCCTGGGGCTTTATCATACACTCCTCGTGAGGTAAGGCAATCTCTCCATCCAAATTCTTAGCTATGAACTCCTTTTAATCTACCTGCTCCTCATTAACCAAATAATGTTTCAGCTTCTCCTCACATTGTTTGAAGACATTGCTAACCAAATCATATGTAATTGTAGTGATTTATTCTTGCTTCCAAATAGCCACCAACATGGATAAAATTAACTGGTAGATAATATCACTTTTGTTCATGATTAGGGTTATAATGGTTTACATGCAAGAAGATATAGTTTATTCATGATCCTTACTGATAGAAGCTATGAAATATTGGAACTTTTGAAAAATGAGATCACCACAGTCTAATCAACCAAGAGAACACTTGATCTGACCTTAGCCATAAATTCTAAAATCTTCATCCTCTTACTAAAAGAAGGGCTCTTGGTATCACCTGATCCATGAAAACTATCAATGATCAGCTGTATATCTCCCTCAATATGTCATCATTGTAGGGTGCTTCAGGAGCTGAAATTCTCATAATTTCACTGAGACAAATGGTGACTGGAAGTCTCACATCTTCATCTAGATGCTTCATAATTTGGGACTAGACTAATGCAACTAATGGTTTGGTTGCCCATTTCAACACCTCAAAATCTGATTGGTTGAATTTTGGCAGATTTATAGCAGATTTGAGAGGTAAATAATAACAGTTTGAAGAAGAGAGTTATAGCTCTTGTGAAGACAATTTTTGAATGAGGGGTTGGAGCCTCTAAAATTTGTAACAAGTAATTTAATACAGGTAGTATTTTTGCCATGGTTTTCTCTTGCAAGGGTTTCCATGTAAAAGTTGTTGATGCTCATTGTTTTCTCATATGTGCTAAATTAGAATTAAATCATTAAGAAATTAAATAAGTTTTAGAAAGGTAGAAATTGTTGTTATACTGATTCACGCCCCTCACCTCCTCTCCCACCTTCGCAAGATAATTGCGTGCAAGAGATAGTTGAACCATCAACTACCATAACTTTGAATCCATCAACCTCCTTAGTTAACAAGCCTCTCTTTGCAACATTCCTTTCATCAATAAAATTGTGAGTTGCTCCAGTATCAATAAGGGCAATAACTTGGTGCTCTCCAAGTAGTCTCCAAACTCTAAAAGACTCATTTTTATGAATGCTAGACAATTGAGCAACTACACCCCTATCATCTTGATCACTTTTAGGTCCTTCTGGAGCCTCTTCGTACTCACTCTCCTCCATATCAGTCTGTTATTCTGAAATTTCAGAATCTGATCCATTGGCTGAATAGGCCTCCATTTGATGTGCATTGCCCTTTCCATGACACCTATGACCCGGGGCCCATGGTTCTTTGCATGAGTAACATAGATTCTTCCTTCGGAGCTCTTGGCGGAGCTCATCATCCATTCGAGGGGGAAACTTCTTCGACTGATTGGAAAATTTCTTCTTATCTTTTTGATAGGAGAGGCTTGAACTAAAATTTTGGCTTAGGGGCAGCCAACTCCATGCTCCTTGATTTTTTGATTGCTTCAGCCAAGGTGGGTGGATCAAAGGCTTTAAACCATCCTTTCAAGGGTTCTTCAAGTCCTTCATTGAATAGAACTACTAGCCTTTTCTAAAAAATACCGGTAACCATAACTGAAAGGCTTTGAAACTCAACTATGTAGGTGTCCAAAGAGCCCTTCTGCTTTAATTGTGCAAGCTCCCGAAATTTCACCTCTGGATCTTTAGTATCAAATATTTCAATGAGCTTGTTGGTGAACTCATTATAGGTGTTAATCAAGCCATGGCCAAGGGTGACCAACCCATGATACCACCACTTTTGAGCAGCTCCATCCAAGTGCAAGGTAGCAAACTTGATAGCATCTTCCTCTGGCATTGGCCTCAAAGACAAATATTTGTCCAACTTCTTAACCCATGCTCTAGCCGAACACTTATTGCTCCCATCAAAATGAGCTCGAGTCACCTTCCCAAGAGCTTGTTGATAGTCTCTCGGAGCGGAATAACGGCTCTCATATCTCCCATCCCTTCTCTTCTTCTGGTTCATGTATTGGTCAAGGGTGAGGATGTTTCGAATCTCCGTTGGAAGAGAGGCATACTCCATGTAGCTAGCCCTTATCTCATCGGCCATTGGAACCTCCACTTCAGGTGGCGGTGCTTCCTTTGGAAGGAAGACGGGTTGCAAAGGTCTTGAAACAGACCCAACGGGAGTTCCACCATTGTTGCTACTCTGGTTGCTTCCATTCCTATTTCCTCCAGAGTTATTAGAGGTGCTGGCATTATTTCCATTAGTGGGTTGATTAGGAATGCCACCAGCATTTTGATTTAATTTTGCCAACAACTAGGACATCATGTCCAACATGGTATCAAACTTCTTTTCAACTCTCTCTGCGGCCCCATTAGAATCTGATGTTCTTTCTGCCATGGTATCAACTGAATCAGCGGAATCAACTTCTATCTCTTTGCTTCTCAAAACCTCAGAAAAAGTCTCTTCAACTGGAATAGTTGGAATCTGATACTGTTGTCTTTTCTGTTCTATGTTGTAGTATATGACGTCTCTATCACTCATGGAGAACTCTGACTACACAGGCTGGCAGGATAACCATCTCTGATACCACTGAGATAGGCCCCTTAATTTGTTTTTTGGTTTTTTCACAATTAGCAATCAACACCAACACTCGTTAGGGTTAGATAATGAAAATCAACACTGCTGAAAGTAACCCTTTCACTTTCTGATCACCGAGAGCCCAATATGGGAAGGTGAGAGCATACGGTGTCAAGGGGATCATTAGCTCAATAAACTGCCGGAAATGAAATCTCAAATACAGTACTGGGCAGCAAGCCAACCCCTTCCGCTTATCTAGCAGGTGTAAGAACTTCTACAACAGTATAGCGGTGCAACCAGCCAATTTAGAAGATTACAAAACTGAAAGAATATCAATCATAGCAATCACTCAACCACTTATTCAGTGGGAGGACTGAAAATGAAATTACAATCAACTCAACCGCTTATTCAGTGGGAGGACAACATTACAACAAATAAGGTGGCAAGCCGGCCTCTTCCACTTATGTAGTGGGACTAAGAGAAACAATCCAAATAGATAGCTGTTAGTACTACTAATCATCTTTACAATGCAAACATGGATTATCATAATTATGAAAAATCACTATCCAGAGCTAGGCGGCGAAGCCAGCCTCTTCCACTTATGCAGTGGGACTAGAGAAATCAATAGAAATTGTTGTTAGTACTACTAACCAGCATTACAAAATGATTCATCATAGATATTCAAATGCTAATAACCAAACCAACAGCTGCAACTTATTACCAAGACCCTTCTCACCACACATTACTCACACACCTGAAAACCAACTTCAGTCTCGAAAAACTGAATTTGAAGTGAATGAACAGCAGGCTGGAAATGAAGACCAGCAACATAAAACCCCCACAAAACACTTCTATCTCACTCCAAACACACCCAAATTAACTCTAAACACACCCCCAAAGACCAAAGAAATTCAACGACTAGAGCAGAACTAAGAAAATGATGCTAACAATTCAGAATCAGCATAACACGCAACCCAAACATCTCCCAACAAGGGCATCTACAACAAAAAAGTACGACTTGCAATATAAAATCCAATACTCTGAGATATTCAACGAAAACTTACAAGATGAATCGCCCAATGCATAGGAATTGAACAAGCAAACACCCAGAATGAGCTGACACACACACACAAGGAGCTACGAACAAAAACACGCTTCAACTACACTGGAAAACAACAACCTGGAAACACACTACAACACTCCCAAAAATCATAAATCCATAAAACTTCATCTTCATTGAGCCCCAATCTGCTCCTCTGGATGAGAAACAGTCACAGATTCAGCTAGGCGCTATCTCTCAAGCACGAAACTGAAAACACTAGGAGGTAAGCATCCCTCGAAGCAAAAGTTTGACAGTATTTTAGTAGCACTTCGTTATCAAAGCAAGAATGGATACCAAAATGAGAGCCCAAGGCTTGTATTTATAACTTTTTGCCAACCAAATTCAAATTCAAATGCTCTCCAAATGCGCCCAAACCAAATGCCATTCCATTTCACCCACATTTGGTGTTGTATTTCATTTCATTTCCTCGCACAAGTTTGCCCAACTCACATTCACCCTTAATCACCCTTTTTTGATAAATGTAAGTTTCATAAAATAAAGTGTAAAGTGGGCGCCCAACTATGACTTCCAAATAAAAATATAACTAAGGCAATATACTTTGAAAATCGCCCCATTTGCCTTGAGTTATAATTTAGTCAGTAACACCATGTCGACCCCCTTGAAGTCATAAACAAATTTCGCCTAGGCCAGGGATAAAAATAAAGTATTAAAAAATACTTCCTCTTCCAAATACTGAATATTGCCAAAATGAACTGAGGCCAAGGTGCTAAACTGCATTGCCGAAAATAGACACTGAGCTGAGTTGCCGAAACCCTGCTAAAAATAGCATTGCCAAAAATAGTACTTATTATAAGTAGCATACTGCTAAAAATAGTAAGTGTTTCCAAAGTGATTTTTACCACATTTTGAGCAGTTGCCGAACTTACTAAAAATAGTAAGTCCTAGAAAGGTCTTCAAATTGATTTGCATGTTATACCATCGCAGATCTCTCAGAAAACCCAGAAAAACCTAGAGAACTCAACTGCTTCTACCTCCACTTACTAAAAATAGTAAGTCAGTTAAACTCCATTACTTGCTAAACATGTACCCTCATTGCTAAGATTTCTGAAAACCCAGAAGGAATCCAGAACCCAAACTGACAAACTCCAACATGCAAGCCTTCGAAAATGCAAAAATATCCTCCCAGAGGTAGGAAACCCTAATTTCTGCTTCCGACTAGCCTACGGGTCTCTAAAATAGGCTAACGGTCAACTACACTGATTACTGCCGAGAAGGGGACATTACAGTAACATAGCTATAGGTGAAACCTATGAATTAACTAATTTGGGCTTTGCTAGTTAGACATCTTACCTCTCATTCCATCAATTCTTTCTCAATCACCATAAAGTCCATTAAAGGTGTGTACCTTGGCCAGGGTGGGTGTGCACCTTGGCTAGGTGCGCACCCTAGCCAAGGTGTGTACCTAATATGTTTCGTTCTGCCTCTTTTTCTTGCTTTCAAGTTTTTCTTCATGGAGCTTCCTATTCCTTTTTTACTTTCTTTGTGTCTTTTGATCCTCTTCCATTGTGCCTTTCTATCATTGTAGAATAACTGGGGCTTTCTCTCCACAAAATAGCAGCATAAGAAAAGACTTCTCTTGGATTAGTTCAGAAGGGAAAATTGACTGAACTTGAGATGAGGGAGTAAGCTGTTTGTTGTAATTCTTGACATATGAACTTTGTTAGAAAAATAC
Source organism: Cryptomeria japonica (assembly GCF_030272615.1). Lineage (NCBI taxonomy): Eukaryota > Viridiplantae > Streptophyta > Pinopsida > Cupressales > Cupressaceae > Cryptomeria > Cryptomeria japonica. Next base: position 407,084,126 of record NC_081408.1, read on the forward strand.
TTTGTAATGATGCTGATAAACTTAATAATATCAACAAAAATTTATGTGCTATTATAACCTAATGGCACAGATCCCAAAAAATAATGACAATCATAGGCTCATAGCATACATGATAACAGCTAAAAGAGAATCTAGAGACAAAATTAAGAGCTATTCCAGTGGTCATTCCTCTAGTTCAAGTAAGTAACATATATCCAAAGCATTGATCAAGGCTAACAAGGATGTTTACATGCTCACTGCATAATTTTCATAGATTATGGAAAGTGGTGGTGAACTTGGATAATATTAACTACTAAACTGTTTGTTTTACTTCTGTTATGACTTAAAAATGCAGATTTATTACTGATCAGGCAGTAGATATGCATGAATAAATTAATAACTTAAACTACATTTTTTTACATTATGCTATTTTGGGTGCATTGAAAGCAGTCAACCTACCCGATGGTTGGCAACTCCAATGCAACTAAGCATCATCTTATGATAAAAGTTCTTCATGTGGATTTGTAGGATTGGACAAATTCTAGATAACTTTGACTTTAATTGTTGCCTCTTGTTGGTACTGTTGATATATTTTTAAAAACTTCTGCATTTATTATTTGAGTAGCACATCGAAATGTATGCTAGATGAACAAAGAAACAATATGTTGTGTTATTCAACATTCATTACTACTAGTATGAATGTATTGCTAATGGTTACTCATAGAGTTCCTTAAGTTCTCTGTAATTTAAAATAAAGAGCTTTTTAGCCTATTACAATGGATATTTGAAGTCTCATTTGAGTTCCAACTGGAAACCACTAAAAAGACCTGATTGTCACAACACTGCTGACAGCCCGACACATGTGAATATCTCCCTATGTTGATTTTTTTACTGACAATTATGAATTCTTTAAACTTGCATGATCAATTTCAGTAAAGAGATAAAATCCAAGAATGAGGTTTCTAATATTTTTAGGCAAATTCCTCAATTTCTTGAAAACAATATATTGATGATGTGATTTGTAGGGAAATCAATGCTGGTTGTCTTCTTTATTGCAAGAAGATGCACTGAACCATGAATCAACAGAATGGCAGTTAACTGATGGTTGTACCATTGACAAAGATTCAATGCAGACATCTCTCACCACAGATACAAAATTGGAAGGGGGCATCCCAGAAAGAAATGTATGTGTTGATATTGTAGGCTTAAATGCAGAGTCTCCAGTGACATCTTCATTAGGAGAGTTAGATTTTGTTCATGGGAAGAAACCCAAATTGAATGAATCTCATCATATGATAGTTATTATAAACATTAGAGAATTTGATGAAGAAATGATTGGTTTTCGCCGAAGTTCCTACCAAAAGATTCTAGCTTTGGAAAAAGAGGGATTACAGGTAGTAGAAAGGGAGTACTATCTTCCAGTTGATCTGATATTTGGCACTTCTGTCTGCTTAGTATGGTATACTGCAAGAAAGCTTGGGCATTATAAATCCCTCTCACAAGACTGTACCATATCCACGGGCATTGCAAATGTGGCAGATAACCTGTTAATGTCACTGAGCTTTTCTTTTCAAGATTGTATAATGGTAAGACTGGCTATCCCTGTTTTCTTCATGTGAATTTAAGTATGTCTTGTGTGGTGCATGCTGTAGGTGTTGTCTGATAATATTTTAATTCCTTATAAATCAGACTGTGACTTCACCTGAGAAAATATAGTGAGAATATTCTTCTAGGATGCCTGCTGTAGGTGAGGGTTTTGACCTGTTTAATGGATTCGAAGATGAATTCAAGTTGAATCTGAGCTTTTTATTGCCAGTAAAGAGTTCAAACAGTTGCAGTAAAAGTTGAAAAAAACCTGATTGTGACCATTATCATTTTCTTTGAGAAACCCTAGATTTATAGCACACAAAAAGATTGAAACATTAGTAATAGAATGTAGCTGAGGATTGAAATTGTAGGAAAATGAATGAATGAAATAACTCAATAATGTATTAAATTATTAATGATTAACCATCCTTGTACATAATGTGTCCTACCCAACCTGCAATGAAGTATCCCCATTCCATGTATAGACTATACCAGCCATATGATTGTCTTAGTATCATGACAGATGCAAGTCTCTGAGATGGTTAGAACATTACAATCACTGACATACCTAATTAGACCTTGTCAAAGACAGTTGCAAGAAGCCCAACCAGGGGCTGCCACTGTACAATAGAATGGTCTGCAAAACCAATGGATGTTTCTAGCCCTAGATGAATCTGTTCCTGTTACCAAATATTTCTCGTGCCATTGCCTCCATGTAACTTGGTGCCTTCTGAGGGACATTCATGTTGCGGTGCCTCTTTATTACGCATTACATAATTTACATCCAAATAAGAGGTGAGAGGAGGTAGGGCTGGAACAAAAATCCAGATCCTCAGCCTTACCATCGCTGTACATGCCATGATATATTATGCCTTGGCCTTCTATCGTGTCAAGTGCTTTTGCACCATCCACTGCCTTTTCAGTCCTGCTGCAAGATTTCAAGCTGCCCTTGTTCGCATGCAAAAAGTTGGGATATATTAGGAAAGAAAAATATCCAGCAGCAAATTAACTATATATATATATATATATACACTATTTGTGTTTGTTCTGTAGCATTATTGAGCATTTTTTTCAAATGGGTGTTCTCTTTGTTTAACATGGTCCCTCATCAGGACAATTTCTCTCTAATTACGAAAAATCCTACTCCATTGTCTGAGGAAACTGTGATCATTTCCTTCAAAGAAACTAATCCCATGGCCCAACTATCCAGACTTTATACCTTAAATAATTCAAATTTAGACTTTTACTAGATTTATGTTTATGGTAGTAAGCTAGTAACTCTCAGAAATTCTTTGACACTACCAGCATTGGTGTATTTTGTTGCTATTGTCACATTTCAGTTTCATCCGAGAATACTTCATTGTTTCTTCTGCATATACTACAGTGAATTCCTTGCATGCCAACAATATTACATTCACTTTTATTAATTGGTCACTTCTGTATGATTATGGCTCTCTAATACAAGAACAAAGTAATTGTATTCCAAAAAGTGCAATGTTCAAAATGTGACTACTTTAGAATTGGAAGTTATATTTGAATAAAAAAATCTAACATATGCCCAGTTTGCCATAAAATTACAACACTACTACTTTCATAGCTTCATTAATTAGAATTCCTGATATTATGCAGATCTTTGAAGGCGAGGATACTTTTCTTACTGAAGTAATTGAAACTTCAGATGATCTGTATGCTTCTGCTGTTGGAATGGGGATCCGTTTGCATTGTTTTGTATCAGGATCATCAGAAACCACAGATAATATACTTTTAAACTGCATCAGAATGGCAAGGAAATTAACAGAAGTTTCTTATCCTGTTATGATGGAATCAGAAACACTAGGAGAATTCTTTCTCGCAAAATTCCCTTCAATCAACCCTGTTACTGCTCATGCAGTATTATCTTGTGCAGATACCCTCTCTGAGTTTATTTGTCTAACACTTGAACATCGAATACATTTTATGGCAAAATTTGATGTACTCAAGCTAAGTGCAATTTTATTCAGTGTACAGTGTAAATATGGTGAACTGGGAGAAACACAGTCTTGCACAACCGACTGCTCATCAACTTTGACCTCACCTTTTAATGGAGAGAGAGATTATGCTAGAACAGAAATAAACTCAGACAATCTGAACACCACAGTTAACATTCATTCAGAGGATATGCTTGAAAATGACTATTTAGATACTAATACGCCGTTTCTGTCCTTTGGATTCAAACAGCAGCCTTCAGAGATATCTCAACGATCAAATAAACAGATTTCAAAATCATGTGAATTGGTTGATAACCATGATTATCACACAAATTATGAGCATATCGCAGAACTAAATTGGGGCCGTACATTGGATGATGCTATTGGATATACAAACAGTGGCTTAGTTGATGAGTTGAATCTTTTTCCGGTCATTGAAGAATCAGTGAGCATCTGCAAGAATTCCCAGAAAGGAGCCTTTGGCAAACCCCAGTATAACATTTCTAGTGGATTTTCCAACTCCAACACAAATACTGAATATCCATTATTGGCGTCATTAAATATTAGAAATACTACTAAGCCTTCAAATTTTGATGTATTCAACCAATTGGAGCAGTTTCAGAATAATCTTCGACAGTATCCATCTTCTACCAAAATTAATGGCCAAATTGATCCATGGAACAATTCAAATAAATCTATGTTATATAGTTTCAATGTTGGAGCAACAAGAAAACAACCACAGTTGGAAAACAATATGGTACATATTTCTAGCTCCTTAGAAATGGGTGGCTGGAATGATGAGGCAGGCAACTGGAAGCAAAAATCTATAAGAGATGCTTTAGAAAGGTCACGATCAGCAAAACATCGGAAACTTTCTACTAATTCTACAGATGCAGTTTTTCGAAAAGAACCTGACTTATCATATATTCAGCACAAATTTAGGGGATCACAAGATCTTTTGCATAGGATACCAAATGAATATTCCTCAGCAGAAGGTAAAAATATGGTTTTGGAAAATCCTCATGTTTTCTCGTCCTGTCCTGGGCCCAGTCGAGGACACAAAATTCAAAGTCCATCTATTTTTGATAATTACCAATACCAAAGTGAGGTGGAATCAAGAATAGCAGGCAAGAGAAAACGGAAGAACCTTTTAATGTACTTCAACAAGAAGTCTCCAGGAATGAAAATACAGAAAAACTCAGCATCTTTATCACTGCAGTCATGGACTCCTGTTGACAAGAGGGCAAAAAAAGTAAGTTGTAGAGCTAAATAATTGCTTTCTCAACATCTGGATATATTTCTATGGACTGATATAACTCTGTGTTCCTAAACAGGCATTGACTTTTGTAAGAGGAAGTAATAAGCAAAGCCGATTAGTTTGGAGCAATACAAACAATTGAAGATTAAGGAAAAAAAGAGTTGATGAGAAGCTTGAGATCTAACCATCAAGGTTTATGGCCAACATTATCCAAGAACTATTTTTGGTGGGGAACTAACAAGTGTTTTACAGTTTGTTATGTGCATCATAAGACCTTTGTCCTTGTTTTAATTCTTTTATACATATGATATTTTAGAGCCCATAGAAAGATTGGCTCTGTTTCTTATATTTCCTTGTGTGATTTCTACGAGGAGATGTTTCACTGTTGGCAGGAGAGTGCATTTCTGTACTCTAGCATGAAGAGAAATGTATCTTACGCATAAAAGGTTGGGACATAATTTTGTGTTCAAGTTAAAGCTGTATATTGTTCATAAAGCTGTTAAAATTTGGCTAAAGATTAAAGGTCTTAAATAATAGTGACAAGAAGCATGATGAGAAAGAGTCACTCCATGCAACGTGCTATCCATGGAGAAATTTATGAGATATGCTAGAATTATAGGTCTGTTGGTCTTCCTTTTTTTGCAGTTTCCCTCATTTTAATCTTATAAATGCCTCTGCAGAATGGCCACATTTATTTTTTCGTAGTAGAAAAAACACCACCTTAAACGTGTCTATTTGCAAGTCACTACTAGTAGTAGCCATGTTCATGAGGTTTCTTACTGTTATAATTTTCTTTCCTATTTGAATGAGGGAACATTAAGCTCTTTTTTGTGATGAATGAAAAAGACACCTCAGATAAAGATATTATAATGGAAAGAATGCAAAACTAGATATCTATATTTTGAAGTGGTTGGATCTAATGGATCTAGGTGATATGGTACCCTTTGATGTTAATGAGAACTAGGGTCATGTATGTACTAAATACTCATAACCAATAGTCAACCCATGTATAGAAAAAAAATTGATGTTCTTTGTTGCATCCATATGTTTTGGACCAAATTTCAAAGTTGAATCCTTGTATTTTGTCAAGAGAAGAGTCATCTCATGATTGACTTTGTTATTTTTGCCATCTCTAGTCAATGTCTTTTCAAGCTCAAATTAAGATGCTTGGACTAGGAAGAAAAAGCAAATGATGTCTTAAAAGATATGCTGGAAATATTGTTACCATTGATGTCAAAAGGGGAAATAATGTCAAGGTGATTTATTATTGATGTCAAAGGAGTTTAAATCAAAATTTATTCATTGAGTTTTAAAGATAAATACTTGAATTTTAAGGGTTGGTTGACATATGTATTTATAATAAACTAAATTTATTTATGTGTTAAAGCTGGCCGATCTCCTTCATAAAATAAATACTTGGGGAATTAAAATAAATGTATTTATTTGCAAAAGTTGGCCGACCTCCTTGGTGAAATTAAATTAAAATTATTATTTTCATATTGGGACAACCTCTTGAGTGAAAAGGCATGATTAGGGTATAAATAAAAGATGAAGTTGAGGTAAAACCATAAAGCAATGAATGAAATATCTTTCAGATTTAGAGAAGAAGTATATTCTCCATCAACAGATTTGTAGCAGACCTTCAAGGTGACTTAAGGCAGATTTAAGGCAGAAATTCAAGGTGATTTAAGAAAGATTCGCAGCAAAATTTTCAAGGAGTTTTATAGTAGATTTTTGGAGGTGATTTGTAGTGAATTTGGAAGACCTAAGAGCAGATTTGGAGCATACTTAAGAGCAATCTTATAGCAGATTTTTGGAGGTAATTTGTAGCAGATCCAGAGAAAATATAGAGTAGTAGATATGAAGAATATTGGAGACTTGTTTTAAAGAAGGTTAGAGCAGATTTGCAAAGACATTAAGAGAAGATTTATGAAAAGATCTGGAGTAGATTTGTGAAGAGGTTTTAGAACAGAATTGTGAAGAAGTTGAAGTGATTCATAGCAGATTCAAGATGGATTATTGCAGACCTATTGATATTTAAGGTTGATTAATAAGGTGATTTTTTTGTAAAAGAGGTTGGTTCCTCCTTCCTAAAGGAGAGATTGGTGTCTCTCTCTAAGTTGATGCTTAGTTGTACGGGTTGGCGCCTCTAGTAAGCTGGTGCCTATGAATTGAGGAGATTGGTGTCTTCGAGTTGATGCCTACGAAGTTTGTAAGACAAGTTTATATAAGCAATATTTTCATGTTGTGGTTTTCTTGCATTTGGGTTTCAACCTAAATCTTGTGTTATTCTTGTGTTGTGTAATTGTTGTATCTTATGTGAATGATATTATGCAATTGATATGCTCATTGTATTATGTTTGAAAAAGTTAAAAGATTGTATTATACTGATTCATGTCCCTCTACCACCCCCCTTGTCCCCCTCCTTCGCCGCACCTCTCGATATAATCATGTGCACGTCAAGACATAAAAGTGGGCCTTATTAAAGGATGTATAGATTGTGAAAGGTTTTAGTTTGTTGAGGTGATGATTACCTTCTTCTAGTTTTTGAAACTTTGTTCCAAGCTTGGATTGTTCAAAGCTAATTTGGTTCCAATAGATTTGGCATCCAATGTTCACCATTGCAAGCACTTTATAACAAGGTTTTTGTGCTCATTTAGCTTCTTGGATTGCTTTCATAAGCACATCATGTGTTTCTTTTTATATGAAACAGTCATCTTATTGTTGCAAATGCTAGTAACTCTCATAGTGTTCTTGTAAGGGAGAATTAGAGGCTTATCACTCATCACAAACACATGCCAAGGCTTGAAAAATGAAAGAAAATTGTCACGAGAAAGTACAATATGATGAGCCAATTGTTAGAAGGGATGAACACAAGTTTGGAGGTTTAAAAATTGCAACAACACACATGGGTGCATGCCCATGGGACAAGACAAATTTCAAGTTTAAAAACATGCCAAGATAAGGAACAAGCACATGCTACTATGTCAAAGAGATTTTTTTAATAGAATTAAATAGTTCACACTCCTTAATAATTAATATCATTCCTACTAAGATGAATGAAGTAGATTCAACATTGATTAAAATTCCCTTTTTACCTTGAGTACAACTATGTCAATGTTTTCCCCGAGGTGAATTAAAAATGAATCGCCTTTAGTTTTATTTGCCATGCACGAGTCACTAAAAAAACACATATGGATTGTAATTAGATTGTCATATTGTTTGTATTAGGATTTTAGTTTAGTTTTTGTTATAGGGATATTCTCCTAATTTGAATTATTGTTCTACCATACATGATACTCTATTTTGTGTCACACTAGAAGATACAAATTAAAATGTGAACAATTTTTGGTGATTCCATTATGAATTAACAGTAGAAAACTATCCATATGCAATCTACACGTCCATTTTTCTAGAAAGAAAAAAAATCATTTGAAAAATATCTAGCTACAACTCTCCTCACTTGGGGCTCTTTTCTTTGGAACCTTGGTTTTGATTCATTGTATTGATGCTCCAACCAAGAGGATGGATGAGAAAATAGGTGGATGGAAGGGGTTCTTCATCGAACTCTCATAGAAGCACTATTTACTCCACCCACCCTTGAACTCCTTTGTGGGTTGAGTAGGGGGAATTCATTAGATCCCCATGCGCATGAAGAAAATGGATTTTATCGATCTTGCTTTAGAGTCATTAAATCATTTTCCTCTAAAAGAAGGTTCTCTATTTGGACCAAGTCTTGTTGAAATATGTTCAACTTCAAAAGGAGAATCACTATAAGAAATCATTGATAAAAGGGCAACAACATCAATGGTTTGTTTGTTGCCTCTAATTAAACATCATGAGCTTCCTCGAGGATAATTTAAAGTCTTTCCAAAGCTTTTCAACCAACATCAATATGAGCATATTTCAATGTCCACAAAAGAATATGGAATTTTGGGTGTTGATCATGAATATATTGTAGTTGTTTAATTTGTTGAGACTTTGACAAATGAAGTTGTAGATTGGTTTCATCATGTTCAAGTTTGTTCTATCACCAATTGGAACACTATGACTAACACATTTCTTGTGTACTTCAAACCAACAAAAGATAGTTATATTTTATTTTCTTAAGTGCTATGAACAATGATAATGAGCCTATGAGGGAGTTTTTTTTGCAATATTCAATTTTTCATTCATTAGATTTAATAGCACCCTAAAGGCATCTTCTAAGTTCCTTCATAAATGCTTTGTGTTTAGATATTATTTTCTTCTTTAAAGCATGTTATACTATTAAATCGGAGGATGTTCCAAGTGATTTTAGGTGGCAAATTCACAAAGATTTAATCAAGGTAAATGATGAAATGCCCCAAATTTTACTAATGACAAAAATGGTTAAAATAGGCTAACAATTTTTTGGCATTAATGAATGCAACTCTTAACAATGGTACAATATGTGCTAACTCACTAGTGTTGTCATCACAAATACAATCCTACACAACAAAATACTTTGCATACATAGAAGATGTATAGATACCCACAACTGGTGTGGTGTAAGAGCACCTAATTGGTCATATGCCTCTATGAGGCCAATCTGAGATTTTAGTCTCATTTCATGTTGAATGTGTCTAAATAAGGTCATATGGACCATTTCATGTTATTTTTAATCATTTTTAATCATTTGTAATCATTTGTAATCATTTCCTTTCAATTGTATGGTTTTTGACTCCATTCGGGCCTTGTAGTCCTACTAGGTCTTGATTGGGTCAACCTTGGTCAAACCATTCCAAGTGGGTCACAAATGGTTGTAGTTGATTTTGTTGGTCTATTTAAGTCCATTTTGACATGGATTGGTGGCTAGAAACATATTTTGAGTCATTTGGGTATATTGAGCAAAAGTTGTCAAAGTTGCTCAAAAAAATTGCTAATGCAACTTTTACACTTTTTAATGTTAATCATGTTTCCAACGATCATGTAGTTTGAAAGTTGGTTTGAGTTGTTGTAACCATTGATTAAATGTATAAAATGACCTTGGAAAGGTCGAATGATGTTTGAAGAGTTGGTATGTATGTTTTGAGAAAGAAAAATCAATAAAATTTTGAAGTTTTCTTTGCAAATTCCTGCAACAGCGCTGCTAAAACACGCATAACCTTTTTGTACAGATAGATCAGAATGTGAGGTTGAATTTTTTGGAAATCCATGTGTCTTACCTTTCATTCAAGACCGATTTTGTGATATTTGGTTTCGATTTGTGCATTTGGTGAGTGTTTTTCTAAAAACTGCCCTGTAACCCTAGTTTTAAGGGCTAAGACTGAGAAAAATGAATAACTCGCCATTCCATTGAGATCAGAAGCTCAAATATAGTGGAATGGTAGATATAGGGGTTATAAAAGTGGGTTTCTTTAAGTTTTTGCAGGGGTGAACTTTTGAAGCATTTTTGGTGCAATGATTGCCTAACATCACCATGTGTTAGGTTGAAGAAGTGAGGGTTTGAGTGGGTTTGTGTTAAATATGAATTATTGGCTGCCCAAAACCTATTGAAATGGTGTTTTGGGGATGTGTGACACCTTTCCATATCATTGTTTTAGTTGTGGAATGTAAAAATAAGACACTTGCTTTGTAAAATAGGGCTAACTGGGGCTCTAGAGCAGTGGTAGAAGTCAATTTTTTATGCATACTCTCCAAAACACCCTAGGTTCATTTTGAGATATGTTTTATAAATCCAAAAAGGGTATCCAAAAATCATTTCAAGGTCCTAATATTTGGTGTATTTCAAAATATATTAATGACAGTTCTAAAAGGGAGGGCTATTAGGAATTTGAGGTGGTTGTGAAGCATGTCATCATCCCACATGTCAAATAACATATACAATGCATGGGAAATGTCTGTATCAATGTCCTAAGTTGTTTTAAATGGCTTCCCTTGAGAATCCAAGTGTTTTGTTGGTTCTCACTAAGTTGGTTCAGTTTTGACTAGGTCTAGGGAACCTAGTGTGTTGGGTAAGTTGGGAGAAAGAACCCCTTAAATGTGTATCTATCTTGGTGATTTGAAAACCTATTTTTGGATCACCATAAGTATCCATCCACCTTTGCATCATGGTGTCGTCATCTCAATCCATGAAAGGTGACATGCATCATGATGCAACATACTCTCACACATGATTGAAATACTTAAGGGCATGCATGGGGGAAGTGTCACGGGTCACTAAACCCAAGGTAACAAGCATGAGAGATAGAGTCTCACTTTAAACTTAGTGCATAGGTAATGGTCTACCATCACACAAAAACAAAAACCAAAGATAAATATAATTAAATAATTCATATTAATTAACATCATATCCACTAAGACGAATGAAATGTATTTAACATTTTTTTTTGAGAAAAGGGGGTAAAAATTTATTGAATCAGAAAAGCATTACAAAACCAAAAGAGGTTCCCAAGAACCTACATCCTCCTATCCTCCAAAATTAAACTCTCCAAAGTCTCAGCATAATCTGAGTGCAAGAGACCCTGATCCTCCACATCCCACCTGACAAGGTTCTCAAAGGCCCATTTAGCCAATCAATTAGCCACTCTATTCCATTCACGTGGGATATGCCAAAAAGAAACATGTTCCAAATCAGAACAAATCTATAAAATCTGCCTTGCAACCAGGGCCAGTTGCCAATCAACACTATCTAATCTTCGTTCTTTCAGTATATCCACCACCACCTGAGAATCAGTCTCACAGATGATGCGCTTCCACCCAAGAGAGCACCCTTTCTCCACAACATAAAGAATAAAAAGAGCCTCCATAAAATTATTAGACTGGTGAACCTTATATGAAGAGAAAAAGAATACAACTTCAACCTTACTTTCCCTACCAATACCTGCATGCCCTGGGTTCCCTCTAGAAGAGCCATCAGTATTGATCTTTAGAAATCCCTCCAGAGGAGAAAGCCACCACCCATCTTTGTGAATCGTTTATTTGGTGTGTCTGACTCAAGTACCAAAAGAGGAGGTTGAGCCGTTCCCAACCAAATTAAGATTCCTCATAACCACCAAATCACTAGCATCACTAGTCTCAGACAAGTCACACGTAGCTGAAAATAGTCTCTTGTAACTTACTGAGAATCCGAAGCTACAGACGCATGCTTACCATATTTGACTCCTGAAAGATCCTTCGATTCCTTTCAAGCCAAAGATTCCAATTAATAAAAGAGGGGCCCACAACCCAAGCAATCTGAAAAAAATAAGCCTTCGTTGGGGGGCGACCCAAGCTTCCCCAATATTCGACAAGAGAAGAGGTATGCACACAAGAGTGATTTTAAGCCCCCCACTAGAAGTGCCAGACCTCCCTAGCATAAGAACATTGGAAGAAGAGATGTGAGGTACATTCCTCACAAGCCTTGCAAAGAACACAAATAGAAGGGCCCTGAAAACCTCTCTTCAACAAATTCTCCCAAGTGAGACACCTATTTTGAGCCACCAACCAAAGAAAAAAATTGCATTTAGGCCAAGAGAACCTATTCCACACTTACTTCCACCAAGGCACCTTGTCTTGGCCATACAACTGTCTAGCCAATTCTAGATAACCTGAAGCCACAATAAATTTTCCATTTGGGTTTGGGCTCCACCCCAGGTGGCTAGTCCTGAGGATCCTTCCAGCAAGTCACCTCCATTTGACCCTTAACCTTAGTAGTCTTAAAGTCATCCACTGTACTCCAACCAACAACAGTCAAGATGTCACAGAGAGATGGGAGATGAGGAAACTCAGAAATGATTGGAGGATGACCATCCCAAGAATCATGCCAAAAAAGAGCCTTTGAACCCCTATTGCAAACCTAAAAAATACCCTCCTTGATAAGCTTAGCCCCCCTTTTTAGGGTCTCCCAAATCATGGACCCCTTACCATCCATACTACACCAAGGAACATCTTGGCTGCTAACACCCCAGAGGTACTTATGAGTAAGGATTTTAGCCCAACCTTGATCTTGGCACGCACACCACCTCTAGTATAACTTAGCTACTAAAGCATGGGCAATCAAAACCACAGAATGAAGCCCAATACCTCCTTCATCTTGAGGCCTACAAACAGTTTTCCACCTGACCAAGCTCCATTTTGAAGAAAGAAGACTACTAGACCAAAGGAGTTGGCAAGATAGAGCATCAAAATCCTTAATAAAATTGCGGGGGGGGGGGGGGGGGGACTTGCACGAAGCATCTGTAGATAGGAAGAGCCTACACAAATGACTTGAGGAGAGTCACCCTACCATTCAAACCAAAATATTATGCATTGAGATCCACACCAAGGGGGATCCCAAGATAAACCAAAGGCAAAGAACCAATTTGAAATCTAAGAATACGAGCAATTATGCTCTGAATAAGGCAAAGAGTATTAAAGAAATAAATAGAAGACTTGGCCTCATTAACTTTTTTCCTAGAGGCAGCCATATAAATGCCCAAAGATTTTCTAAAATCGATTGCTTCATTAATTCTAGCCAAACCCAACAAAGTTGTATCATCAACAAACTGGAGATGATAAGACGAAGGAAGACTATTGCACGAGCTCCAGTCCTGAATAAGTCCCAATCCAACCCGAGACTTAATAAACCTACCAAGACCCTCAGCCATAATGATAAACAAATAAGGGCAAAGGGGATCACCTTGTCGTAGACCCCTTGAGGAACTAAACAACTCAAATGGCTCTCCATTCACCAGAATAGAGAAAGATGTGGACGTAACACAACTCATGACCCAATTAACCCAATCACCACAAAATCCAAAAGTAAGGAGAATTTCTTGAAGGAAAGACCATTTGAGTCTATCATAAGCCTTGGCCATATCAAGTTTGATGAACATAGCCTTATCCTTAGAAGTGGCCATAGAATGAAGAGCCTCAACCACAATGACAACATCCAAAATCTGTCTGCCGAAAACAAACTCACCCTGCTCCTCAGAGATCAAAGTTTTCAAGCATGGCTTTAGTCTTTCTGCAATCAACTTGATGATAATCTTGTAAACCACATTACACAAAGTAGTGGGACAAAATTGGTGCAGACTATTAGCATCATCATTTTTGGGAATAAGAGCCAAAAAGGTGCAATTCATGACCCTCAACATCTGCTTATTTCTTCAAGACTCTTGAACCGCCTCTAAAAGATCCAAATTAATATTCCCAGAATTCCTGAAAAAACTCAATGGGAAAGCTATCAAGGACAGGGGACTTACCTTTCTTCATTTGAAAGACAACACCTTCCAATTCCTCCAGAGAAATGGGCCGAAGGAGAGCCTCATTCATCTCACTAGAAACCAAAGAGGGAATACAAGCTACGATAGTGACAACTTCTTCAACATTAGGAGAATCTTCAATGAACAGAGAGGAGAAGTATTGCGAAGCCTCACGAGAGATGTCTCCCATAAAGGAGAGATGAACACCCGCCAAAGAGACAAGAGAAAGAAAGAAATAAGTATTGCTCCTGGCTTTAACAAAATTTTGGAAGAAAGCAATATTCTTATCACCTTCCTGTAGCCAATCAATGCAAGATTTTTGCTTCCCATTCTTCCAACTCCTTAACAGCCCGAGCCTCCTCCCTACTTAGCTACATAGTAACCCCTCGATCATGTATCAACCGAGTGATACTGTCCAACCGGTCTTGAGCTACTCTCTTATTAATATGTAAATTCCCAAACCGATGCTTATTCCATCTCTTGGGCTTATACTTCACATACATCAGTCTTTTAACAAATGAATACATGGCTCTACCATCAGCATGCCTCCCTTCGTACCACCAACCAGTCATTGGGTCATGGAGAGAAGAATCTCGCAACCATATGAGTTGAAATTTAAAAGATGGGTTCTTTAAGGCCTTGAAACAAATAGTTCAGAATTTGATTGGCCAATGATCCGAGCCTTTCCAATCCAAGATCCCCAAACTAGAAGTCCATCCATGGCTCAACCAGAAGCAAGATACAAGAAACCTATCCAGCCTTTCTGAATTAGCATTAGCTCCACATCTCCTATTGTTCCATGTAAAAATGTCATTATTCGGCTTCAAATCAATAATATCCAAAGTATCAATACTATCACGAAGAAGAATGGACGAAGGGTCCAACCTAAACAAGCCCCCTCTTTTCTCCTCCAAGCAACAAACCACATTAAAGTCCCCAGCCAAAATCCAAGGGAGGAAAGGCACAAGAGAGCGAACAAATCCAATGTGCTCCCAGAGTTGTAACTTGCCCCCAAGGTTAGTAGGAGCATAAACATTAGTCAAAAGGCAAATTTCACTTGATTCCAAGTGAGAGGCAACCATAGAGATAGATGATTGATTTGAAATCCACCAAAGATGAGTAACCTTCTGTGGATCCCAAAAACAAGCCAACCCACCCGAATTGCCATGAGCCCCAACACCTTGACAAAACCCATGAGACCAAATCCTAGAAGCTTTATTAAGTAACCCCTCAATAGTCAGTTTAGTTTCCTGAATAAAGACATCATTAGGACAATGAGAACTAATTAAATCTCGAATAGCCTTTTGTCTAGGGATGCTATTCAAACCCTTAACATTTCAAGATAACACAATCATTTTTGGGTCTACAAGAAATGAGAGTCAATGGTCTTCACTAACCCTGATTGCACCAATTAACTTAACCTTCTATTGATCCTTCTTATGACCCACCTTTACAATCTTCTCTGCAGGCCCCTTTTTAATTTTTTTTGATGCAAGCCCAAAACAAGAGAAGCCCACCATGTTTTCCAGTTTCCTTAACCTCTGATCCCTTTGGAGGAGGGGAGGGCACTCATTCCCTTCTTTGCATCTACTACTCTCCAGCATCTTAGAACTCAGTAAAAGAGAATCAATATCCATTTGGGCAACATATCCTCCAACCCGAGGTTCATAAGGAGGAGAAATATCTTGCTCAGTATTTGATTTCCCAATATCCATAGTTGCCTGCTTAGTGGGAATACCCACAAGGGCATCATCAACTTGCTCCTCAACCTCTAACCCATTAAATCTATTAAAGCCTTCATCTCTTTGTCTATCATTCGGGGTCCTTTTTTGACCTCTGCCTTTATTCTTGGCTTTGACAGGTATAAAGCCCTCCTTATCTTCCATCATTGGCGCTTTCCACTTATCCTTCTTTGATGGAGAATGAGTATTTCCAATACCAGTATCCCAAATAGGATTGGATTTAGGACACATCCTCTGCAAATGACCATACTCATGGCAAATCCGATAATGAAATGGAAGAGTTTCATAATCAATTTGTTGGATCCAAGAACTGGAACCTAAACAAATTTCCATGGAATCTAGTAGAGGTTTACTTAAATCAATTTCAATACATACACAAGCAAAGGTAATTACCTTTTTATCCGAGGTCTAATGCGATGGGCCAACAAGTTTTCCAAGTAGCGAGGCTACTTTATGAAAAATATCTTCTCTCCAGAACTCCAGGGGAAACCATAGGAGCCTCACCCAAACTGCGACTTGTGAAGAAAGCTCCTTCGATTGATTAAAGCCAACATGCCAAGGCTTTAGGAAAAGCCCAACCTGATTGTAGAAATATGCCCCCCCTCAAAGGCCTTATTTCTATCTGAGATGCAAGAGAAAATAACCAGAAAGTAACCATTAGCAGCAAGCAACACCTCCATATCCCCTTTTGGATTCCATGTGTGTCGAACCCAAGATTCAAAGAACTGTAGGGAGACATGAATTCCCATGAATTTACAGATCAATGCACGATTGGATAAATAATTAACTTCCTCCTCAACGACCTCAAGATGAATCACAAGAACAAGCCTATCTACACTCCTAGCCAAGCTACCATTCACCTTCGTAGGCCTAAACTCCCCCGTTTGCGAAGATGCTTCACCTGTACCGAAACCATTCAATCCAAAGACCGGATTATGGTGCATATTTGGAGAAGAGGAGCCTCCCCTAACAACATCCTTAAAATAAAGAGCTTGCCTTGATGAAGAACTTGCATGCAAAGCCATGCAAGGCCACACTAAGCAAAAAGCACCTCCGAGACAAAACCAAAAACAAACCCTATGCAACGAAATCCACCCCTACAGCACCAAACACAGAGCAAGAAACAAAGAGGGAGACGCCAAACCACCGATCAAGACCTGGCAAAACCCGCCACCAAGGTAACCACCCCAAACAAAAGCGGCACACAACAAGTAGAGAAAACCCACCCCCCTCGAGAATGCCGAGCAAAAAATCCCCAACCCAAATCGCAACACAACATGTAGAAATAAAAGTGAGGAGGAGGTAGCACACAGCTAGGGCCTTTCGGCCTTAGCCAACACCACAGACCATCCTCAAGCAAACACCATCCTCCCACAAACCTAAATCCGAAATGGATTCAACATTGATCAAACATGTCCTTATGAGTTTTTTAGGTTCATAATTGGATTGTTTTATTCAATTGAATCAAAACTTGATGGATTTACAAATTTATGCTCATTTGTGTTATTGAATTATCAATTTATTGTGTGTTAAATCTAAATTCATAGTATTGATTTTTGGATGAAGGGTAACGATCTCGTGCTTTGGTATGACTAAGACTTGAAAGGAAAGAAGTTGATTGACAACTTAAAAAAGAAGGAAAACTTAGTCAAATTCTAAGTTGCATTACTAGCATACAATTTAACTAGGAAATGTACACCTAACACATAGTAGCAATGTCTAGTCGATATCAAAATGATTGCAATCATAAGTCAATCAAGCCTTGGAAAAAATAAAATGAGAGTATTTCTTAGCATACACGTTGGGAATCAAACGGAAGAGCATGCTTTTAGAAAAAAAAACACATCCTTCGAAATGAGCAATCAAAATCCTAAAGTCTTGCTTAGATGATAGTTAGCGAAAAGGCAATGCACTTTTGACATTGGTTTGTCTTTTGTGAGAGTGGCGATCGAGATGAAATGCAAACTTTAGATTAGTTAGCCCAATTTATTAAAGGCCTCGTCTTCTTTCATTGCCTAACTAAAGCCTAGTGATAAATCGGAGAGAAGTCTTTTGCTGATGCACATCTTGGTTGAAGTTGGTTTGTTTTGATATGTGAGGTGGCAGCAAAACGACATCCAAAAAAGACAAATGGTTTCTCCATTGAAATTGTGGAAAGATTTTTCATCTAGTCAGCAAAAGTTATTTTTTCTCGATGTGAGATAGTAACATAGAATTGCATGTCAAAGATAAGTTAAATGATGTGGTGCACTATTTCTCCAAAGCATGAATTTGTGGTTCACTTTTTTTTGACTTGCAAAGACACAATTCTTGGTTTTGATACCATTTTTGCAAATGATTGGAAATATAATTAATCTTTCTAAAGTAATTACTATGTTGAGTAATATAGATTGAACAAGCTTTAGGAGATGAAGTTGAGAATTATTTAAGTGATCAAAACAGTTTTTTTTAATAAAATGTTCATAAAGAAAAAACATCAAAATACAATTTTAAATTTAAATGAATGAAATTATTGATGAAGAAGTCTACATAATAAAGGATTTGTCAAATTAAGAGAATATAAACATCTGATTTTTAGCTAGAGGGTATGTGTGTTAAAAAAAAGTTAAATATTTAGAGTTGTAGATTGCAATGATGGATTAGTGTAAAGTGTGATCTATTAAAATGGAAAACACCTAAGGACTCAAAATATGCATTTAGATCTTATTGTGCACTTAATTGACACCTTGATTTAAGGAATTGAAACAGAGATGAAGAAAGCAATTATTCTTTCACCAACAACTCTTTGTTGCACATACAAGATGATTGTGGTTGTGCTCCAATAAAATTGTGCTTAGAGATGTTATGTGGTTGCTATTCAAATCAATGAGACTTTACTTCTTGATCTTCCTTTGAGAATGACTTCTAAGAGGGTTTATTTATATATTAGAGGGATGATTGATTATGGGTTGAGATCAATCGAAGAGATCAATAAATGAGGATTTTTTAGAGAGGACCGAGAGAAAAAGAAGCATCTTGAAAAGGTTTAAGGTTAAAAGGATTTGGACAATCAAGATTGTCTTGGGAAATGATTAATAGCGAGGATCAAAAATGAATTTTTGGGGAATTTAAAGTCTCTAAGACATGTGAAGGGTCAATATTTTGTTGGAGAAATGGATGGAAGGGATTGGATGAGATTATTTTGTGGAAAACATGGGTCATATGCATGCATGACATGCACAAGTTTGATCATAGCTTAAGCACGTTTAGGAATGTGCAAGATGATTTATTAGTTAACTAATGGATTGAAGTAGAAAAAGTAGGAGTGATGAAGGGTACCCCCCTTAAAAACCCAAATACACAAAACAACAAAGAAATAAATAAAAAATGCAAGAAAGAAACGCTTGCTTTCTATTATCCCAATAGAATGAGAACTACAACATTCAGAAAATTACATGCTATAGCTACATGGGCTCAAATCATTACAAATAAAATCAACTCTCTAAGAAAAAACTATAATTTGGAGGCACAATTTATTTTGATGGATTTGTCCCCCTGTAAACCTCAGGCCATCTCTTTATTAGCACCAATAACCACCTTAGAATTTTATAGAAAGATTAAATATTCTTCTTTTTGGTGCCCAAAGTTCTAAAAATTCATTTTCCCACCCAGGTGGATTTTTCATTGAAACTTTTGTGGCACAAGTTCTGAGAGCCATAACTTTTGACTCAAGCATCTGATTTCCTATTATGACATATCATTGGAAATCTTGTGGAGAGATCTACAATGCCAAATGCATCTAAAGATCTATTTGTCCAAATTTCAAAATTTCTTGGGGCTTCTAAGGTCCTCAATTTTGAGTTTGAAACTTCATTGGAGAAATTTCTTGGGGCAAAAACTTTAATATCTTCCAAATTGTGCATGATAATGAGATGATTCTTTCACCAATTATTTTATTTTTTTAATGTCACTCAGTGGGATCAGTTTTCATGTCCATAGGAACCTGGATAGGTTGACTTACTAAAAATAGGTGTATATTTTTTGTTGTTTCAAGCTTCTAACTATCCTACACCTCGTAAGTGTCGTCATGGGCTCCAAAACAACTAAATAAAACTACAAAACAAAAGGAATATACAATATTTCTGGTTGATGAAAGATTTCCCTTACACCTTTGGATGCTCTTGCATCAAGAAATTAAATAAATAGTTTATATGTATTTGGCTTTTTAAAGATAGGATATGAAAGGTGAACTTAATTGAATAAATGTCAAATTTATTTAATCAAGGTGGACTATCAGAGAAAGAGGGATAAAGGATAAACTAATTAAATAAATGATTGGGAAAGTGAATTAAATAAATATTTTATTTAATTAATGTTGGAAGAGGCTAAAATTGAGAGTGGTTAGGATGTGGATGATTTTAGGTGCTAATGTTTTACCCCTCTTGAAGACAACGCTAAAACTATGAAGAAGTGTCATTTTAAAAAAGAATAAAGAATAATGGATTTAGAAAAGATGGGACTAGTGTAGGATGTCCTAGTTGTTGGAAGGATAGGAGTGATCATGAAGGAGGAGGTAGATATACCGCCTTGAGTGTACATGTGAATTTAAAGAACATAGGTGTGCTCTCAAAATGAATAAAAATGATTGGAGAATGAAAATGGAAGGAGAGGATGTGCAAAATTGTGGTTTCAACCACAACATTGGAGTATAAACTCTCCTAATTTAGGGAAGGCTCCCCCTTTTCTAATACTTAACTAAAACTAATTTAATCTAATGTGGGTAGGACAACAACCTTTTCTCTTGTTTTAGAAAAGATTATGTTCTTTCCTCTTCACAGAAAAGAAACAATAAATTTGAATTAATAATAGCAGTAATTTAAAATAAAACCAGGAGAGAAAATGAAGTTTCCTGAAAGCACAAAGACTTTCGTCACCTCCTACAGGATGGGAAAACAACAAACAAGCACAAAGTCTTGAGTTTCTTAAATCATATCTACCCTTTTCAGAATGATACTATAAGAACAATGTGCAACATATGGTAGTGAAAAGTCTGCAAGTATGTGGCACCTTCAAGTCACTTTAGATGGGAATTACTATAAGCATAAACTCTTGCAACTCTTCTCAACTTCTAACAACAAACTAAACTAATTCCACCTTTGGTATTTGCAGCACAAAGTCTACAGATATTTAGAGTGAAGCTCTTCTTAACAACTTTCCACAACCTCACACAAGTACAAAGGAATGTTCCAATATGAAATAAGAACACAAAGGACACAAAGTATGGCTTCAATGCACAGTCTGAAATTCCAACTCTTTGATCTTACTTGAGAATAAACATTTTACAACTTCAAAGCTCAAAGTCTTTATGAGTGCAAAATTCTACAGAGTTTTCTTGCTTGCCCAAAAGATAAAAAATTACAATAGACCCTCTTCAGTATATATAGGAGAGGAGCCTTGAGAAAAAGGTGGGACGATCCTAACTAACTTGAGAAATTCTCTCAACCACCATGAATTATTCCAACAACAGTCCTAATTTAACTCAACTTGTAGTTGCTTTAAATGTAATTATATTTTACAATAATGCAAGTGAAAGTGACACTTGCAATTACAAAACTTGTTTTTACATGTAACTTGTTGAAACAAAATTACAAATACACAATTGAAACTAGTCTATGTGTCTGAAGACACGATTCTAACTACATCATCCTCTGCCTAGAAGGTTTTCATGTTGCTACAAGATGTTGACACTAAGTATTCAAGATGGGTGAAGGTATCAACTTGCATCATTTGATCATGAATGCTAGCGATAGTGAAAACTGCTACAAAGCATTCCTCTGCTGCATTACTCCTTTATTTGTCAAGTCCTCTTTGTGCATATGACTATTATGGCCACTTTATTAATTCACATATCCATTCACATATTCATCTTTCTAGTAGATATAAGGCTTCTTACACTACTATCATAGTACCTTGGACTGTTCTACCACCATTAAGGCACTGTCATTTGCCACCAAACTGTGTATGCCTTATTTATTCTCTACCTTCCATTGCTTTGATGGACTGATTAACATGTTGCTCACATGGCATGATTTCATTTTATTTTTCTCTGTATTCATGAATAGCTACTATATTCATTTTGCGTAACAAGCTTATCACAATTTTAATTGTTGCAGTTGCTTTATGACTATTAAGAGACTGTACCCTCTTTCTTTTGTCATTCTATTCCCCACATTACTGTGTCTTCTCTCAGATCTATGGTCTTCCTTTCAATGATAGGGCTTTTCTAATCAACTTTTGCTTTATTGGCATTGTGATTGTAATACTGCCTCCTTGATATGTTCTCTATTTTCTGTGATAGCATTGTTACCCCTTTTTCACACCTTCATTGAAAAGTGATTGCATGGTATTGACAAACAATATTGCTGCTCTTTCCCTTATTGCTTTTGTGGGATTATCCTTCACTGGTTTATAGGACTGATATGCTTCCTTTGACTATGAAAATTGTTAGAACCCTAAAATTTTCAAATTTCAGAGTTCCAGATTCATGCCAAAAAACAGATTTCTATGTTCAATCATGTGTCACATCTATAATCAAGCAGATTCTTCCATTTCCAACTCTAAGAAACCAGGTTTGGTGCATGAACAAGGTAGTCGATTTTCAGGAATGTATGTGGTTGCAAAGGCAAAATCATTCCAAGTACGCCTTTTTGAATCATAATTTCTTCTCACCTAAGCACTATTATGTCAATTTAATTGTTCATATGCACTTTGTATATCATAAATATGTTCTATGCCAAATTGTAGATCCTCTTGATAACGGTTCTTGTTTCTCTTGAGGCTAATCTATGTGCATTTTCTTAGAATATATAAATCACGAATTGAAAGGTCATATTCAAGCATTGATACCTCTTTCCCATTAAACCCTTATGTCAAACTAATTATTTGTGTGTATTATCTTCATCTTAATGAAGCCCGATGCTGAATTTCCAAGTGTTGTGAATCTATTTGCTATTTTTTATTGGCTAAAACCAAATGGAGTTTTTTCAAAATTGTTGTTTGCAGGATTACAATGTTGACCAAGTGCTCCCTTTGGATTTTAACATCTATTCGCCGGATAGATATCTTATCAGATGAAATGGTCCACGTGATTCCCTGTATGGAAATAAAACTATTTTCCAGGTTTCAGATCTTTATTAGCCCGTTTCTCATATTTTTGAAGGTAGAAGTAAACGCACTTTTCAGATGTTTGTCAGTGAAATTTTTAGGATTAAAAATTTGTCAATTTTGGTGATTAAAATCTTTGCGCTCAGAAAAGATCTTGGAAAACCGTTTGGTGAAAGTTTCTTTGGTATATGGGACTATGTGACCGTAAGATTTCATGAGAATCGAAGAATTTATGACCTGCCTTTTAATTGTTTTCTGACTGATCCCGACATAAAAATGCGTCAGAATTTTTTTTTGAATTTGAACAATCAAAGGACAACCCACTTAATATTTTGATGTCAAATGCTTCTATTTTAATTTTCACAGAGATTGGAGCTTGTTTGATGCGTTATTTTAAAATTTATATTGCCCGCGACTAGCTCGGGCAAGCCAGTTTACAAAGCAAGTATCAAAATTTGGCGAGCTACTTGAAATTTGAAATAAAACCCATGTTTTATTTCAATTATCATAACTTATGACCAATTTTTCGTGGCATTTGGATACCTAATTAGTCGGCAATGAAATTACTCCAAAATAGGCCGCAGGAGAAATATTTTATTTTATTTTCTTGCATAGTTTGAAGCAGTTTTAAAAGGAGAAGTTTGCATTGCCATCGGGTATCGGTGTAGGATATAATGTGCTAATCCCGAGAAGGTATGCTACCCTGATGAGGTTACAAAGGTAATATTGTTTTAATTTTTGACAAGGGTAAGTATATTAGTTTAATAGTTTATTTTTGTTTTAAATTAGAGGTAGAATGATTATCAAATATCATTTTTACTTTTTAATTTTAAAAGTAATTATTTTTCAAATGTTTTTTATTAAATATATTTACATTTTGAGAATTTATTTTAAGTGATTTTATTTCTTAGTTCATTTTTAAGAAAAATCACTCAATGATTTTGGGAAATTACACTATAATCTTTTGCCCTAAAACTATGAACAAAAAGATAAATATATCTCTATTAGGGTAAAATTATTTTTTACATAAGGGATCATATCATTAAAGATTTTATTTTTCTAATTATCCCTAATATAAATTTTTTCATCACTAAATTGATTATGCCATTTTGTGTGCAGAAAGGTTATACTTATTTCCAATCGGGTAGTAAGTATTTCTCACTTGAGGTTTATTGTAATGATTTTCTATTTTTTAATATTTTAAATCATTATCTTGAAATGACATTATTACATTTAATCTTGCTATGTAAATAATATTCCAATATTATTTATTTTTTGTTATCTTTTGAAAATTGAAGAGGAAATGATGATTGCAATCTGGATGGCGGCGCTGCGTGCGATGGGAGCCGAGTGCGGGCTAGGGCATCGCAGCCCTAGCATGT
This sequence comes from Cryptomeria japonica, assembly GCF_030272615.1. Taxonomy (NCBI): domain Eukaryota; kingdom Viridiplantae; phylum Streptophyta; class Pinopsida; order Cupressales; family Cupressaceae; genus Cryptomeria; species Cryptomeria japonica. The sequence continues at coordinate 407,108,369 of NC_081408.1, forward strand.
AGGTGGGCCTGTTGGCTGGTGCGACGACATGTGGGTGGAGGCTGCGGACGGGGGTGCTGCTGTGGGAAGGGTTGGCGTCGGGGTTGCGGGGGAAGTTGGTGTGGTGGCTGCGGGGGGAGGTAAGTGCTGTGGGGGCCAGGGGCTCGGGGTCCCTACGACGGGGTACCTGCGGATCTCCAGTCTGTGTGTGGGGTAGGGCTGGGGGAGGCTCAAGTTTCACGGTGGGGTGAGGGTGTTTGCTGCATGCAGGGTTTCAAGTCTTTAGCCAGCTCCCTTCGGAGAGTGGTCTCTTTGAGTGGTGAGATGCATAGATCTAGTGGTGAGGCCTCGAAGGTGCCTCATGATATGGAGCTTCGGGTTGCGGGGGGTTTGAAACCCCCATTCCATAATTTAAAGACCTATGATAATAATCTTTTTGCCTCAGAGTCTAGGGTTGGAAACGTCGGGGGTTCACGGATTTCAAAGATTAATGGCTGCCTGGAGAAGTGCAACGAGAGACCTAGGGTGAGTATTCCTCTGGAGATGATAGCGGAAGATGTTGATTACTTTTCCAAACATTCATTATACTGCAAGTTTTTGGGGATGAGGGTCTCTTTGGAGTTTTTGGAAAACTGGGCTTAGAGAACTTGGGCCCCGAAAGGGGAGATGGAGATCATGTTACTGGCAAACAACTATTTCATGGTTACCTTCAATTGCATGGAGGATCGGAGTAGGGTTTTTGAAGGAGGGCCGTATTTTTACAACCAGGTGGGATTGTTTATCAAACCCTGGCATGTAGGGTTCAACCCTTCGGAGGAACTCTCGAATAGGGTCCCAGTGTGGGTCCGCTTACCACGACTTTTGGTGGAATGCTGTCGGGAGGATGTGCTTCTTATGCTCACTTCAATGCTTGGGAGGCCAGTTAGAGCATCCTCGCAAACCCTGGGGAGAAGGGTAATGACCTCCACTCGCATTTGTGTTGAGATTGATCTTCGTAAGCCTTTGCCAAATGCTATTGATATGTGTGCGGGTTCTTATTCCTGGGTTCAACAACTGGATTATGAGACTTTACCTTTCCGGTGTCGCCTATGTCATGAGTACGGTCTCTTGCAGCGCAAGTGCCCTAGGTATAAATTGATGGTGCAACAATCTCAACAACTGACCTGTAACACAAATGGGGTTGATAAAGGAAAAGCCGCCATGACTGGGGAAGCTGTGGGTATTGATGGTTTTGTCCCAGTTAAGACAAAGAATAGGAATCGTGGAAAAAAGAGGCCCTTATAAGTGAGACAGGAGGAGGATACTTTCAACAGGTTTGAAGCCTTGGATGACCTCACCCAGCAGGAGGTAAACCCTGGGCTGAATCCTTTGGATCAAGGTGCTCCAGGGTTGGCAGATGATAGTGTAATTAGGGACTCGACCCAGGCTTTGCAAATTGTGGGGAGCCAACAAATGGAGATGGACCAGCTAGGTGTAGCCTAGTTGGGATCCATACCTAGTGCCGTAGTGGAGTTGGTTGGGGGGGAGGTTTCTCCTTTTGCTCAAAAAATGGAATCTGCTGGGGCCAAAAGTAACAAGATGGGTGTACACTTGGGTCTCCACTAGAAGGACATTAAGAAAGGATCATCAGAGGAGAAGAGTTCTAAGGCTAGAAGAAAAAAGGACTTAGAGAAGATCAAATTGATAGGGGAGAATTTGGTTGAGTCAGGGTCAGTAAAGACTTTGGATTTGCACGTTTCCAATCCCCCTAAATGATTGTTTTATCATGGAATGTGAGGGGCTTGAACAGTGGCCCTAGACAAAAAGTTGTTCGGGAGTTGATAAGGAGCCATGCTCCTGATATTCTTTTTTTGCATCAGACAAAACTTTCTGTGGAAAGTATGATGGTTCTGGTGCCAAAGATTTGGGGGAGAAGCCAGTGTCAGTGTATTGGGGCTGTGGGCTCTTTCGGGAGGGGTGACCTGTCTTTGGAACCCTCTAAGGATTCATCCTGAATGGTGGGTGGCCTCCAGATCTTCGTAATCCGGGGTTGTTTCTAGTCTTGAGACTGGGGAATATATCTTGGTTACTAACATCTATGCCCCCACTGATCTTCAGGGTAAGCAGAATTTATGGGCCCATATCTTAGGTATGCGGAGGCTGGCCCCTTGGCATCCTTGGATTATGGCAGGTGATTTCAATGCCATCCTTGAGTTGAGTGAGAATCAATGCCATCCTTGAGTTGAGTGAGAAGAAGGGGGGTGTTATGCGGTTAGAACCTTCGTCTCTCCTTTTTCGAGATAATATAGCTTCGTTGCATCTTGTTGACATTAAGCCTGGTAATGGTCTGTTCACCTAGAACAATAGGAGGATAGGGGAGTATTGAATTGCGGAAAGGTTGGATCGCTTTCTGGTCTCTAGTTTTTGGTTTGGTGGGGAGTGGTCTACTAGCTCGGAGATTCTTGATTGGAGAGGATCTGATCACTGGCCCTCAAGTTGGTTTCTTCTTCTGCTCAGGTTGCTCGCTCTCCTTCTTTCAAATTCCAACTTATGTGGCTTCTGGATCTTGCTTTGTAGACTCTTGTTGCAGATTGGTGGAGACAAGGGAGGCCGGCCTTCGGCACTGCTATGTATACTTTTGCCAAGCAATTGCAATTTGTGAAGTTTCAGCTTTAAAAGTGGAACCGTCAGGGTTTCAAAAATATTTTCCATGCTAAGAAAGCTGCTCAAATTGTGTTAAATGCAATCACCAGTGACATCAGAGAGCATGGTTTGTCTGAAGCCTTTCTTAGGGAGGAAGACAGGGCTATCATGGCTCTAGAGGAATGGGAGCTTAGGGAGGAAATATTCTGGAAACAGAGAGCTCGTATTGATTGGCTGCAAGAGGGTGATAAGAACACGACTTTTTTCTTCAACTCGGTGAAAGATAGAAGACATAGAAATGCCATTCCGGTTCTGGTTAATGATAGAGGTGAGCAACTCTTATCATTATAGGAGATTTCTAGGGAGTCTTTAATTTATTTCCGGGCCCTCTTCAGGGAGGAGGCTTAGGGGGAACCGGTAGAGGAGAATCAAGTTCTTGATTGCATCCCTTATTTAGTTACTAGGGAGATGAATGAGCAGCTTATGGGTCCCATTTCATTGGAGGAACTTGAGAGGATTGTTTTTCACATGAGAAAGGGAAAGGCCCCTAGTGTGGATGGGTTCCCGGTTGAATTCTTTCAAGAGTTCTGGGATATTATCAAATTGGATTTATGGGAAGTAGTTCAGGAGTCCCAGAGGAATAAGCTGATGCTTGAGGCGTTGAATGCAACTTTCATTGCACTCATCCCCAAGTGTGATGGGGCTGACCGGTTAGGCCAATTCCGACCCATATCTCTCTACAATGTGATTTACAAGATTATCTCTAAGCTGATAGCGGATAGGTTGAAAAAGTGTCTGGGGGATGTTATCTCTAAGGAGTAGAGTGGGTTTGTGGAAGGACACCAAATCTTGGACGGGGTGGTCATAGCTACAGAGACTATTCACTCTATGGAAAATTCCAAGGAAAAAGCTATGTTCATTAAGTTGGATATGGCTAAGGCTTACGATAGAGTTGGTTGGTCCTTCCTTCAAAATATTTTTAGGGCGTTTGGCTTTGCTGACGAATGGATCCAATGGGTAATGAGCTGTGTGACGTCTACATGTTTCTCGGTGCTAATCAATGGTGACCATACTGAGTTGTTTGGTGCGTCTAGGGGTCTTCGCCAAGGGGACCCCCTTATCGCCATACTTATTCATTCTTTTGGCTAAGGGTCTAGGGAGGTTGATTAAACATAATGTGGGTCGGGGATTTATTCAAGGATGGAGCTGGGGTAATTACTTGCAATCACAGTCTCACTTGCAGTTTGTTGATGACATGGCCCTGATGGGTCTTGCTCAGATCAGAGAGGCCACTAATCTGAGAAAAGTTTTGGATGTTTATCTTGCAGCTTCGGGTCAGATGATTAATGAGGATAAATCTTCTATCCTCTTTTTCAACACTCCGGGTCCTATTCAAAGGAGGATTGCTCTTATCCTGAGATTCCAAGTTGGCCCTTATTAAGGAAGGTCTCTTTTGGATTTGCAGGAGGGGGGAAGAGGTCCTATTCTAGAATGACTCTTGGGATGGTTACCCCCCCATCCTGGATTAGTTTCCCAACCTTGGGACTCTCTACTAGAGGTTTTTGGAGGTGGGGTGGTATAGGGTGAGTGACTTCAAGGCTGTGTATAGGTGTGGGCAGCTGGAGATGGAGCGGTGGAAGGCCCCAAATGAGTGGCCGGTTGCTGGGATGGAGGAAGAGTGTGTGGAGTTATATGGCATTCTGGCGAATAGACATTGTAGTTCTCTCAAGGGTAGGGATGGACTTGCTTGGCTCTCGTATCCTAAGGGCGTCTTTACTGTTGCCAGTGGATATCGGGTACTGTTGAACCAAAGACTTCAGGGAAAAGAGGTGCCTTGGTGGAAACAGGTGTGGAATACTCTTTCTTGGCCAAATTGTAATTGCTTCGCCCAGACTTTGGCCTTGAACAAATGCCTAACTTGGGACAATATCTGCAAGCGAGGATTTTTGGGGCCTTCCATTTGTGCCTTGTGTGGTAATGGGGAGGAAGACTCTTCACACCTGTTTTTCAGATGCCCCTTCTTTATGCTTATATGGCACTACTGGTGGGGGGTGTGGAAGCATCCTTGTGTTCACGTGGATTCACTGGTGGAGTTTTGGAGCAGCTTGGGTAGACCTCCTATCTTCTCCTCCTTCCTCCAGACTGTCTGGTACATTGGGCCTATCTTCATTTTGTGGCAGATGTGGCTGGAGAGGAACAAGAGGATCTTTCGTGAGGTTAGACTGATGGTTCAGCAGTGTGGAATATAATCATAGCTATAATCAGGGAGACGGTGGAAGCTAACTATGAGGTGCATTTTCCTCTGAATAAAGACGAGGCGGATATTGTGAGCAGGTTGGGGCTGCAAGAATTGTCCCCTGCCTCTGCTTGTGTTAGGAGAGGTAGACGTTCTTTGAAGAAGGTTTAAAGGATCAGAAGATGGATCCCTCCTCAGGATGACATTATCAAAATTAATACCGATGGCTCCTCTAGGGGTAACCCAGGCCCTGCTGGGATTGGTGGTGTGGGTAGGAATTGTATGGGGGAGGTGGTCCTCTTATTTTCAGTTCATAAAGGGTGGCATTCTAATAATTTTATGGAGGGCTTTGCTATTCTCTATGCCTTGGAGTGTGCCTGGGAGTTGGGTTGTAGAAAGGTTATCTGTGAATTGGATTCACAAATTGTGGTGCATTTGTTGACAGAGCAGAAGGTGAGTGGGGTGCATTGGCAGTTGGCTGAGATTGTTTGTCAGTTTCTTCATATTAGCTCGGCTATGGAGCAGGTGTCTTTCATCCATATTCCTCATGAGTGGAATAGAGCAGCAGATTGTTTGGCCAAGTTGGCCTCGGAACATGGTAGTGACTGGAAAGTTGAAGGGTGGGATCATCTTCCCCCGGATTATTGTCAAGACCTGCAGAAGATTCTGGCTGAGGACTTGGATGGGTATGGGATTGGTTGATTTTGGGTTGGGCTTGTGGTTCTTTTCTAGGGCCTTGGGGCCTTGGGTCTCTTTGTAATTCTTGTGTCTGATTTTCAATAAAGTTTTTACCCCCTTTTTTTCCAGAAAAAATAATAAAATTGAAGAGGAAATATTTTGCTAATAGGATGAAAGATATTTATTTCGAAAGTTCTTTAAGTAAAATCATGGATAACATTGGATTTTAGTATTATAATTTTTCTTTTATCCTCTTGTAAATATTTTTACCTTTAATAAATAAATTTAATATTTTAGGGTAAATTATATTTATTGAAATGAATAAATATCTAATTATGTTTTTTATTGTGCAGAAAGTTTTCAATATTTCTTCCATGGGATAGGAAGTATTCCTTACCCTAAGAACTTCATATAATCAATATCATACAGAGAGGCATAATGATTTTTATTTTTTGCAATAGCACTTTGATAAGGATTAAAATATTATATTATTTCTTGCCTTTGAAAATTATAATTGTAATATTTTTATCAAAAGGGAAAAGTGTATGTGGTATATGATGACCTAAATAGGTTTTGATATATTATTATGTCATCTTATATTCCCTTAATGCTCTTTTCACCTTAGGTAAATAAATTGAACATATTCATTAGGGTAAATTATTTACATCATATGATAATGTTTGATTGATTTTTGCAAAGTATTTATCCTATATGATAAAATATTCCCAAGAAAGATGAAGTTGCCCTAAAAGGATGAAAAGGTATTGCAAAGTTGGAATATTTATCCATGGATATCATTTTCCAAGGGAAGTATTATTATTTAGTATAAAGTATTTTACCTTCTGTTATTATTTGGAAATATATACTATGGTAAATATTTTGTTTTATTATATGAATTAATGTTTTTAAAGTCTCAAGTATAAATATTACTTTGCAAAATATCCTCTTAATGATATACTTTGATTAAGGAGGATTAATCTTGCATTAGGGGGGAAAGGGATTATTAATCTTTCATAAGCAAAACCTAATCAAGAGTAATTAATTTTTTAAATCAATGAATTTGATTGGCTTATCTTGTGCGCACGAGATATTGAGAAGATGATGATTTTTTACCGAGCAATTTTATCAAGGTGGAGAATAAAAGACACATTATTAAAGCATCATTTAGTATTTTTTAGGGTTCTCATTTGTAATTATTTATTAAACCAGAGGGTGTGTCCTTTGGAATGCAACTGTCTGTAACTCCCTTCTGTGTATGAAAGGGTGTGTCCTTTCATATATGTCTTTTGATTCACATACTTATAGGGAGTCATTTTTGTATGCAATAAAGGGGGGAAATACTAGCTGGAAGGACTGCAAGTTATATGTATTAGGGAAGTCTATAGGAAGAAGAAGTATCTTTTTGTGCAAATAGACTGTAATGAAGTATCTTCAAGTGCAGCTTATGTATGCAATCATTTCCTAAAGATTAATATACAAGGTTCGTTGTTTCTTTTCTAAATATTGTGCATACTTTGTGTTGATGAGTTATCTTTGTCCTCTTGATAAATCTGTCATTTGATTTGCTATGATGTGCCATCACATGCTATTACATTGAATGTGAGATTGGGTTTTTATTGTTTGTGTAACACATACTGAAACCTTCATAGTTGATGATTAATATTGTCTTTGGAGTTGATAAGATCTCTTGTCCACATAGTGTCATAAATATCCCTGGATAGAGGCACTGATCTGTTATTTATCTTTTAAGGTCTTGGTTTGTTATGCATTTAAGGTCCTTGATAGAGAAACATTCTTCCCAAACCCTATATGAATTGATCTTTGCATATTTCTTTTAAGTCTTGAAAGCATTCTTATTCTTAATATACAATCATAATCATTTTTCATTTTCTTTTAAAGAGCATTCACTTAAAGCACATAATAAAGCATAATTGTAGAACAATCATTTTCTAGTTTTGCATTTGCTAACCATAAATCTTAAATCCACTTTAAATAACTCTTTTTGTACTTGAGAGGGAGAGGTATACCCACGTAGGTTCAGTGGAGCCTTAAGTGCAGAGGGATTTGGTCTTTGACCAGCTCTGTTCATTGGTCAAGGCTAGTTGGATTAGTTGAGGATCTGGCAAACCCTTAAGTTGTCCAATATGTTGTTTTCGGAACCAACAAAGACAACCATTGAAATCCCTTGCAATCGAGCCTCAGAAACCCGATTGCAAGTTATCAAAGGGTGTCTTCTTATAGTCTGAGTCTTGAAGACCAGATTACAAGTATTGATCTTGCAAAGGGAAAAAGTGAAAATGAGAATTTTGGATCTTGAGGACTATATTACATGTGAGAAAAAACAAGAGCATGTCTTGTAATTGTGGATAACGAACATGCAACTTTATATGTGTAATGAGAAAATACAAGTTTACACTTGTAATTGGATCCTAGAGACTTGTTTTCGAGTGTTTTTGAGTGCATTTTGGACCAATTTCAGGTTTTGGAGGACTAATTACAAGTGATAACAACATGTATTTGGAAGGCAACTTGAAAAAATGTCATGATATGATGTAACTAGGTTCACATAGCTCAATTTTAGGCCATTTTAAGTCAATTTCGGGTTTCCAAGACAAGATCACAAGTAACATAAAGTCATTTAAAAAAAAAAAGAATCCACTTGCAATTGGGTCTTGAAGACCTGATTACAAGTTAAAGTCTAACTTGCACTCACAACAAAAAGACCCCCACTTGCAATAAGACGCTAAAAACCCAACTTTGCAAGTAAAGATAACTTGTTGTATGCAAGGAAAAGTGGTTCGATGAAATCCAAAATGTGAAAATATTCAAAGACTTGCCCACACACCCATGGGACAATTGGTGCAAGTTATGGAGCCATGAGGAATAGCTCAACTTCCCAAGGAGTGTTCCGTGGTTCTCTATCTCACAAGGTCCCTCAAGCCAATGCCTTTGCTCTCATATCACTGAGAAAAGTGACTTAGGGATGACAAATGCAAGAACAAGGGATGCTTTTGATCGAATTTAGTATGAATGCATCCTATTTATGCATGATTCTAGTAAATGAACTAAACTAGATGATAAGAGGATGAGGTTAAAAAATACAATCCTAACATGATATACTAGCTATATGATTTAATCTAAGATTATAGAAATACTCTAAAATGATTATTAGATTTATTTCTATTACAAAGAGAGGATAAATTCTTGTTAAAATTAAGTATAAGTATGATGCTAAAGACTTGGATCCTTAGAAATGGAGGAATGAGAGCTCTATTTATAGAAGAAATGGGGCAATGGATGGTCAGGATTGAATGATCAAATCAAGGGTCAGGATTGAAAGCTATCAATCCATGTTTACAATTCTCACCAATGAAATGGTGACAATTGTTAACATAAGACTGCTTGAGAGGAGAGGTAAGAAACATTAAATTCTTGAGAAGACATGAAGATTAGGTTAAGGTTATCCATTGGATAAAGCTTTTACCCAAAGGGTAAACTCTTGTGCAATGGTTAAAGGGATAACCATGGTCAAAGCAATGAATGCTTGATGAGACCCCTGGGTTAGATGAGGGTTGAGTTAGGCAAAAAGTCTCTAACCATGCCACTAAGGGTTAGTTAACCATTAATGGTTTGAAGACTTTGGGGACAAATTTGTAAGAGTCCTTCCAAATTTGGGGGTTTTCAACAAGTTAGCTTGTTGAAGGCATAAAGGCTTTAATGCCTTTGGAAGACTTTAATCCAAATTTGAGAAGTGACCTCCTCAAATTTAGGGAAAGGGGATAATTGAAGGGTTTAGCTTAATTGATTAGGATTAGATAGGTTCTAGAAGAATTTAGGAAGAGGGTTAGGAGGCAAGTGGGAGATGTAGGAAAATGCAAGTGGGTGAGAAATAATAGGATTTAATTAAAATAAATTGTTTTATTTCAATTTGGTTGCAAGTTGAGGATTTTAAATAAATTAGATTTATTTAACTGGGGTGAACTATTTAATTAAATGTAAATTTAATTAAAAAGTAGAGAGAAGGGATTTAATTAAATAAAATGATTTATTCAATTAAATGATATAAAAGGCTTAAGTGAATTTAAATAAATAAATTGAATAATTTATTTAATTAAAATAGAGGAATGTGGGTGATTTAATTAAACTGGATTTAACTAAATAGAGGAAAGAGAATAAAATGAACATTAAATGTTCATTTAGGAATATGGTCATTTTTATACATCTACATTTTGCCCCTCTTTGAAGTGACGTGTGTGCACATGTTGATTCAAAGAAAAATGATGTGTCATCAAAATTTGATTATGATCAGTGTGATGTTGTATCGAGATGTTCATGTCGTGCCCCAAATTTAATAAATGATGTTGATAATGCCCCCTCGGGAGATGAATAAAAAATTTGAAAATTTGATTGGAGTTGATAAATTTGATTGCATTTTAAAGTTTTGTCTATGTTGAATGCGATAATTTGATTCCTCTCCTGATAATGATTTTTGTTAGGGTTAGAAGTGAGACCACGAGCAATTTACATGTTCCACCATGTAACCCTAATTTTTGTTTACCCCATAAAAAGGTAAAAAGTGGTTTCTTTTGGATCATTTGTGTTTGTTGACTTTGGAGAAAGTGACATTTGGAGAAAAAGACAAAATGTCGATTCCCTTTGCTTCTTATCGATTCGAGCACATTCGAAGGTATCGGAGGCCTGCCACGTATGGACCACCGGTAAGTCATCAATTTTTGCCCCTTTTTTGCTTTTTGTTTTGTCATTTTTTGTCATGTTTTCCAAATTTTCACGTGGATTTTCGTAGTTTAGCGCGTAGGGTCTACACCCTAGTGCATACGAAACAAAGGGTAGCGCGTCGAGTTTTAGGAACTAGGGTAGCATCTGAGTAGGGTTAAGTAGCGCAGTGGGGGGTTAGGATAGCGCATTGGCGTCTTTTGGTGTAACAGGTTCGCAGGCTAGCGCATAGGGGGAAAAGGGTAGCGCATCAGGAAGACCTAGCGCATAGGGTTAGTAGGGGGTCGCATGGGTGGGTTAGGCTAGCGTGTAGGTGTGACCTAGTGTATTAGGGTAGTTTTGCAGTGCAAGGCTAGATTAGGATAGCGTATAGCCAAGTTTTAGCACATAGGGTGTTTTGGGTGGCGCATTGATAGATCAGGGTGGCGCAAAGGTGCAGGTTAGCGCTTAAGGTTAATTTTGTAGCGCATGGAGATTTTTGGATAGCGCATGTCGAGCAGTGTAGCTTGTGGATAAAAGGTTTCAGCGTGTGGGCAGAAAAAATTGGGGAAAATAGGATTTGGTGAGGATTTATGAGATGAAGAAAGATAGGAAGGTGTTTGCCAGTTTTTCCGGTATGGGTGTGATAGTTAGTCTATGTGTCTGTTTTCGTTGGTTTGAGAAATTATCCGATATGAGTTTTGATGTGGGATTTTTGATAGATAACTTGATTTGATTTTTCAGTGTTTCAAGTTGATGTTGATCTGATGTTGATATGGATTTGATATGATGTGGATTTTGAGATGGATGTTTGATACGAACTTGATTTGATAATCATTGTTTCAAGTTGATATGAATGTGGGACTTGAGTTGTTTTTCAAGTTGATATGGCTGTGGAACTTGAGTTGTTTTACAAGTTGATATGGCTGTGAAACTTGAGTTGTTTTTCAAGTTGATATGGATGTGGAACTTGAGTTGTTTTACAAGTTGATATGGCTGTGGAACTTGAGTTGTTTTGCATTGTTTCAAGTTGAAATGATCTAATATTGATATGGATTGATATGATGTGGAACTTGATTAGATTTTCAATTTTTCAAGTTGATATGAATTTGATTTTGATATAAATGTTGATTTGATGAGGAAACTGATATTGGACATGTTTTGTTTGCGACAGGAGCGGCTTGGGGTTGTGCAGTCACGAGAGCAATTTTCGAGACCGTGGTCGTTGATACCATGACTGACATAGGCAAACAGGAATATTATTGAGAGATGTGGACTATCCTCTTTGTTAGAGATGCCCCAGTATATCATTAACCGAGGTTTATTGACAGCTTTGGCCGAGAGGTGGCATAGTGACACCAACACCTTTCATTTGGCGATAGGTGAGATTACAATGACACCTGAGGATCACTACCGGATTCTGCGGATTCCTGTGATAGGTGCACTTTTACAATATGAGCAGACTAAGGAGGGCGAGACAGAGGCTCTTCGCCAGATTTTGTATGATGATCATATTTGTGGGTACGAGATCCCATGGCAGGAGTTTATTGATTTGGATTATGCTCCTCTACCATCAGTGCTAGAAAGATTTATAGGTGGCTTCTTATGTCTCGACCATAGGTCGAAGGGACTGGTAGTAGGATGGGGGTTGGTCTTGGAGGACATGGTGACACAGGTTGCCGATTTGCATGGGGGTCTTCTATGTTGGCCAAAGTTTACTTTAGTGGCAAATATTCACCAATGACGAATTTTTCACGTCGGCCATGTCAGAAATGGCGAATATTTTGTACCATTTGGGGGTGGCCATGTCGCCAGAACATTATCAATTTCTGTCATAGTCACGGCCTGATCGCCATATGTTTTATGCAAATAAATGTTTCTATGCGATGATTTTGCCAATACAATATATGGTGGACACATGGTAAATTTAATTGTTTCACCTACACTCTCCGAGGTTGCCTTAATAGATGACCTTAATTCGCCTATAGGCATGTGAAGATTTGTTAGCCAGGGGGACCCAATTCGCCTGACATCTTGCTGACGCGTGTCTCCATTCACCCCAACTTTCACCAACTATATTGTATTCGACTATTATTTGGACAACCTATAATCGCCTCAAAAATTACATAAGTCGTATTTGGACGACCTATAATCGCCTCAAAAATTACATAAGTCGTGTTATAGTTACGCTGGATTCGCCAAATATTTGTATACCATATAAAATTCCCGGGGAATTCGCCATATAAGGATTGGTATAAATACATGCAAAGATCAGATCTATCTCAATATCTCAACACAATCTTGTGGGTTCTAGGCTCTGAATTCTGATCAATAGCAAAGTTTCAGACCAAGGAAAATCATTGTTGTTGAGTTGTTGACTATATTGGCAACTGCTAGTGACCTAAAGCCTTAAGGTGAGCGATCATATTTTTGAAGTGGTATATTATACATTATAGCCTATTATTGCTTCTTCAACAAATTGATATTTTTTTGGCAGCCTTTATTTCATTGGAGATGTTGAACAGGAAGAGGGGTAGGAAACCTGAATGTGGGGAAGGCCAGGAGAGGCCAACAAAAAGCAGAACGTTGTCTTCGTACTTTGGCATTGTATGTGAAAATGAGGAAGGTACATCATCACAAGTACAAGTATAAAATTTGCCACCTGCACCGCATGTTGAAGACGACGGCGAACCTGATATCTCAGATCAGGATGATCTTGAAGAAGATTATCTGGTAGATACCCAAGTTAGTCGGAATGATATAATTGACTTGGGTGATAATAGCATTGATGATAATGCACAGAAGGGGAAAAGAATAGCCATATCAAAAAAGGGTGAACCACAATTAAAAAAGGATCGGTAGTGGGATATGTTAGTGAGGAATTTTTAAATTAATTGGGCATCAAAGTATCCATTCATTGGTCAAGAATCCAATTGAAGGCGAGCCTCCAATAGAATGCAGGTGTAAGATTTGCACTTGGAAACATAACAAGGAAATTAGGTTGTAGCTAAAATTTGACACCATAGAAAAGCATATTGGTAAAGTTTATGAAAAACAAATGATAGACGGGGTTGAAAAATCAGTGATAAGATGGAAAACAAAGGATGAATGTAAGCATGTGAGGAATGTCAAAGAGTATTATTTTCATGAGAAATTACAGACGAAGCTTGCTGAAGTTAAAGGTTCTATTGAAGCTGTTTTTGGAAAAGCAATGCAAATAGAACAACTGAGAAAAGTTGTTCAGTTAAGCGTTGTTTTTCATATTTTGAGCAGAGGGCGTGCTATGACAAATTTCCCATCAATTAGTGGTTTATTACACTTTGTGAAAGTTCCTAACTATCCTAATAGACACTGGTCAGTAAACAATGGATGGGAATGGGCAAGGTGTCTTGCTGAGGTTGAAAAAGAAGATGTACAGGAAAAGATAAGAGAGTCAAACTTCATTGCATTTTCTTTAGACGAAGTTACCACAGTAGATAATACTTCATGGGTATGCATGCATGTTTATAATGTAGAGAATCATACCTGCCAACCTCATCTACTATCTGTTGCTAAAATGAAGGAGAGTGCGACAGCGGAAAATTTATTTCAACTAGTAAAGAGAAGTTTAATTGAATATGGAGGTATGGATGACATGACGGTAGCCAAAAAATTGGTTTGTGTTGGAGCAGATGGAGCTTCAGTAATGCAAGGTCACAGGAATGGACTTTGTATAAAGATTGAAATTTCATTTGCACCGTACATTACTCCAATTCACTGCATGGCTCACAGAATGAATCTAGCTTTTGGAATTGTGAGCAAGTTTGTTTCAGTTAAAAAAATTGAAATTTTAATCAAAGAGCTCTACTCACAATTTTGTCGAAGTCCCAAGCAATTTATGAAATTTCACAACTTTGCTGATGGATTAACTGATGGGAACAAGCTTCTCAAGGATAATGATACCAGATGGATCTCTTTGGATGGTCTAGTACATCGAGTGTTTTCAGAATATCCATCCTTGATTGGACTATTTCACACAACTCGCGACGAATCAGATCAACCAAAATTTCCTAAACTTCTTGGCAGGTTAAGTAATTTAGAGACACTCTTAACTTTAGCAACTCTTCTGCCCATGCTAGAGGAAATGAGGAATATTATGAAGGCTACCCAAAAAAGAGCTTTGTATATTGCAGAATATGCTACGTTGCGTAAGATGACATGCCTGACCCTCGACAATCTCTATCGAAATCAACCAACACTATCTGATGAAAAATTTGTTAAGTGGCGGACACTCACAGATTTGAGCAATCCTAATAACTTTTTACAAATCGGTGCAGACGGGGAGGTATGTGCCAATGTATGGGGAGTTGAGATACCAATGCACTTCTATGCCATGGTCGACCCTGAGGAACCAGGAAAGCGCCCTAGGAAGAAACTAGCAAGAGTTACAAAGGAAGATTTCGACAAGATTGTTGAGACTATAACTACTTCTGTGAAGAAAATTGCATATGATCTTTCCTCACAAATTAGAAGCAGATTCCCTCCTGACAACCTACTCGAAGCCATGTCTATTGTGTTTCCTCATTATTGGAGCCTCAACAGTGCATCTGATTTTCGAAGTAAGCTACTGACTTTGGTAAAACAATTTTGCATTTCTAGAGAATTTAATGGAGTAACTATAATTGGAATATTAGACGAAACTCATCTTCTAGAGCAATTAGCTCATTTTGCATACACTATGAAAGAACAATATGCCAAAATGGATAACCCCTGCGAAGAGGGATCAGTAACAAGGGTTTGGAAATATATAGCTGAGAACAAATCCTTGTGTGATTCAATGCTAGAATATGTGAAGCTTGCTGATTTATGTCTTACCATGATATTGGGTTCGGTGGAAGATGAGAGAGTTTTCAGTGCTTTGGGGTTCCTAAAATCAAAGCTAAGAAACAAACTAGACAAAAATTTGGAAAATTGCTTGAGGCTCTATACATCTAGGTATGATGTCCACACTTTTCCTTATGATAGGGCACTGCAAATCTAGAGGTCCAAATGTGAAAGAAGAGGTTTGGGCAACACTTCAAACCAAAGTGACAGTGGGACTACTGGAGCTACTGGTAGCATTGAGATGCAGTTCAGCGAAGATATGCAGACTTAGACTCAGAGTGAAGAAACCACAGATGGGAATCAAGAAAGCACTAAATTTGACGAGGATGAATGGCAACTGTAAGAGATTGGTATTTATTAATCTTATTACTGTATCTCATCATTCATATTACAAAAGCATATTACTTTTTGCAATTAGAATTTAATATTGATTTGTAATTATATTTTTCAACTTTCTATTTCCAGATTTAAAATAGCATAATAAAAAAAAAACCATAATGTGTTTATTGATACATAGATGTTTATTGTTTATTTATACATGTTTGAGTCTCAAATCTATGTGATACATTTCAGAACCATATGATACAATTCATTCAATAGTAATACACCAAATTCCAATCTATGTGATTCTCCATACCAATTGCAAAAGTGAATACAAAGTTTCAGAAGTAGAACCCTTTGCAAAATTGCAAATGACCTTGAATTCCCTTTTATAGAAACAAGGGAGCAACAACAACTTAAGGTCGAATTGCAAGTTTGCAACATGTGAACATTGAACATCAAAATCACAAACTCAGCACATATTTATATGGCCATCACAGGCCGTATTAGCAATTTAACATCTGCTACATGTTTGATGTCTCCTGTTCAAAAAACAGAGTTCAAAATTAAATATTAATTCACGCCATGACAAATTAAACATAGATAATAGCAGTGCCTAAAACCTACTAATCATAAATAGAGAAATGCATAAATGTTAAAGCAAGGGAGAATTTGAGAATACAAATTTACTGGCTGAAGTTTTGCACTGTGCATCATAGATTCATAGGCTGGATTAGCAAAATAGCAAACAGAAAAAACATAAAACCTTGAAATTAAGAATAAAAGAAGAAAATTGTGCAATACATACTATGATTCTTAAGAATTTTGTGCCAGTTTTTGTAGGGTGCTCCACTCTTCGTCTGATGCAAGGTCAATATTCTATAAACTATGGAAAGTCAACTCCAACTTCGTCAACATTCCATATTTATAAGATTTACTTGACATCACTGTTTCATCTAATACCGTATTTAGAGTTGTAAATGGTTGGATGAATTCCAGAAAGCTTCTGGGAGTTGTGTCCTTTGGAAGCAAGTCTAAATCAGACTTCATTTTTATCTCCATGATTTTTTTGTAAGCTTCTTCTCCAATGAATTTATTTGATGTGTCAATAGGCTTAGGCAAACCAAGTTTAATCAAATTATTTTTCATTTCTTGCAGCTTCACTATCTTTTTTCCACAATTATCCATAACTTCTGATGTTTCCCTTAGCTTCTAACATTTTTGAATGATAGATGATGTCTTAACTGTGGCATCAATGCGGCTCTTAATTCCCTTGGATGCCAAGTAGCTGTCACTGGAACTGTAGACTACTTTCAGAATCTTTTTTGCCATTTCCTCTTTTGAATAAGCATGTGTGCTCTTCTCATAGTGGCCTTTGATTTTTATAAAAAATTGTCTCATACTTTCAGTCAATTGAAACCATTCACACAACTTCTCACTACTTTGCATTATTCGCTGCCAAATGTTTTCTTGTATATACTTCGTTGTATTTTTCATATTATCTTTCAATCTATCCTCCAAAGTTTTTATTTTATCATTTGCATTGTGCGGGTCTTCTTTCATTTGTGTACATTTTTTTCTTTCTTCCTCTACTTCCTCTTGCAAATGTTTTTCTTTTTCCTTCCCATGATCCAATAGGTCCTATAACTTTCTCATTTTTGCGGCAGCAAACTCATAACTTTTGTATAATTTTTGAAAACTGGCTTTTTCCTCAACAATTTTTTTACTGCTTTTAGCCAGTTTTTCAGTCAGGTCCTTCAATTCTGCATCCTTCTTCTCCTACTCTGCAATTTCTACTACAGAGCCCGAATTTTTAATCCTTTTCTGTAAATCATTGCACTTGCTATCTGCTGCTTTCCTCCTTGATTTTCGTTTTCCAAGTCTGCCTGTAAATTTTCTATTTGTTTTTCCAGTTTATTTTTTTCTCTCTCCACCTTTAGCAGTGAAGTGTAGACCACTTTGTTAGTCCTTTTTGACACACTAATTTTGTCCACATTATGTACTTTGGAAAAATCCATATGGAGGGTGCTAACTTGAAATTGAGAGGGATCTATCTGACTGTGTGGTGGAGTTTTATCTTTAGATGTGTCTGGGGGCATAACAACCATGAACTCCGTCATATCTTTCTGTGGGTCATATGTTGGAAATACCCTATTCCTTGCAGGCTGTTCGTTTACAACTTCAGATATGGAATTCCTATGAAATGCTTTCTTTTTTTCTTTATTTTCTTTTGTTGTGTGTTCATATTTTTCATAGTAATCACAAAATTGAAAATCTGGGCTTGCTGAAGCAATTGAATGTTTGAAAGGTGACATAGGAATACCATAGGCTCCATTTCCACTTATTCGTGGTTTTAACTAATGCTTGACCAGGATTACCAACAACAGTTCCTGTTGCTGTCCCACTCCCACTGACACTTTCATGTGTAGTTTTCATATTCTTTTGAGGTGTGTGATATGAAGCTACAAATGATTGATTTGTAGTATCAGTGACACTTGATATAGGATTCTTAATAGTATGAGATTGAGTATCTACCTCTAGTGGCCTCTTGCGAGAGATATTTTGTTGTTTTCCTTGTCTAACACCAAGACAACTAGTATCAGTAGTAGACCCCATGCCAACCCCACCAATCACAGTGGCACTTGACTGAACAATAATAGGAATACTATCCCTAGATTCCCCGCCAGTGGCAGTGGCACTTGATTCACCACCAATGGGAATACCATGATGTAGTGGTGGTTGTGGATTTGAACCTGAAACAAATGAAGGTGGACCCTGAGGGTAATGAGTAGTACCTTTCCGTGATGAATTTGAAGAATCAAGTCCAATGAGTGGTTTATAAGGACCTTTTGATTTTGACTGTGATGGAAGTTGTACTTGAAGTGGATACCAAATGCCATCTCCTCTGGCACCTAGACCACCACCTTCAAAACCCATTTTTTCCACAAGGTTTGTCCCTTTGCTATATTTTTCTTTCATGGACTCACTGACTCCACCTGATATTTTCGGGACTGTAGTAGTTGTTGGAGGGGGCTCAACGGAAACCTCATGCTCATCATCATCACCTTTAGTCCCGCCATGCTCCATATCCCACAGTTTGCTAAACTCTGCATCCTCATCGATGCTCTCAAATTTTGCACTTGTCTTTGGTTCACCGAGATTCCTCCTCATAGTCCAAAAATCATTTATTTTGGTTTGAGTGAAATAATTCTCTTTATATTGGTGCAGAATTAATTTGGGAATAGTTTTTTTAGATGGATTAGCAGATTTTAGGTAGAAATTGTAGGACCTCCTATTCTGGATGTCCTGGCCCTCCTCTGTTGTCCTCTCTATGTGCATTTGCAATGCCATAATTTGTGATGAAATTTCTTTTGTTGAAATGTTATTGTCAGTTGCAATTTTCTCCATCTCTTTTTTAACCTCATCCCAGGAGTCCTTGTTTCTAAGCTTTTCTAGCAATGGCTTACTTTCATGTTGACATAACGCTGAAGAGTTCCCATTTTTCTTAAGCCTTTCTTGAACTACACTGATTGGATCATACTGCCAGAGACCCTCATCACCAAAGTTAAAAACTGTCAAGAAATCATGTGTCATAGTGAATGCTTTTCTCTCAAATGTGAACCCTCCACATGAGAAAGGCAAGGAAGGAAATATGCTCTTCTTTTGCTGACCATGGAAGTGTCTATCTGTGCTCTCCAATTGTCGTACATACTCTAATACAAATACCCTCTCTGTCACATGTATTGGAAGTCTGTATGGTTTTACTGCCGATCCGTAAAACCTTAACATAGTGAATTCTTCCATGAAGAACCAGTCATCCAATTCTATTTGACTTCCGAGTTGAATGCAATCTCTACAAGACACAGACAACCTAGGCATTGGAGTGCTTGTAATTTCATTATACATTGGTGCCAAAAAGAAGTCTACAAAATGGTTGTAGTTCTTTCTGTTATCATGCATCCTTATCTTTGGGGTCCAATCATATATTGGACACTCTGTTCTCTTCCTAGTCTTCTCATCAATCTTATAGCTCACAATTTGAAGCTTGTTGGTCTCAAATATTGCACGATACTTGGATAGAAGGAGATAGCACAAGTAGGATGAGAACCTAAATGTCTTACAGGAACCTTTTTTGATCATTAGTAACTGTTTTTTCATGGATTTTACAATGTGCTCAATAAAATTATATCTTATTGGCTGACCTGCACAATGGATATTATAAATCAATTCAAGAAGGCTTGCACCCACTTCCCTATCATTTTCCAATCCCATGCAAAATGACAGCAAGGAAATAGTATCCCCAACCCATGGAACAAAAAATTTAGAATCATAAGGAGGCTTATGATTCTGATCCAACATAATACCAGTACCAATCTTTATTAGAGCTTTGATAAATGAATCTCTGCGACTTGGATTGAGACTCTCATAATTCTCTGCCAGCTTTCCTAGGTCAATTTGGACATTTGAGTTTTGGGCTTCAAATCCTAGGTTCAACAAACGAGCAAATTCTCCCTCGTTTATGGATAGAATTTCCTCTTTTGTATTTTTATTGACAATTGCTTTTTTATCTTCATCATAATTTTTGGCGCAGACCATGAGAAAATCAGGGCAAGGGAATACTTCAGGTAACACCATGCTTCCCAATCCAACAGCCCATGATGCGATTTTATTTGTTTTTTGTTGTAACATTGGGTTGAAAACAATAAATTTTGCCCTAGATGCATCTGCCGCCTTAATAGACAATGTATATCTAATATCTATGATATGCTTTTCACCATGGATAGCAGGGTCATAAATATCATGGTATTCATCAGTGAAACCTGGTGTTTTAACCAGTTCAGTTAGGTACATTTTGTTTTTCACTTGGCTTCTTGTAGAACTACTGCTTCCCATTTTCCCCATCACTATTATTGTTAATAATTCAAAATAATGCTAGATAAAAACCTGAAAATGCTAACCCTCAAATTGGACCACGGGATTACCAAAAGCAAAAAAGGTGGGATGTAGGTGTTCTAGATTTTACCCAGAAATTGGAATTTCTATTTCACTAGATTGGCACAAATAGTCTCTATTGCAACTTGCATTCCTCAATCTAGTAGCTGTTTCTGAATCTCCCTCGATTTACAGGTTTGTCCAAGAAATGAAAGACGATTATGATTTATGAGTCTCTTATTTTGAAAACTCTAAAAAGTAGAAAAGTAAAACCTAAATGGCAAAATATCAAGAATCATGTTGTAATTTTATTAATTACTATTAATAACTATTCGATGCCGAAGGACAAAACATTCATTACTTCAGTATAAATTCCGAGGACATTAAGAATCATGTTGTAATTTTATTAATTATTATTAATAACTATTCGATGTCGAAGGACAAAACATTCACTACTTCAGTATAAATTCTGAGGACATTAAATGTAATACATTCAATTTCGAGCGAAGTTCTCCCAAATGTGTTCACTTCCCACATTCGGGCCGAAATCCACCCTAAGCCGTTGATCTTTGCTCATCCAACGGATGAGGGACCAAGGTACCTGTTGTGACTTTATGGGTCTATTTTTTAAGTCTGTTTAATAATTTTAAACTTCCGTCCGAAAAAGTGCTTTATAGACTTATATTTAATTAAATTTAAAACGTTTCAATTCCGGGTGAAGTTCTCCCAAATGTGTTCACTTCCCACATTCGGGCCGAATTCCACCCTAAGTCGTTGATCTTTGTTCATCCGACGGTCAATGGTACCTATTTTAAGATGTAGTGGGTCCCACGACTTCTACCATTTTTCTGGCACGTCACCATAATCGTGTCACTTTTCAGGTTTGATTTTTAGTCTATTTAATCATTTTAAACCTCCACCCAAAAAAAAGCTTTATAGATTTAATTATATTTAATTACATTTAAAATGTCCAATTCTAGGTGAAGTTCTCAGAAAGGTGTTCACTTCCCACATTCGGGCCGAAATCCACCCTAGGCGTTGATCTTTGTTCATCCAATGGTCGATGGTACCTGTTTTAAGATGTAGTGGGTCCCACGACTTCTGCCATTTTTATGGCACGTCACCATACTCGTGTCACTTTTTCAGTTTGATTTTTAGTCTATTTAATCATTTTAAAATTCCACTCAAAAAAAAAATTTTAGACTTAATTATATTTAATTAAATTTAAAATGTCCAATTTTGGGTGAAGTTCTCAGAAAGGTGTTCACTTCCCACATTTGGGCCGAAATCCACCCTAGCCGTTGATCTTTGTTCATCCAACGGTCGATGGTACCTGTTTTTAGATGAAGTGGGTCCCATGACTTTTGCCATTTTTTCTGGCACATCACCATACTCGTGTTACTTTTCGGGTCTGTTTTTAAAGTCTACTTAATCATTTTAAAATTTCGCCCGAAAAAGAGATTTATAGTCTATAGACTATAGACTTTCACTTAATTCTATTTAATTAAATTTAAAATGTTCAATTCCGGACATTGGGCAATAGTTTGAGATAACTATTAAATATAATGTTAATATTAGTTGTAAAAATTTTAAATTCAAAAATAGTATAAAACATGAAACTTAGTTTCTAGAATAAAACAAATAACTAAATAAAAATATAAATTTTGATATGCAATTTGAAAGGTAAAAGTTTAATATTAAAAAGAAAACATTCAATATTAAATCTAAAATATTAATTTAAAGTTTAACAAAATTATTTGAAAATATGTTTACGATATATAATTTTCAAAAATAGTTTAAAAATATATATAAAATTTCAACATAAATTTAGTCTATTAATTTAAAAAAATGTGCAACTGTAGTCCCCAACTTGTTAAGGCGAGCAAATTTGGAAAGTACAAATGCCAAGGTGGCGATTAATTGTTGCACAAGGAGTTGTCTGCGGCATGCCGCACGAAAGGAGGAAGGGGAGGATGGTAGGAAATCTTTTTCCTGATCTCATGGCATTAATGTCTTATCGTGCACATTCATTACCCAGCCTATAAGAGTTAAGACGGCGACATATTTTTTTACCTTTTGATCTGTGTACCACTTTTTGCTTTGAAGCAGCTGCAGAAGAAATCTGTAGTTCGTAGAATCGTACCTTTTGTAAGATATTTTTTGCAGGAAGTGATTTTGAAATTGTAGGTGACAATGGAGGCCAATTTCACACTTCGAATAGACAAGAAGTTGGTGCCCTTTTTGGGCAAAGTATCTGATAAACGAATGCAAGGACTGTTCAGGTTTAAGGAGGAGAAGTTGTGGGCGGTAGCTCGACTGATGCTTGTGGAGGAGGTGGCACATATCAGTCATCGATATCGAACTAACATGGATGTTTACTCTCTGATTATGGCGTGGGCCTGTGAATTTGAACCGGGGGTGGAAAAGGTAAAACTCACATTGATCAAATTGATTGATGGGGAGTTTTTGATTAACCTGGATTCAATCTTGGAGTGGGTGGTGCTGGGAGTTGGCATTCGAATTATGGAAGGGGACGACCAGGAGGAATTGCTTCCTTTTATTCATGGCCCAGAGGATGAAATCAAATACGAGTGCTGTGAACGAGCCCGAGTGGGGTGGGAAGCGATGAAACTCTTTGTTAAATTAACGAGGGTGGATGAAGTCCTGAATGCTTTGCATGTGGTGGCAAGGATGGAGGTTGGTAGGGCATTGAGAGATAGGGTTGAAGAAGGAAGGGCCATACAGCTACTGGCAAGCTTGGAGGGCGACCCCGACTTTGGGTTCCTAAACTGCATTCCAAATATGAAAGCTGAAGCGGCAAAAGGGAAAGCCAAAGCATCGACCTGCGAGGAGGGAAGGGATTGGGAGGAGGCGACCTAGGGGGATAGTGAGACTGAGTGAGCGGCCTATCGGCAATGAACTAGTTTTTTTGTCTGCTTGCTATAAGCTATGGACAAATTTTGTATCTTGAAACTTTTCAATTAATTGAATGAATAAACCTTGACCGATAAACTTTTGTATCTTGCAACTTTTGAAATTTTGTATTTTGAATGACTATATAGTAATAGTATATATTTATAAAATTATAATCAACCATAATCAATGTACAAATAATTAATGGAACGAATTGAATTTTTTTTTTTTATAGCATTACATAAAAAGATCACAGTATTAAATTTATTTCCATTGTTTAACAAATAATTGAAATAACGTAGCTCATATAAAAAAAACATTTGAAATAAATTAATTAATAAAAATGAAATCGAATTATAGAAAGCATTTTTATATCCATAAGACTGTAAGAGGCGAAGTGAAACAAACTGGAATTAAAAAAATTATCATTAATATTTATGCTTTTGAAATTTACAATTTTTTCGTCAGAGACTTGAGTCCCCCAAAAACTTAAAAGCCAAAATGAGTGAGCCACTGGCACTTAGCCTGTTAGGGTTCAAGGACATAGGAAAAAAAACTACAGGTAGTGGAATTGTTTACAATTTTGCCCTAAGAATCTGGCGCTCCTTCCATGTAAAATTCTTCAGACAACATAAGCTGAGAGAATTCTTCAAGCCACATGTAGTTTGGAAAGTCGTCCAGGAGGAACCATTTCCAGAGAAAGTCCCTACCAATCCATGCCCATTTTCTGTGATGCGTCAGCTGCTCCGCATTTAGGTTTAGGAGAAACGATTACCTGGCCACTGGCAGTGTTTGGCCAGGGAGGAGAAGCTTGGATAAATCACTTGCCCAAGGGATCCCCACCCCTACTTTTGCAAGAACGACAAGAGTAATGTCATCTACAAGGAAGTCTTCCTTAAAAACCTTCCTCAACAGCATCAACATATCCACCTTGTCTCCTTCCAAGTCTAGAAGAGACGCTAAGAAGTGAGATGTAAGGTCCGTGTTAACACGGTACCTATTTTCATTTCATAGAAATTCTCTGCCCAACACCATCCACACAGCTTCATTGGTGAACGACCCAACCTCCTTGCAGACTGATTGGAGGGTTGGGTCTCTAACGGAACCTAGAAAGGCCCTCTGGACCTCTACAGAAATGCTTCTCAAGCGGATGGGAGTGTCCATCTTGAGAAAATAGATTAACAAATTAAACAACCTAAGCAGTGAGCCTATAAACCTAAAATACCATGAGCTCTGATGATTTATCTACCAAATGGCAAAGGCTAATTGAAGATGAAAGAAGTAGAGATCATATATAAATTGTTGAAGCTCTTGATTGTAATAATTACTTCTTTAACAGTATTAACTGCTATAAATTTTTTTAAATCTTTCGTATCTTTGCAAATCTTTCCCATACATGCACGAGTGTGTGAAATTGGAAACAACTATGAACCAGTACCAAATTGGCAAGTATCACATTGGAAGTCGTGGGGACAGAGTGGATTGCTGTAAGTGAAAAGATATATATTAAATGAACGAAATTATCGATCGTGATTTGTGACATTTGATATGTGTCTATTGAATCCAATTCCATTCCGAGCACTTTCTGGTGAGCTATGTTCTCTTCAGAAAATTGGGCCGAAATAAAACTTCAGCCATTGATATACGATCATCGAACGATTTAAAATCATTGATAGATTTTAGATATGTGTCACCCTTTACGTGTCAAAGAGGCCGCGCTTATTGATACATCGTGCAGAGTCCAGACTCAATGTATTATGTGATGTGATGTGCCTTGTCTATTAATGGCAATGAATTAATGAAATCGCCAATGAATTATATTTTGTACCATAAATAACAAAATATTCGCCAAAACAAATTAAATAATTTTCAAGCGGTGGATAAAAATCACCAATACATTTAAATAATTTTCAAGCGGTGGATAAAAATCGCCAATACATTTAAATAATTTTTCCTTCGGAGTAAAATTTTTCGCTCATACAATTATATATTTGTTCCTTTTAACAATAATTATTCGCCTCCCACAATAAATATTTTCCCCATAGAACAAGGTATTATTTGCCAGAAATTTATGGCATTTTCATACCCTAGAAAAAAAATCGCCAATACAAGATAATTTTTTCATCATTTAAAAAAAAAATTCCGCCATCGATATGAAAATTTCCCCCCGAAAATAATGTCTGATTCACCAGGATTTTACACAGTTGCCCGGGGGGGTTTCTTAAAGTTATCCCTGATGTTGGCCCACTTATACAGGGACCTGCATCAGGTGGTGTACTTGGGATACAACAGTCTATCAGCTGGGGTTATGTTGCTACAGGTATGGTCATGGGAGCATATTCTCACAGCTAGGCTAGTTGGTCGTGCTTATGCATATGGATATAGAGGGATAGCTGTCTAGCGTAAGCTGGGCAAACTGGAGCATTGGAGGTGAGTGCTTGATGATATTGACATGGTTGTCTGGAGATCGTATATGGATTGCAAGGTGTGGGTAGAGAATGGGATGGAGATGCCTTATGTCTACATGTCCCGATTTCTTATAGGGAGGACGCCTTTTGCTATTGAGAGATTTCTGCACAGCCAAGTGTTGCGATAGTATGGACGACAACAGGGGATACCACAGGGAGCATGCGTGTATGCTCGATGGAGGTAGGATGTACCAGAGTGGGGACCCATTATTGATAGTGCGGCGGTGGTTGAGGAGTTCTTTCACCTAGCCGGCCACATATGGGACAATGCCTACAGGATAGTGGATGCAGGGATGACTGATGCTGTGGTCAAGATATCGGATCTAGTAGAGATGATTCCCTCTTTTGATGATGATGAGGATGAGCAGCTCGAGAGGCTAGGGAGACGGGGAGAGGAGGCAGAGGAGCTGGATGAGGGAGGTGGGGATGGTGGAGGTGATGATGGTGGAGATGGTGGAGGAGGTGGCTGAGGTCGGCATGGGGATAGGGGGAGAGTTGATCGGGGGAGGAGAGGGGATAGAGGTAGAGCTGGTGGTGACAGAGGGATACAGGTGGAGAGAGTTGTGCGGCGGGTTGTGGAGGATAGAGGGAGGGGAGGTTTGGCTATTGGAGCTGGTGGTGAGGGGAGGGTAGCAGAGGTGATAGCAGCTATGGGAGGGACATATGATTTTAGACAGTCGACCCAAAGGAGGAGGTCAGATGTTTTACCCTCACTAGCGCCGAGGACAGAGAGAGGGACAGGGGGTACCACTACACATGTACCCCTCCAGATTTGGATTCCTACTCACCGGGAGGATGCTCAGATTAGGTCCTTATAGTTGTTAGTGCAGCATATATAGACACAGTTATTGATGCATCGGCGTCAGATTACGCAGCTGACTAGTGAGCGGGATATAGTTTTGGAGTGGTTGGGTCGAGCCGAGGCTCAAGCCGATAGCTTGGAGAGAGCGGCAGTGGGTGGCTCGACGAGAGACACCCTGAGGGAGTTGGCATATATAGCCATGGAGGTTCAGTATTACTGACAACATTATGAGGATGTGGTGCCCAGGGAGCGCAGAGTTCCTAGTTTCACAACGACGAGATCCAGTCGATCTAGGCAGAGGGGGTCGAGGACAGAGAGCTGAGGCGTGATAGAGCCTACTCATCAGGATCCACCTGGGGGTCCCAATACTGGGACATCTGCTGTGAGACCGTCACCCTCAGGAGATAGTCATACCTGAGAGACATTGTCTCTATTGTATTTTGATCATTTTGTTGTATTTTGGGATAAACATGACATATTTTGTACTTGGTCATTTTTGAGATATATATACGACACCATTTGCTTTGATCCTCATGTGATGTGTTTCATGGATGATGCTTTCTATATGATTTTGATGCTTTTATGATGGTGATGCAATGCTTAGATAGATGTATGTGATTTGATATTTGATGGATGATGGATGATGTATGATATGTATCATGAAAATGAGATGTATGATAATGATAATGATGTGAGATGTATTGTATGATAATGATATACTGTGAGATGTATCTTGAAAATGAGATGTATGATAATGATAATGATGTGAGATTTATCTTGAAAATGAGATGTACGATAATGATATGTTGTGAGATGTATCTTGAAAATGAGATGTATGATAATGATATGCCACTATTTGTAAAATGATATGCAACTAATTGATAATCGTCGTTCTGTGTTTGTCATTCCTATATAGTCACATGTTTTTGCTTTCTTTGTGTTGATCATCATTGAGCATTGATTTGTTGGGATATGTTGAAAATTTATACAAGCATAATGGTATAAGTGAACCAAAATGACCTGACAAAAAATTTACATGATTTTTGATTTTGCAAGATAGCACAAGCGTCGAGGTATAATTGAACCAAGATGACCTGAGTGTAGCTTGTGTATAAACAGACAAGATTAAACCATTTGTATGCACAAAGTGGAATCATGTCTTCAGTGATATGCTTTGAATCACGTCCTGAGACAAGTATTTGCACAGTACAAGTGATCACCTCACAGATAGAAAACTAAAAAATATTGGAGTCCCCATGACTTTCTCTAGCTTGATGCATCGTTGAGAAAATGTAGAGGATCTAATAATTCAAAAAAAGTTCAAGTGCAACAATATTCAAAACTTCATGCCAGATGCAAACATTTTATACTTCGGAAAATCATCCATCATGTGTTGTGAATCGTGTTAAGTGATCAATGTTTGTTCTCGTGATTGTTGATTCATTTATTGGACATGATGTTCTAAGTCTGCTGCAAGGTTTGACTTAGGACATAATGTTGATCAATGCTTCCCCTAGCTAAATTTTCCTTTTGATGCGGATATGTATAGTGATTACCAAGCCATGGTGGGATATGATGAAATGGTATTTGGATAAACCAGGATAGTGACTACGCTAATTATGTCCTGGATAATGCGATAAAATGTCGGGCGATGGCCGATATTGCGTGATTGTGGATATAAAAGTTTGAGAGTATAGATAGATAGAGGAGCTATCCTCTCACAATGGCGCCTATTTCTAGGTTTTCACCAATTGTTTTTATTATACCTTTTGCTTTTTCTGATTTTTTGATTTTTTCACATTTTTTTATTTTATGATGTTTTTGATTTTTTGACTTTTCCGTGCATTAGACTGCTCAAGTATAGTATTTATTCAAATGGATGTTGTTAGTTGGTTCGTTGAGCACATCTCCTTCTGAAGTTGTTAGCTGATAGGCACCTGATCCATAGGCTGATATGATGACATAGGGACCTAACCAGTTAGGTTCAAACTTCCCTTTCTTTTCCCGATCCTGTTGATTTCTAGGATTTTCTTTGAGTACTAGATCACCAATTTTAAAAATCCTAGGGATGACTTTGTGATTGTAGCTTCGGCACATGCGTTGCTGATATACTTTGAGGTGAGTGTAGGCATGTTGTCGCTTTTCATCTAGAAGTTCTAGCTCTTGCAGTTGGTTGACTCGATACTCTTCATCTAGAATGAGGCCTTTCAAAGATACTCTGAGAGATGGGATTTCTACCTCCAGGGGTAAAATTGCTTCTGATCCATACACCAATGAATATGGTGTAGCTCCTGTAGGTGTGCGGATGCTAGTTTTGTATGCCCAAAGTGCTTGATTGAGTTGTACATGCCAATCTTTGCCTGCGTCATTTATTGTTTTCTTGAGGATTTTCAATATGGTTTTGTTGGATGCCTCAGCTTGACCATTCCCTTGTGGGTAATAAGGTGTAGAGAAATGATGTTGTATCTTGAATCGTTCATATAGTTCTCACACATCCTAGTTTTTGAAAGGTCGTCCATTATCTGTGATGATGGAACTTGGAATGCCATATCTGCAGATCAGATAATTAAGAATGAAAGAAGCAATTTGTTTTCCAGTTACTATGGTCATGGGGACTGCCTCAATCCATTTGGGAAAATATTTTGTTGCAGTGATAATGAACTTATGTCCATTTGAAGATGAAGGGTGTATTTTACCCACTAAGTCTAGTCCCCACTGGCAAAAAGGCCAAGATGTTGTGAATGGCTGCAGTTCCTGTGCTGGTGCATGTATAAGATTGCCATGGATTTGGCATTTAGGACATTTCTTTGCAAAATGATAAGAATCCTTTTCCATTGTCGGTCAGTAATATCCCATTCATAGAAGTTTTTTAGCAATAGTAGGACCACTTGAATGTGTGCCACAGATACCTTCGTGAAGCTCTTGTAAAGAAGAGTCAGATTCATTACAATCAAGGCAACGAAGAAGAGTACCATCTAGACCTCAATGGTACAAAGTATCAGCAGTGAGAGTATAACGGGCAGCTTGCCGGATAAAGTTGTGTTTTTGGTTTCGAGACAGGTCAATGGGTAGGGTATTGGTTTTGAGATAGTCATATATTGGTTTGTATAATGGAGAGTGAGAACCGGTTAAGGCATAGATAACATGGGATGCGGAATGGTCATAGGCTAAGGAGAACAGTTGCTCTACCAGAAACTCGTAATGACTCTGTTGCTCTAGAATTTGTAGCAGTGAAGCGATAGTAGCCATTGCATCGACTGCTCTATTGTCCAACCTTGGTATTTGTTCGAAGGTGATGTGTACAAAATATTGTTTGAAATCATCCACCATTCATTTGTATGGTAGCAGTTTGTCATCTTTCGCCTGATAGTCATTGTTGATCTGATTGATGACTAGTTGTGAATCTCCATAGACTTTCAATTTTGTGATTCTCCATTCCACGACCATTTTGATCCCTGTAGCCAGTGCCTCATATTCAACAATGTTATTTGTGCATGGAAACATGAACCTATATGATCTTGGTATGGTGTGTCCGTTAGGAGTGATGAACAAAATGTTGACACCTAAGCCATGTTGAGTGTAGGAACCATCAAAGTATAGGGTCCATTGTTTGGTGGAAAGAGAAAGAACATCCCTATTTGGAAATTCAATCTCCATTGGTTGTTTATCCATTAATGGTGCATTGGCTAATTTATCTGCAATCACTTGTCATTTGATAGCTCGTCGCTCTATGTAGTGGATATCAAATTCACTGAGAATCATGACCCATTTAGCCAATCTGCCAGTGAGAGCTGCTTTGCTGAGTAAGTACTTTATAGGATCAATTTTTGCTATGAGATTTATTGTATGAGCTAGCATGTAGTGTTAGAAATTTTGGGAAGCGAATACCACTATTAGACAAGCCTTCTCAATGAATGTATAATTGAGCTCATATCCATTTAAAGTTCTACTAATGTAATAGATAGCTCATTCCTTTCCTTCTTGATTTTCTTGTGCTAACAGTGCCCCCAGTGATATGTCTGTTGTTGATATGTAGAGAATAAGTGGCTTCCCTACTATGGGTGGTACTAGAACTGGCGGGTTCATTAGATATTGCTTGATTTGATAGAATGATTTTGCACATTTGGCCTCCCATCTGAATGGTACATTCTTATGTAGCAAATGATTGAATGGTAGACTTTTATCTGCTAATTGAGCGATGAAACACCTGATTGACTGGAGCCATCCTTGCAAGGATCTGAGTTGACTGATGTTCTTAGGTGGTGGCATCTCCATGATGTATTGTACCTTTGCTGGATCTACTTCAATGCCTTTTTTTGAGACAATGTAGCCCAATAACTTGCCTGATGTAACCCCAAAGACACACTTCTTAGGGTTGAGCCTGACTTGAAATTTTTCCAATCTGTCAAAAATCTTTTCTAAGATGCTTAAATGTTCTACTCGGGTAAATGACTTAGCTAGTAAATCATCCACGTAGTCCTCCATGAAGGTATGCATCATGTCATGAAAGATCGTTGTCATTGCCCATTGATAAGTTGCCCCAACATTCTTTAAGCCAAATGACATGACATTCCAACATCATGTTCCCAAGGACAGGTAAATGTTGTTTTATCTTGATCCTCTGGAGCTATCTTGATTTGATTATAGCCAGAAAAACCGTCCATTAGTGATAGCATTGCATGGCCTGTTGTGAGGTCTACAATTATGTTGATACTGGGCAAAGGAAAGTCATCCTTTGGATAGACTTTGTTGACATCTCTAAAATTGGTGCATATCTTGATCCTACCATCTGGTTTTGAAACTAGAACAATGTTGGAAATCCATTCAACATAGTTGATAGGTCGAATCAATTCGACGTCTAATAGTTCCTTTAGCTCAGCTTTGACCATGAGTGCTACATGTGGATTCATCTTTCACAATTTTTTCTTAACTGGCTTAGCTCCTGGAGCAATGGACAAGTGATGCATGATTAAGTGTGGATCAATCCCGGGCATATCTGCATATGAGCAAGCAAAATCGATTTTCTTTTCTTTGAAAAATTGGATAAACTTTGATCTTTCTTCCTTTGTCAGATATTTTGCTAGGTGTATGTTTTTGGTTGCTTCTATTGTACCAATGTTGATTGATTGAGTAGGCTCAATCAATATGAATGATCGCTCCTGATAGTGTTCAGGAAGAGTGTCAAGTCTCCCATCTTTAGGTGCCCTAAAAAGGTTTTCACCTGTAGATGTGTCCTTTGTTTTTACTTATTTTGTGATCTAGTGCTGCCATTGACTAGTTTTCAGTAGTAGATCCTTTATTTTTTTCATTTTTGTGACTGAGAGAATTGGCACTCCCCTGATTGTAAATGTCATTACTTTGTTCACTAGTAGAGTCTATTTCTGGGTTGACGGTACATAAGTAATGGATAATAGAATCATCATTTGGGAAAATTGGTATGTCATGATCTTCAGGTTCATCCCAGTCTATGAGGTCAGGAAAGATAAGTGGTAAAGAGTCATTGGGTGGGTCAAGTTCAGTTGTTGTAAGTGTTAGGATGTAGGTATCACCATGGTTGGCTAGGATATTAAATAAGTTAATGATTTTGTCAAGGTCTTCGATGGTATCATCTTCCATGTAAACTTGCTCGTAATGTTGCTGCTCATTTTCCTTGGCGTCATAGATATTTTGTGGACCAAATTCAAGTAGTCTAGGTTTTGTGCCTTGTTCTTCTTGAGAAATGGGTATATGACTATCATTTGCAGCAATATCTTCAGTAACATTTGAAAAACTACCCCATTCATATTCATTTAAATCATTTTCTGAGGTATTATCCTAGATTCTTGCAGTGTTGTGGACTGGCATGTTGTAGGGTGAAAACAGGTCTTTGATGATTGATACGAGTCTGATAGTTTTCTCTGATTCTATATCAGATCTTGCTTCTACTCTTTGCATTTTCTCATATATTGTCTCTCCTCAGGGAGTAATGATGTTACCAAGGAGTGATTCTTCTTTGTTTGAAACCGGTTCTTGAACATGATGTACTTTTGCACAAGGTGGTTCTTTCTTTTTATTGATTGATTTCTCTTGATGTTTCTTTCCTTCCTAGTATTCACGTTCTTTGCGCATTGTCTCTATTGATTCAAATAGTGCCTCCTGCCATGAGTCCTCCTTGTATTTCTTCTTTTCCTTCCATTGAGGTTTTTGGTATTTGCTTGGTGTCTTCTTTGGTGGTAGTGTGTTCATAGCCCAATTCTTTTTTGTCTTTACAAAATTGTGAAGGAGGATCTAATGGTTCCGTAACACCTTCTTGACACTTTCCAAGAGGTCCTTTGCCATTGTATCCCATATGTTGCATGATTAAGTAGCCTTTTCCATACAACTGTGTTGGTATAGCTAATTCCATAGTAGCTGCTCTATCTTCTTTCTCATCCTTGTATAGCCAACTAAGGATGTCCTTTTCCTCTGATTCATGTGCTAGTGTGCCTTGTTGAATGAATTTGCCATCAAACTTGGTGATGGGTTGTGTTGCTTGATGTGTTGATACTGAAGGTAATCCATGAGATTTAGGCAATGCTGGTAAGTTGGTTAGACATAAAAGTTCCAAAGAGTATTCTCCCATGCCTTGGTCTTTGATTTTCATTTTCTGTTTGAAATCCATAGATAGCAATTTAGACTTTTCTTGTTGAAGATCTGGTGCTGGGGAAATTTGTTTTTCTTTGTTATGTGGAACTAAACTATCTTGGGCTACCCCTATAGCATTACAATGTTGAAAAGGGTTATGATCTGCTGATATAGAAATCTCATGTCCATTGTAGGGGAACTTAACACACTGGTGATAAGTAGAAGGTACTGCTTGCATTTCATGTATCCAAGATTGACCCAATAAGATATTATATGTGAGGTCTATGTCTAAGACTTGGCACATAGTGTCTTTTTGTATTGGTCCCACTTGAATTGGAAACACCACTATTCCTTTGGATGATCTTTCTTCATCATCATATGCTTTGATAGTGATCTTTTTGCGTGGATCAATAGACTGCTCAGAGAAGCCTAATGCACGGATAAGTTTTAAGGTACGGATATTGAGTCTAGCTCCTCCATCTATTAATACTCTTTTGACTCGATGTTTGTAGACCAAGACTTCAATGTGGAGTGGAGTATTGTGTGGATGGCTTAATGAAATATTATCCTATTTAGAAAAGGTGAGATTATGAGGCTCTATCATGTGAGCCACCATGGCTTGGAATTTGTCAGTATCCAGATCCTGGGGTACATTTGTTTCCAATAGTGCTTGTTCCAAGATGTATTTATGTTTTGGTGAAAGTTTCAACAACTCAAGTATAGATATTTGAGTAGGAGTTTTGCGCAGTTGACTGACCAGGTCATATTGAATCTTGGGTATGGTGGTTGTTGCTGATGTATGTCCCTTCAAGACATATTTGTGAGCTCTGGTGGTTACATTGATTGATTCATGTTCGCGTTTGTCCTTGATTGTAATAACATTTACTTGATTGTCCTCAGCTGATATATGATTGATGGTGTTATTATATATGTGATTGATATGAGCTCCACGTGTATCGTTTGAGGTTGAAGCTCCATCCTTGTTGTAGTTTGGAAGAGGATTCTTAAAGGCACCATGGTCACCATTTGTCTCGAGACCATCGACTGTTAAATCGCCTCTATCAATCATGTCTTGAACAATGTTTTTCAGTCTAATGCAATCATTTGTTTGATGTCCTTTGTTTTGATGAAAATCACAAAAGTGTGGGTCATTCCACTAGGGTGTTGATTTGTGGTTCAAAGTTGTTGATTGCTGGTAAGGAGATAATTTTGTTTGCCAGGAGTTCTCTGAATGCTGAATCCAATGATTGCCCTAATGGTGTGTAGATGCAGTTTGTAAAGTTGTTGGTGTTACCTCGTGAGTTTGTATTAGGTCATCGATTGGTGTTATTGTCTTGGGTATTATTGGTGTTGTTAAGATGATCTTGATTGGTAGTTGGTGCATAAGTGTTAGTACCTTTGTTAGCACCTTTTTGATTCTTGGTAGCTTAAGGATTACCTGGTAAAGCTAACACCGGTTGCTTGGATTTCACATCATTAGTTTCATTTCCTCTTTCAATTCCAGTGTTTTTGTTTCTGGTCTAGAACCTGGATTTGTCTAAGTTGTTGTTGTTTTGGTTATTGTAATTAGAGTTGGAAGAATTCGTCCCTTCTTTGAAAAATCTCAATGTTCCTTTCTTGATACATGCCTCCTCTACTTGGATGCCATTTTCAATCAATTTAGAAAAAGATGGTATGCATTGGAGTTTAAGTATGTAACTCATCTCGCCATTTAAATTATCGATGAAAATTTCCATCTTTTCCTTTTTAGGCACATCTCGAGGATATCTTGAGACCATTTGTCGCCAACGTTGAAGAAATACCATGAATGTTTCATTGTTTTTCTGTTTGGTATTGTAGATATCTAGCATGGTGATGGCATATTGAATGTTGTAGGAATATTGAGTTATGAATTTGTTGACTAACTCATCAAAGGATTTGTCAGGAGGTGTGATTTTGGATAACCATTCCATGGTTTTCCCGCCCAAGCTTCTTGAGAATAATCTCATTAAATAAGTGTCATCATGGGCAAATTCCAGGCTCATGGTACAAAATTCCCAGACATGATCACGAGGATCACTTTTCCCATCATATTTGTCAAATTTGGGAATGTCTGAATTTGGGGGAAAAGGTACCATGTTTAACCTTCTGTCAAAAGGATAAGGACAAATTTCATTCAAGGAATACCATACTGTTGATCCTTGTTGCATGTCTTGTATCTGTTTTTGTAGCATGTGTATTTGCTGTGTAAGAACAACCAAGGGTGCATTCATTTGCCGAGGGAAGAGTTCTTCCCTCGCATTGTTTCTAGTTTGGAATGGCGTGTGTAGCGGCATGTTTTGCTCAGGGATGTTTTGCTCGGGTCAATATTGTTAGGTACGTTTTTCTCAGGTATGTTTTGTTTAGGGTCACGTGCTTCCTCCTCTCTTTATTGTTCTTGATAAGCATAATGTTGAGACCTTGTTCTAAATATGTCAGTACTGAAGTCTTCAGGGAGTTTAACTCCTTTGCTTGTGAGCATGAGTAGGTATTTTTATTTGTCAGTTTCCATGAGCTTTTCCACAAGTTTTTGAAATGAAGCGCTTTCTTGACTCTCTTGGAGGAGTTCCTCAGAAATTTCTATGTCTTCTAGATTTGGATATTTGAAAGGATTTGATAATCTTCGACCCAT
This sequence comes from Cryptomeria japonica, assembly GCF_030272615.1. Classification (NCBI taxonomy): domain Eukaryota; kingdom Viridiplantae; phylum Streptophyta; class Pinopsida; order Cupressales; family Cupressaceae; genus Cryptomeria; species Cryptomeria japonica. The sequence goes on from NC_081408.1 coordinate 407,144,149, forward strand.
ACTGGACTTTGGTTGTGGTTCACTTTGCTTGTTTTGTTGAGAGCGAGTAACAACGGGCATCTAGTAGAAACTTTATGTGACAAAGGGAACAAACTCCTCTTCTATGTTTTGCTCAGCTGTTGGTGGTTCAAAACGAGGTATATTGTAAGTGATGCACACTTCAGGGAAGAAAGATAGATTGATCTTTCCTCTTTGATTTAGGCATTGACTGAATACTGATTTTTGACAGAATTCTCTACTCCTCAATGGTTCCTCATCAAATTCGTTTGTTTTGTCTTGAAGATACAATGGCATATGATGGAGGAATGTTCGATGAGATTTGAAGAGTTGGCAATTAATGTATAAAAACCTATTCCTTTTGGCAAGTTTTAGAGAACTGGGTTGTTGTTTCCTCAACTTAGTGTTATGATAAATACTCTTTCTTCTTAGAATATGAGGATTAGTCATGCACAAGAGATCAATGGTTTCCTTTGATATGTTTTGGATTTAAGATATCTTGTTTGGAAAACTTTTAAGTTTTACTTTATCAAATGAAGGTTTAGATGCCCCCTCATGACAAAGCGCATCAAATGATATGGAATAAGAGCTTTCTCAATATAGAAACTTGATTTGACAACTTGGAGTTTGAAACAAGTATGTTTTTGGGTAAGAATCCATTTGATTGAAGGACCTTTTGATACGTGTGATGGTGTTTCCTAATTTTGATAGGAGAGATGTGTTTTATCTCTCGACTAGTTTTTGGATTTTGACAACTTTGTTTTAAGGAGAAATTACTTTTGGAGTAGTTTTGATACTTTGATTTTGATTTTTTGTCTGATGGAGTTCAAGAGAGGAAAAAGGGCTCCCTAAATTGTTTTTAGAATTTTCAAAAATAGTTTTTGTTTTCTCCCTGTTTTCTCAGTTTCGGCTATGCGCTAAGCCAGAAACCCAATGCGCTACCAAATTTTCACAACATGCTAGAGAATGGTCTCCGCACACTAAGCTACCCTTCTAACGCGCTAACTTGGTCTGCTTGATTTTGGTTTGGTTTGAAATGTTATGCATTGATGTGTCCTATCAATGTGCTAATAGCTGATCTTAACATGCTAGTGTTTGGTCTCAACACGCTAAGCTGTTGCTTCAATGTGCTGGAATGTTTTCATAAAGCGCTAAGGCTTAAACTATTAATTTGGGATTGATTATGTGCTAAAGTTCAGTAGTGATGCGCTATGTTGAAGCTTGCATGTGCTAAAATATGGTTCCAAAGCACTAAGATGTTTCTCTTACGCGCTAAACTGCCCTGATATTTTTGACTTGGTGGTTTTTCTATGATTTGTAAACTTTGTCTCAATGATGATGGATTATTTTCTGAAGTAAGAAATGAAAGCACAACACAAAAGAGACAACCATATTGCCTAGTCTAAACAATGAGTGTATGTTCTATGAGGATGTGTTCAAATCCCCAGTATTTTAATAGGTTTGGATACAAAAAATACAATTCAACTAGACTCTTTATTCAAGGGTCATCAAAAATACCATAGCTCACTAGTCTCGATACTCCGTCAGCTCAAATAGCCTTGTCACCCCCTAGGGGGCACCTGTTTTTTTGCGTTTTGCCAGAAATTAACTCAAAGTGAATTGCTTCACAATTGAATAGTTATCTTGGGAGATATATGGTGAGTAATCTTGGGGGCGGATTCTTCCCCACCCTTGCCCTATGATACTGCAAATGTTTGGATACTAGCTCAGCTCAAAGTTTCTAATGCTAAAGTTCATAATCAGGCTTCCCGTTCAGCCGTCAGTGATATACTCCCTCAGGAGGCTTCCCCACCTTTAGAATAAAGAATTTACATATCGTAAAGATACTGGGGGAAGGCTAATCACTGTGCACAACCGTTGAAAAGGACTTTCATCACTTTCCACTTTTGATTATAGTGGGTTGGAACACTTGGCATCAAAGCCATTTCCCACTTAGGTCGGTCCCCTCACACCGGCCAAAGAATGTCTTTAAGAGTAGTTCAACTCTTCGGGAGGGCAGGCCTACTAAAGGTTTTAATGCTTAAAAACATTGAAAGTGTAAGAGTGGTATGGCTTTTTGATCACCCAGTTAAGGGGAGAGCATATACCTTCCACTTTCAAAATGAAGCACACAAGTGTTTTTTTTAGCCTTATATTGCAATGATTTGGTAAAATCTATATGGAGATATTGCTCCACAAAAACATGATGTTCATTTCATTCCATCAAATCAATGATTATCTGATCTAGAAAATGAAACCTGGTCAACAAAATAAATCAACAAAGGGGAAGAACTTCCCTCTTTAACTTTGAATAAAACTTGGACAAGTGTGGTTCTTTTACCTTGCAAAAATTAAAGGTTGATCCTTTTATAAACCAAAGGATGGTGAAGTTCTTTTTAAAGCTCTTTTGCAAAATGAAAGATTGTTTTGTCCTTTTTAGATGCCCAAATGAAAGTTTTTCTCCTAGGAAAGCAAGAAAGATTTTTGTTGTGGTTCTTTTTAGTTCCCAAATAAGGTGTGAGTTCAATTTTTAACTTTAAACAAGAAATGAAAGAAATTCAAATTTTTAACTAACTTAGCTAAGTTAGTAAGAAAATTTTCAATTACTTTAAGTCTAGCTTAAATAAAAATAAGCTCCAAACCTGCAATTAAACCATTAGTAGCCTGCAAAACAAACAGTTAATTAGTTAGCAAAATGATGGCTTTGTGGACTTCCACAAGTCTAACTTTTGAGTTCTCTGTTACAAATTATTTTTTGTCTTCTGTCTGTGATGCACTACAGAATACACTGTATGCACTATAGAATGCCCCAGATGCGCTATCAGACCAACCCTATGCGCTAAACTATTTTCAAAATGCGCTGGACTGTTAAATTCCCGTGTTGAAAGCTACAGGAAAATTTTTAAAAATTCTATGCGCTGAGAGAGAGTTTCTACGCACTAGGAAATGAGTCGAACGCGCCAAACAATATATCGGATGTGCTAAGAAAAGTTCCTGATGCATTGATTCTTGTTTCCTACGTACCTGCAAAGTTGGTCAAATTCAAAAATCGATTTAATTCATGGGGTTATGCCCCACGGTGGGCGCCAGAAATGTATGCGAGAAAAGCGGTTCGATGAAATACAAAACGTGAAAATATTCAAAGACTTGCCCACACACCCATGGGACTCTTGGTGCAAGTTATGGAGCCATGATGAATAACTCAACTTCCCAAGGAGTGTTCCATGGTTCTCTATCTCAAAAAGTCCCTCAAGCCAATGCCTTTGCTCTCAGATCACTGAGCAAAGTGACTTAGGGATGACGAATGCAAGAATGAGGGATGCTTTTGATCGAATTTAGTATGAATGCATCCTATTTATGCATGATTCTAGTAAATGAACTAAACTAGATGATAAGAGGACGAGGTTAGTAAAAAAACTATCCTAACATGATATACTAGCTATATGATTTAATCTAAGATGATAGAAATACTCTAAAATGATTATTAGATTTATTTCTATTACAAAGAGAGGCTAAATGCTTGTTAAAATTAAGTATAAGTTTGATGCTAAAGACTTGGATCCTTAGAAATGGAGGAATGAGAGCTCTATTTATAGAAGAAATGGGGCAATGGATGGTCAGGATTGAATGATCTGATCAAGGGTCAGGATTGAAAGCTATCAATCCATGTTTACAATTCTCACCAATGAAATGGTGACAATTGTCAACATAAGACTGCTTGAGAGGAGAGGTAAGAAGCATTAAATGCTTGAGAAGACATGAAGGTTAGGTTAAGGTTATCCATTGGATAAAGATTTTACCCAAAGGGTAAACTCTTGTGCAAGGGTTAAAGGGATAACCATGGTCAAAGCAATGAATGCTTGATGAGACCCCTGGGTTAGATGAGGGTTGAGTTAGGCAAAACGTCTCTAACCATGCCACTAAGGGTTAGTTAACCATTAATGGTTTGAAGACTTTGGGGAAAAATTTGTAAGAGTCCTTCCAAATTTGGGGGTTTCAAACAAGTTAGCTTGTTGAAGGCATAAAGGCTTTAATGCCTTTGGAAGACTTTACTCCAAATTTGAGAAGTGATCTCCTCAAATTTAGGGAAAGAGGATAATTGAAGGGTTTAGCTTAATTGATTAGGATTAGATAGGTTCTAGAAGAATTTAGGAAGAGGGTTAGGAGGCAAGTGGGTGAGAAATAATAGGATTTGATTAAAATAAATTGCTTTATTTCAATTTGGTTGCAAGTTGGGGATTTTAAATAAATTTGATTTATTTAATTGGGGTGAACTATTTAATTAAATGTAAATTTAATAAAAAAGTAGAGAGAATGGATTTAATTAAATAAAATGATTTATTCAATTAAATGATATAAAAGGTTTAAGTGAATTTTAATAAATAAATTGAATAATTTATTTAATTAAAATAGAGGAATGTGGGTGATTTAATTAAATTAGATTTAACTAAATAGAGGAAAGAGAATAAAATGAACATTAAATATTCATTTAGGAATATGGTCATTTTTATACGTCTACACTTGTAATGTGAACAAAAAGTTTCTACTTGCAATGACTTTACTTGCAATGACTACTCTAAAATCCGAAATTGCATAGAAAATGGCCAAAATGAAGGCCAAAAGTAACCAAAATTTTCACAGAGAAGGAAGATAAGCTCGTGATTGATTTATCATCAAGAAAGGTAGACTTTCAACCTTGAAAAGTGTGCCTTAGAGCCTTAAAATCTTATAATTTTGTATTAAAATGTCTTACTTTTAGTGTCTACTTTGAAACTCGAAATTGAAGAAAAACTGAACTTTAAGACAATGAAAATCGACAAAAATGGAGGTGAAGGACTTGAATTCATCAATGGATTCCTAGGTGATGGAAAATTGCCTTGGAAAACATGTCTAGAGCATTAAAATCTCAAATTTCAAGCAAAAATCAGTGGGGTCGTCCCAATTTGTGCAAGTTCAAAAATTAGGACAACAGGACATACTAGGATAAAATAATGGATTGAGAGATAGAGAAGAGGGAGATTCAAATGGATGGGAGGAGGATAATCATGCTAAGGTTTTGAGAAACCCTTATTTGTTGTAGAACTTTACATTATGCTCCAATGTAAAAGGACTAGGGTTATGATGTGTCATGTACATGAAGGACTAACTAAAAACAAAAGGTTGCATTTAGACATATGCCATATGACACCATGACATGGAAGACCACGTCATTGTGGTGGTATCCTACTAGGATTGCGACAAATGCAAATAAAATGATAATGCATAAGCATGCACAAATGATGCAAAGAAATATAAAGATATTTCCCCTAGTCTAGCTTAAAACTAATTGATTAAGGATGAGATGATGATAACATTGTTGAAAATGAGAACAATGTAAGGATCAAGAATTATATATGTCAATGATAATAATACGAGTAAAGTGGATCAAGATTTGCAGCAAGGCTAGAAATTTTGGATGATGCACTAGATTTCTTGGATAGATTACATGGATTAGGATTGCATACATTTGGATGGAAGGGTTTTGGATTACATTGGATTATGCTAAGGATAGCTAATTACGTGGAACCAATGACAAGGAAAAATCGAAGGTATGGACAAGCATGGAAGGGTTGAGGGATTTGTTATATAGGGGGTGGGAGGGATGGATTGAAAAAAGAAGGATTAAGGATGGATGCTTGAAGGAAATGTGAGTATAAGAATCACAAGTAGTGAATTTTGTAACATATATTAAAAAAGATTTGAGGGGTTGGGGGTAGTTTGAGGGGTTTCAAGGTTTGAGTTACAAGGGCTGCATAAAAAATGTATAACATGCCTCACTCTAGATATGTTGCAATGGTTTTATGGTCTAAATATCATATAGGACTCAAATGGCTATAGCAATGAGAAGGAGGATGGAGGGTTGTGTAATTTTAGCAAAGAGAAAGGACAAACTATAACATGGAGTGGTAGATTAATGGAAGAAACTAATATGAAAAAATATACCAATATTCATGAGTGATGGTAGAGTAGGGTGTTTGTACAGGAGAGAATAGCTTAATGAATCAAGATAAGTATAAATCATGGAATGGAACAATAGGAGGGGGGATGATTAGGGAGAAAGTAGGGTTTGTATATTTATATCATGTTATGATAATATGTCATTTTTCTTATCAAGATTAAAAACAAGAAGGGGGTATGATTTATTCTTAAGGATAGGTACACAAATGTAATGGATATGTAGATAGGATGAGGTAAATAGAATCATATGAAAGAAGCTTTCCCCCAATGCTTATGGATAGGGTGATGCAGAGCCAGACAACAAACTAGGTGATAACTTTCTCTCACCCACAACTACTATGTCCAAATCAAGTTGTTTCATTTCTTTAAGGTGTCAAACAACACACCTACCAAGTACTCAACTCACACAACAATTTGTGTGACCGAATCCATACTGGTTTAGTATCTTCTGGTATCGGTAGGATGGAAACACTCTACCCTTGTGTGAATGACAAACAATCTTCTATTACCGGTGGGATGGAAACCTATTGGATTTTTGTCTATTGGTGGTCCAACCAACACAAAACATCCATAAGATTTCACTATCAAATGGGTTAGGGGGTACTTGTCTAACAACTGTCCTATTTGTCTAGTAGCCCTACCGGTAGACTAGTAGCCCTATCGGTTAAGTTCTCCACACACAACTTAATAAAATTCTGAAAGACAAGACAAACTAATGGTAGATTTAGGTACCCTTTATCAAGTTACACAATTCCCCAAAGTTTTAGACTCTAACCACAAGTTTGAAAGGTTTATATCCTTATTGTCCTTCTAGACCTAATTAAGCCAATTAGGCCTAATTTACAAAGCAAGTACCCCTTGTATTAGTCCCTCAACTAAACCAACACTTATGCAAGGTGGGGTAAGGTGTCAAAACACCAAATCCAAGGTTTCCAGACTTGATCCCATCTTCTTTGTCTACTGCAAGTGATTTTCACTTCTACAGTTCAGGCGGTCACATAGAGATGCCTACCTAGGGTCAATTCAATATTTTCGGGGTTTGAGTACCAAAATATTATGGTACAATGGCCCCTCTAACATTTTCCCATAGGTTGTTTGGTCCTTTGGTGAAAATGTCAGATTAAGGGCATCTTTACAGTGAAACCCTAGGTGCCGATAGGGTTTGTGACCAGTCCGATTAGATTTTGATGGATCTCTACAACCCGATTGTTACAAGACCTCAAAATTAATTAAAATGAAAGGTAAGAGACTTACCTAACTCATCAAATTGGTTTCAGGCATCCACCAATCCATACCGGTCAGAAATTAACATCAAACATGCAAAATTTTAGGAAACTCCAAATATATTGTATTGCTCCAAACTCCAAAACATTACCAATTTCAACAATTTCAACAACAACACCAAAAATAGCCCTAGAATTGATCCAAGTGGGCATAATATAGCCTCCCTAATGGTTTCCAATCACTTTTTAAACTTTGGAACCATTGGAGGATTAGTTACCCCTTTTTACAATATTTTGCAATGACAACAAAAGTTATCAACTTGCACTTGTCAAATTTGGTGACTCCAAGGTGTATTCCAATATTTATTTGCCTGACTCATGCCTATAATCCTATTGACCCACATGGTCATTTGTCTATGGTGGCTTATAAAATGCAACCATGACAATGTCTTACATCAATTGGGTCTTATTGACTCACAAACCTATCAACCTACTAAATATGATCATTTTCACCTCATGGGTAATATTAGACCCTTTTAAGAATCATTTGTGTCTTTGGGTGCTCCTGCACCATAGGGATATATGCATAACACCTATTTGTTAGGTTTTCATTATGGTACATATCAAAGGTTCTGTAAGAATGCTTTTCATCATTAAAAAAGTTTGTCACTACTTTGTTTCATAGATTATTTTTTTTAATATTTGGAATAGATAGATTGTTGGCAAATGCACACTCCAATGAGATATTGTAGGTGATTGAAGGTTTTGTCATTGATGGAAACCTTACAATCCTATGACACCGGCAAGACAATTTACTGGCACCGGCAAAGGCAGACTCTACACTGACACAGAGACCACCGGTAGTAAAAGGAAGCATACCGACACAGAAGCCGACAAGAATTTTGTTTGTAATATATTTTGTTAATTATTGTAAAATCATGTAAGCTGACTTGGCAAGTTGTAAAATGACTCATATATATAAGAAATCATTGTAGAACATTTTGTAATAGATGGAAGGAAATATATAGGCGAAATAAGGCAGACCTATTATGCGAATTATAGGTTAAGGGTTTATGTATGAAGAAAAGCTATAAACTGGCACTGGATCTAGCATAGTAGATACTATTTTGAAGCAGTACAAGACATTGGATTTATATAATCCATTATTTAAGTCAGTGAGACTTCCCATTTTGTAATTGAGCAGTGAGCTCTTGGCACTTGGCCTTCCTGCATGTGTAGGCCCCTCTTGTAGGAGTAATATTCTCTTATTGGCCAGTAAGTGAATATTGTGGCTCACAAATCCCACCGAGGTTTTTCTCACACCGGGTTTCCTCATTAAACTACTGTGTTATGGTGTGTGTTTCATGTGGCTGCTGTTATCTCTGTTTATTGCATTATTTTGTGTTTACTAGTATATAGTATTGATATGCTCTACATGTTTTAAGTTAATAAAATCTTATAACCGGTTAGATACTGATTCACCCCCCACTCTCAATATCTGTGGGAATCCTAACATATATTTGAATTTAGGATATGCCAATTTGATTATGGATGGTAGATATGGATGTGGATATATTATTATGTATGGGGAATAGGGAGATGAATGTGGGACTCAAGTAGTTATTTCTAAGGTGAGGTGATGATTTCCCTTAGTGAATAGCTTCTTCGAAAGAACTACATTGGTTAACATTTCATTTATAGATCTTGGTAAAAACCTTGTTGATTACTAAGTTGGTTTATACAAACTATAAAAATGGTAACATCATAACTTTGACATTATAACAAGAGAAATGGACAGGAGGGTTGAAGGGTGAATATTAGATTGAGGGGATGTGAGAAGTTAGATAATGGGATAGGGTGATGAAAGATGAGTGGAGGAAAGGATGAGATGGTGAAGGCATGATGAATGTTGTGGAACCAAAGGTTACTAAGGCTAATAGGTACACGTATGATTATTGACGTAGAAGATTTGGATTAGGATACAAGATTTGGGGTGTAAGGAGTTTAGAATATTGAGATTCAAATGGCTAAGTTAGGATTGTATATTTTGGGATGCAACATCCCAAAATGGAGAGGATTTTTAGGATGAGGATACCTAGATTTATATGGAAATTTTTGGATTGGGATGAGGCATATTGATTTGGGTATCTTGGGATAGGCTAATATTTTAGAGATGCATATTTGGGTGCATGATTTGGATGTATAATTTTTTTTCTTGAGAACCCACTTCTTTATGCTCCTTTCTTGATTGAGGGGTATTTGTGACCTTTTTTTATTTGTTTTGTTTTTTGATTGATTTGTTCTTTAGTAATATATTTGATTCTTTTCAACATATTGATCCTTGGATTTTAAATAATTATTTGCTTTATATGCTTGCACATCTAAATTGCTTCCAAATTTTATGGTATGGTCCCATGTTGAAATTATCTTGGCATCCCATTAATTGGGTGATGACTTCATCATTTTGGAATGTCCAATGATGTGTGCATTTTTTGATCTTGATTAGGTATTTTAGATGATATATATCTAAGATCAATGAAATTATTAGTGATGGGGTGAATGGAAGGATTGGTGGTAGAAAGCTTATGAGAGAAGTAATGGGAGACACCTAATTTAATGTTAGAGGAAGTTTCCTTTTGACATGAAAGGGTCCTACCAAAATATTTGCATTAATATTGTAGTTGAGGCCCTAAAATATTGAAATTTCTTTAGTTTGTGTGGGTTCAAATATGCCGTGTTCATGAAGGTCGGACCCTTTTCCTTGATAATGCATGTTTTAAAAAAATGATTGGCATTAGGGTACTTGTTGATGAATAAACAAGACGTGGATCCATTTTTTCATGGGTAATGACCAATGTTTATTTTTATTTCCTTGGAAAAAATAAAATTGGATTGGATATAGGTGGAGGAACCAAGGTGCCTAGATTGTGGTTTGGAGATGGGCTTGATATGGGTGGTTAACTCATGAGAGAGGATGAGATCATGAAAGAGATTGGTGTGGATGTTGGGATCTTGATTTAGAAGTGGGACATGTTTGAGAATTCTTTGGAAATAGCTTTTGACATATCCAGATTTTCTTGGATGAGATGAGGGAATAGTGGCCTTTTCTGTTGGCAATTTATGGATAAATAGGTTCTTAGAGATTGACACATGAGTGAAAGAGGTATTTTTGACACTTATTGATGCATTTAAAGGATTTAAGGAATGTTCTGGATTTTGGGTTGATGACTATATGATAGATGACATGTTTGGATGGCATGGGATTAATGATGTGGCAATATTGCACAAATTCATTTGCTCTTAGTTTCTTATCATTCTTTGTGAATAGTCACTAACTCATTTGAGGTCAAAATCTAATGAAATTTTTTGATGAAAGTGAATAAATTTATTGTTTCATCGGGTACCTTTCAATTTAATGTGAGATTTTCATTTTTTTAAAATTGGTCCCCAACGTTCATCTCTAGTCCGATGATATTCTGATGAATGCTCAAAGTCAACCTGTTTCCAACGGGTATATGGTTAGTGCCACCTTAATTTGTGGTCGGTCAATGTGTATATAGTTTGATGCCATATCCAGCTATTCTAATATGTTTAATTACAAACCTATTTGTTGATTCCAATTGGCACTTGAGGTTGACATAATATTGTGAGTAATCCAAACATTCCTTTATAGTCACTTGACAAGGAATTTTTACATTGTTTTAGTCTCTGATTTGAAGGCCATTGTCAAACTGTCCCAAAAACAGTGACAATTACAGTTTGGAAGTTTTCTTTTGTTAAGTGCAGTTGTCTCTCACTTTGTATTAATTTTAAAGAACCATGATTGTTATCATAAATGTACTATTACTTACTAAATGGAGTTGTCTGATAATGACGAACAAATGATGACTATTTAGGCCTGTCCTCAAAATAAACTTTAAAAGTTTGACTTCTTCCAAATTTTGGAGTCTTACATTGTTTATAGGCCTTAAGGACCTTTTGGATGTTGCCTCAAGTGCATGTAGACATACATGAAAGTATCTCGAGTCTCCTTATGATCCATGTGGAAGCTGAACAATTGTAATGAGCATACAAAAGTTTGTAAGTCTGATCCTTGATAGTAAGTTCACAAACTTGATGGGGTGTTATTACAAAACAAAAGAATAGTGGAAAAGGTTGCATTACAAGGTTTAATGTCTTTGTTCCTAGAGTCTGATCCATGTGGCATAAGTCTGAATCCAAAGTTCTTAGTCCTTGTCAACTAGGTGCATTGACATCATGAATGGATGTGTAAAGCAACATGTTTGAAGCATGGTTTCATTGTTTCTTACTGTCATATTGATCAAGAGTATTGTTCCTTTGAAGAACATGTTGTTCCTTTGTTCAAGCCTTGTATCCATGAAGTTGGCCTTGTTATGTGTTAAATCATGATGAGACATTGTGCTAAGAAGGCCTTATGGGTGGGTTTGCTGATTGGAGCCTTGTTTCGACAATTTATCTAAATATTCAAGCTTGGTAATGAAAAATGATATCAAATAATATTAGTGCATAACAAAATGAAGAAACACTTGCTAGATTGTGGGCTAGATTGAAAAGAAAGGGTGATGGGAAATGTTATTGTCCTTGCAATTATAGACGAGAAGACTTTTAATCACAATAGTTGAGAAACATTGTAGGAAGCATGGTCACATTGAAGGGGGGCATGATTATCGTCCATTGGTAAGTTGTTCATTATATGTCTTTATATTGATTGAATTTGTAAATGTTTATATCATTTTAACATTTTTTATATATATAAAAAATCACTTGATCATGATCATGGTTTATTTGTGTCGATCATTATTATAAAGGTGGGGCGCCCTAGGGAATATGATATGGATTATCATGGCCTAGAGAATGTGGATTTGTAAACAGAGGAACATGGAGCTATGAATATCGAAGATGAAGTTAATGATCCTACAAAAGAAGATGATAATGCGCCAGAAAACATAGTTGAAGATGATGGTACAAATACATTGATCCATGACACATTTAGTGGCACAGTTGATCATCATGATGATCGAGATGACTTTGATGATGCTCATGATTTACCTGTACTTGAGAAGGCATACAAGGCCCTTTATGAAGGCTCCCAAACAACTCTTCTCTCTATTGTATTGTTGCTAGTGAACTTGAAGGTTATGAATGGGTTATCCAACATAGCAATCTCATGGATGTTAAGGTATGTCATATACATCATCTTTTTTTATCTATTTTTGTTGTTATTTTATCACTACTAAATACAACATGAAATATGTACCATTAATGTTCGTTATATTAACAAATTAATTTTTGGTTGTAGATTGATAGGTGAATTTTTGTTACCACCATCAAATATTTTACCTCGCTCATACCAAGATTTATTTGCCATTATGAAAGATATTGGAATGGACTATCAAGAAATAGATGCATGTCCCAATGGTCATATTATATATCATAAACAACATGAATTTACAATAGAATGCCTGCAATATCATATCAGTAGATATCGAATAGATCAACTAACAAAAAAGGTGCCTTGCAATGTTCTTCATTATATTCCCATCATTCCACGTATGCAATGATTATTTAGGTGCAAAAGCTTAGCGCAATTTATGGATTACCATACATGAAATAGAAGTGGAGATGACATTCTTCGAATGCCTATAGATGGTTCTGCATTTAGGGACATGGAGGAAAAATGACCACACTTTAAAGAAGAACCTCGTAATCTTAGGCTTTCATTAGCAGCAGACGATGTCAATCCATTTGGAGAGATGAGATCTATTTACTCGGTGTGGCCCGTTTTTGTTATCAATAATAACATTCCTCCATGGATGTCAATAAAGAGGGAGCACATAATGTTGGCAATGATTGTTCCAGGTATTTGTTTACATCAATTTTCTTTAACATAGTAGCATCTCATTTTTCTTATTTGTTGCATAATGACATATCTTTTTCATTTAATAGTCATGTACATTAATTTATATATATTAAAGTAAAAAGGTTATAATAATTATGTAATGTTTATGTTCATTCAACTAGGTAAGTACCAAGTTAAAGATATGAATGTGTATATTGAGCCTCTTATTGACGAGTTACAAAAGTTATAGAATGGCGTCACTATGTATGATGTCTCTAGACCAATAGGACAAAGACATTTTCAATTCCATGCAATGCTTGTATGGAGAATTCATGATGCCCTAGGGCTAACACATTTTTGTGGTATGTTATAACATTTGATTTCACTTTAACAATATTTAATTTTATGAAGTAGATATCATGCATATTTTTAAAATAATCTATTCATTATATATAATTATAAAAAGTGACATATTTAATCCAATTATATATGATCTTGCAAGTCTTCAAACAAAGGGAAAAATTACATGTCTAGTTTGTGGTCCAAAGATGAAATCTTTTTGTTCAACAAGTTTAGGAAAGAAGGTGTTTGATGAGTATAGGCACTTCCTCCACATAAATCATAAGTATCGAACTACTGAAAAACATCTTTTCGATGGGAAATAAGAGACTACATCAAAACCACGAAGAATGACACCTCGCCTATGGAAGTTGGAATATAATAGAATTAATCGTCAAGGTTATACATTGGATCAAATTGTTTATCTATCATATATGATATGTTTGGAATTTATATTTTTATATTGTGTTTTGTTGACTCATGCCAATGATTGTTGTTGTTAATTTGTTTGACTTGTATGCTTCATGAAGGTCGTCAAGGCATTGATGGCCGACTTCTACAGGGACTGAAAAGTTATCCTAGATAATTTAGTAGGTTGCCCTACTATGAGTAGCTACAAATTATGCATTTGTTTGTAAAATGCATATCGGAAAGAATTTAACAGAAACGTTATAAAAAATATTGAATGGAAGACATGAAAAAGAAAAAAATGTCAAAATTTGTAGTGACATTCAGGAAGTCAATCATGCAATGAAAAATGTCATTCAATTAAATAGCGATGGAGACCAAATTAATATAAGCGCCCTTCCTTGGTTATTAACGGAGCAACAAAGCAATTCTATAAAAGAAGCCATGTGAAAAATTCGATTTCCCATAGGATTTGCAGCAAACATAAACAATATCATAACAAAGAAAGGTGAATTTGGGTCAGGGATGAAAACACATGATTGACATACCTTCATTAAGGTAATTATTCTGGTATATTATATATATATTTGTATATTGCATGTACTTTTCAGTGTATTATGTTTACTACTTTTGGAAAAATAATGAAAAGATCATTTTATAATTTTTGCAGTACGTTCTACCTCTATTTCTCCCAGACAACTTCGACAACAATGTCAAGCAAGTTATATATGATCTTGGAAAATGCATGAGGTAAGTAATGATTTTTGTTCAATTTGTTGTATAGATCTTATATTTTCCATTTGTTTTACTTGTTATGTAATATATTGTATGTTTTTGTTAAATCTCGTTAATATATTTGTGCCTTGAATGACTTGTAGATGGCTTTCATCTAAAGAAATCCATAAAGAAGATATAAATTATTGGAAGAGAAAAAAAACCTCGTCTAATGTGTGAAATGCAAAAGTGTCTACCTTCGACATTTTTCAATGCACAAGAACGCTACCTCATACACCAATTTGAGGAGATTGAATTGTGTGAACCTATACACACAAGGTCAATGTGGATGGTTGAGAGGCACTTGAAATTTTTGAAGGCTTTGGCTAGACAAAGAGAACATCCTAAGGGTTCTATGGTGGAGGCATATATGGTATACCGGACCATGGTGTACATTACTAAATATCTTCCTAAGTTTGCAACAAAGTTCCATGTAGATCACATTTGGGATCCCAACTCCATTAACAAATTCGAAGGGGAGTACCTGATGGGGAAAGGTAGATTGAGGAAAGTGAGAGGTAATTATAAGACGGTCATGGAGATTAATTAGAATACATTTTACATTTTTTTTTTTTGTATATTTCACTTATATAACTATTAATCTTCAATATACATCAATTATAAATTAAGGTCGTACACTATAGTAATTAACTAATTATACGCCGTTTGTGAGTTTCAATGTTTTGATACAGTTGGTCGAGAGTGGGATGCACTATATTTGTACATCATAAACAATATTGATTGGATGACGGTATGGATTGAACGATGTAAAAAATCCGGTCGCACATTAACATGGGAAGGTGTGGCTTCATTGGTTAAAGAAGCTTATCGTAATGGAGATTCCAATGTTACACCAAGGGAAATAGATTTAGCATATAGTTTAAGAGATAAACAGGTACATATAAATATATTGATCACCCATATTATTTAATTATTTTCAATTATATTATTATTTTTTTTTGATAAAAGTGGACAAGCCACTAAACTTATATATTATTAATAAATATGTTTACATCAGGTTCAAAAAAGGCATACCGACAGGAAAGAACCCGCAAGAAAACCTCCGGTTGTAGCCTTTAAAAAATAAAAAACTAAACACTACCCTTACATCATTTGTTACTATCCAATATGATCACCCAACCCCCTGCCTCTGAAATTATACAAGGGTCCCATAGAACTTTTACAAAAAAGACCAGCCTATTGCCAAATAAAGGGTTGAACAAAATTCCATCAAAATATCATGAAGGACCACCAAGGAGATAATAGTGATGTAGTAACTCTTGCCAATTCCACATTGAAACCAAAAAGAGCCTCCTCGAAGAAATGATACTGCCAGAAACACTCCAGCATAATAGCAGCCAAAAACCTCTAAATCTACATCCAAAAAACCATACCACCAACTCCAAAAAACAATCAGATATACAAAAACCAAGAACTAGTGCTCTCCTTCAGAGGGCCATGGGCTGAATCTGGAGGAGGAATAACACTCAGTGGAAGTGCCAAACGAGCAGGAGCAGAGAACAAAAAGCCCAAAGTGATCAATGAGTGCAAGGCCTCAAAAATGACCCAAGCTTTATCCACATATTGATCAGGAACCAAATACAACAGAAAATCCATAGAAGCCCATGTATCTTCCATGGTGTCACATATCAACCCCATTCTTAATTAATACAATAATTGACCAAACCAACCATTAACCATGAGCTCATGGCGAGGAAGAAACCCACCATAATAAAAGGACCCCACATCAAAATGATAATCAACCAATGCAGAAGAAACCAAGTCCCAATTACATACTGTCAGAAAAATGAACGTGGAAACCAAGAGGCAGACCAAATCATCATCAAGTAAAACATCATAACAAATTGTAACAAACCGAGACAAAAGATCAGCATATGAAATATGAGGGCAAATTTCCAGCCATCGACACCCCAGAAGTTTGCGGAATTCAAAAGCCACCGCAGGAGAAAACAAATTAAAGACCTTACCAAGCTTGTCACAATTATCCACATTCTTATCCTCCGATATCCCAGCTTCTAGAACCACTTTGTATATCCTAGGGGCCAGAGAAGATGACATTTGCAGGAAGAAGAAACTCCAAAAAAAACCACAAAAGCATAAAACGTAAAATGTTGCTTATCTCATAATAAAACAAGATAACACATGAAAATATTAATGAAAAAACTGCCATCAACTTACCATAATGACGAGAGAAGATATGAAAAATATCCATTGTGAACTTCCATGATTTAAACATTTCACATGAGTTAACAACCCTGAGAACTGACAAACATAAATGAAAATCAAGAAGGAGAGGACGCCACCACCAAACAATGATCATCGCATAATACCAAATCTGCCATGGCCGAAAATCACACAAGACGAACAATGATGTAGTACCAATCCTTAACAAATAATAATAACCCAAGATCATACCGCACATTTAAAAAGTTACACACATGCCACAAACCTATGAAGGACCGAAAATACATTCAAACACACATGCCGCCACCCTTGAATATATCATGATCAACCACGTCCTCACCCTATAAATGGCATTATATATGACTGATACTTAAAAAGTATGGTTTCTTCATCAGATATAAGGCATATACAAAGTCATCCATAAAGTGAAAAATAAGATAAACCTGGCCAATCAAGGAAGGCGGGCAACCAATTAGTCAAAAAACAAAGAACTTTGAATACCTTCCCAAACCGTCGAGGGAATTTCAGATGAATCAACCAACTGAAAATGAGCTTTACTCTCAATGGCAAGATTTGCCAAGAAATCAACATTTCAGTCCTTACTCCCAAAATCAAACTCATAAAAACATCATTCTCCCCAATGAATACCGCCATACCAAGACATATGACATAAATACACCTCAATCATACGCACATGCCTTGCCAACCTCACCTCAAAAAATATGTACATGCCCTGCCAACCTTACCTCCTCAAGAGATAGTGCAAGAAGAAACAAAGTAATAAACACCTTAAAAACCTTCAATTTAATCAGAGACAAGACATCCCATTTACTTCCATGGAACCTTGAGGAATATCCCTTACCTCAGACAATTTTAAATTGAGCACCAGAATAATTTGCAACATTCGGCAAAAATCTACAATTACCTACCAACCTTACCTCATGGGATATGTACACTATCATCTAGTCCAAAAGAAAATGCTAAGAACACACCATATGTAAACAAAAACATAATAGAGCTTATCATCCTCCCATCTACACATGTTGTGCAAATAAAATATGATCAGAGTAAAGGATAGCATGAATACCTCAAGAGATAATGGAAGCAGACAACAAAGACAAAATCAAATACCTTAACCCTTATATTAGATCAAATACCCTTGAAGAATATCTTGAGGAATGCCACTTACCTCCACATTCTTAAATTGAGCACTGGAGTCAATTGCAACATTAGCCAAAAAATCTACAAGCTTATTAAGTTCTCTATAACAATGTGATATCGAGAATGTATCAAAGAATGACAACTTCTCCAAATTATGATCCAAGATGTACTTCAAATGCCAACAATTTCTCTTATTGGTCAAAACACTCTGAATAATGACCATCGAATCCCCTTGAATTAATAGGTTTTTAATCCCTAAAGAGATAGCCAAATCAATCCCTAGAGACAAAGCTTGGCACTCAACAAAATTGTTTAACTGGGAACCAAGGGCATGACACTGAACTATTATCAAAACTGCCTTATGATCAAAATAGCCATACCAGCCCTAGCCAACCCCAGATTACCCCTTGAAGCTCCATCAAAATGAAGCTTGAAATGTCCCGGAGGAGGAGGAAACCATCTAGCAGCAAGTCTTTTATTAACAGTGATAAAACCTTTTGCAACAGACCCATGAGAAGGAATGGCAGAGAGAGATTTCTAGGTCCTTGTAATCCTACCATCCCAATGAGAGAAGGATGTCAAATTCTCCAAGTTTTTATGTATGTATGACAAAGCCACCTCCGAGATAGAAGCCCCAATCTTGGTTAAAATGTCAGAGTGATTCCTTTCTAAAAATCGTATTATTTCTCTCTAACCATATGTTCCAAATGATAATCAAAGGAGAGATGAGCCAGAGATAAGCATAAAAGGATGAAGAAAACAAGATAGGCCAAGCTCTAAAATGAGAGAGAAGATCATATCCAATAACAAAGTACATGCCTAGTTTCTCAAACAACCATTGCCAACACCCAAAAGAAAAATCACAACAAAGGAACAGGCTAGAGGAAGATTCCAAATTCTTATTACACAAAAAACAAGGGAAAACAATAGTCAACCCCATCCTGTCCAATCTCATTCTTGTAAGAACCCTGTCTTGTACAACAAGCCAAGCAAATGCACTTGCCTTAGGAAGGCAAGTTGAATGCCAAAACAATTTATAGGGCCAGGAAGACAAATCCTTAGCAAGCATAAGGGAATTATACCCATCTTTCACAAAGTATTTACCTGAAACACTCGTAGTCCAAATAAGCTCATCTTCACTCTTAGAAAAGATGCCAACTCTGTTCTTAAGGATATTACAAAATTCTTCTTTCAAACTTAAGTCAACATTCAGATAATCAGAATGCTCTTGTAACATCATAAATTATATGAAGTGATTTTTGGAATGGAGCTGGGAGGAACAGGAAGCAGCAATGGGAGAACTCAAAATTCAAATTCTCTAAAAGGCGAGAACTCTGGTTCCAATGGTGGGAGTGCCCAGAATGAAGTTGCTAGTCCTATGGGAGAGACGGACAAGCCTCTAGATATTTCGAAGGCTATTGACATTCCGCAGACTGGTGGTACTCTGCCAGAGAGGAAGCTAGTTCTGGGTTTTCGAGGGAGGGGTCTAGTGGGGGTTCCAGCCCATGTGAAGAGCCCTTGGAGAGCGGAAAAGAATCTAGAAAATGGTCATCCCTTTTTGGAACAAAACCATCTGGTAAATCCTCTTTACCTCCTGTCAAGAATATTTCTAATCCAACTGGTGGAAAGTTCGCTATCTCTATCCCTGATCTGGTTCTGGATCATAATATAAACAGCATGTCGAACTCCCTGGTAGGAAAATTTATGGGTTCCCGTCCAAACATCAAATTTGTTAGGGTTTACGTTAAACGAAAATGGGCTCTGATGGGTAACGTTGAAATCTCGGCATTGCCTAAAGGCCTCCTTTCTTTTATTTTCTCATGTGAAAAGGATAAATTAAGGATACTATGTGGTAGTCCTTGGATGGTAGGAAGGACAGCCTTGGTCCTTCAAAAATGGCATCCAAATCTGAATATGAATGACTCTCTTTTGGCTCAAGTTCTAGTTTGGGTAAAGTTACCAGGCTTGCCTCTTGAATATTGGGCAGAAAGTATTTTCTCAGGAATAGCAAGTTCCTTTGGTGAACTCCTCTCGATAGACCTAGTCACAACATCTAAAAGGAGACTCACTCATGCTAGGTTTTGTGTAGGGATAGCTCATGATGCAGATATGCCGGAACAGATAGATATAGTTTCAAAGTTGGGGACATGGAAACAACAAATAGAATATGAATCTATCCCCTTTGCTTGCTTTCATTGCAAGAAAGTAGGCCACTGGGAAAAATCTTCTCCTATCAAGCCTAAAGTAGAGCTCAAGCAGACTAAACCCCTAGGTGAAAGTAAAAGGGTTCCAGAAAAAAAGGTTTGGCAAGTTAAAAACTCAGAAAATAAGGAAGCGGACTTTTTTGACAACAACTATTTTGAGCCCTTGGGGGAAAATAAGGAAGTGGTCTCCCCAACTTCTATCCTTCCTATACAGGAAGTATTGAGGAATGATTCAACAAAAGTTAACAACCCCATGACAGAGCAGATCTGAATAGAGGAATTGAAAGAATAGACTGTATCCTCAAAAGATACAGCCGAAGTGGTAACTGCTGACACTTTTGCTGGTAAAGAAATGCAAAATAAAGAGGAACAACCTGAGGAAGGGGAGATCACTGGCTCCCAAGAAGAAAAGATTGACTCTCTCCTCAGTAATTCTGAAGCGGTTCTTGAGAAAGATGCTGACTGGAAAATACCAAAATACAGGAACAAGAAAGGATCCACTCCCTCGGCTTCACAACTAAGGAAATCTAGCAGAATTGCTCAAGTTGATGTTGGGTACATTTCCTCTTCCCCAGGTCGACCTTCTAACCACAAAGTCAGAAACAAGGAGGCCAGTAAGAACATTGTAGATGGGACTCAGAAAACTCTTAAGGAGTTAGGAATCGGTAAGTAACTATGAAGATTATCTCTTGGAATATTAGGGGACTTAATAATCCTCATAAACATGATATTATTAGGAATATGATAAGGGATAGTAAACCTGATGTTTTTCTGATTCAAGAGATCAAAATTAGTAGAGAAAAAGTTGAAACTCTAAAGTTTTTTAAAAATGGGAGTATCAGTGGTGGTAGCTTGGAAGGTGCTTCGGGAGGAATAGCGACTATGTGGAATCTCAATAGTGTCAAAGGACATGTTCTTATTCAAGAAATTTTTTTCTCTTGCATTAGATTTGAGAATTTAAAAGATGGAACAATCTAGTTTCTGGAAACTATCAGCAGATTCCAGATTCTGGAAACTATCAGCAGAATCCAGATTCTGGAAATTATTAGCAGAATTCAGATTCTGGAAACTATCAGCATTGGCGAAGGGAAGTCAACAGTAGATTATGTGGAGGATTTGACCAAAACTATTGCTAGAGCTGAAAATATGAGAGACTCCTTCAACCCCAGATTTGAGCAAATTGAGAAAGACCTGATTGAGAGGAAAGCAAATGCCAATGCTATGGATCAAACAATGGCGGAAACTATCAATAAAGTCAGCAAAATTGAGGAATGGCTTAAAATTATCGCAGAGATTCTGAAGGCCTCTGCTAGCAAAACCAAAACCCTCATCAGCAATTTGGAGGAGGAGAAGGATACCCTAGAAATTGACCTTGACACTGAAGGAACAGGAGATTTTCAAGGACCCAGAACAAGAACCAATGGAAAAAAGAAGGAGAATAAGCCAAATAAGGACTTGGATGAACTTAAAGCAGCTCTGGCCAATTACGACCAGCTGATTATTAAGGTGGAGGACCTCCTGAAGGCTTTATAATAGTGCAGTGTTTTCTCTGGTTTCTTCATTTTGTTGTTTCTGTCCACTGCTGTCCTTTTTGTTTACTGGCTTTATTGCCAGTCATTGTGTTAGTTGTTCTTTCTTGGTCTGGATTCTCTTTGATGATCCTGCTTAATCTCCTTTGTTAAAGGTTTCAGGTCCTTAAAACCTATTTTTCTATTAATCAGAACATTCAGATAATCAATTGATTTCCATTTAGCTAACTTCACATGACCACATTGTTCACTATCAAAATAGTTAGCCAAAAAAAACTCCCCACCTGACAGAAAGGATTGACTTCAATGAGGACCAATCCCTAATGGAGTCCAAAGGACAATGACCATTCCAAGCATCATCCCAAAATCTAACTTTTCTACCATTATGAACAACCCAAGAAAGGTGAGGTAACAAGACACTTCTACATTTAACCAAAAAGTTCCAAATAGCAGACCCATGGGGCAAACTCGAAGTAGGAAAAACACTCTCTCTTGCCCCATTGTTTAAATACTTAGCAAACATAATCTTAGCCTAGAGGGAATCTAGCTTATCATACAATTTCCAAACTAACTTAGCCCCCAAGGCCATATTTTGATTCTCCAAGCTCCTAATCCCTGACCCACCAAGCTCTTTTGGAAGGCAAACTTTATCCCAGGCTAGTAAGGGAATCCTACTTTTCCCATCCTTACTATTATTCCAAAGAAAGGATCTCAGAGCATCCTTAAAACTAACAAGAATAGACTTCCGAGCTTTGAGAATTGACATTAAGTAAATTGGCACCACATTCAACACAGACTTAATCAGAACAATTTTCCTTGCCATAGTAAGCCATTTGTGATTCCAGGATAAAATTTTCTTTGATATCCCTGAAATCACTTTATCCCAAAAATCCATCTTATCCTTTTTAACAAAAAAGGGGACCCCAAGGTAGCTACAAGGGAGGTCCCCAAGTTGGAAACCCCAAACATTCTGAAGCCTACCTTGAATCAAAGGATGAGTATTTAAGAAGAAAATCTTAGACTTATCCTTATTGACCTTCTGACCAGAAAATGAAGCATAATTCTTGATCACTTTATTAATAATTCTAGCCTCATTCAAAGATGCATTACCAAACAATAGGGTGTCATCAACAAAAAGACAATGAGAAATCCTCTGATCAAAATTATGAATTTTAATCCCCCTCATAAACCACTCAATCTAATTGCTCTAATTGACCAACTCAAGGTTTCAGCTAGTAATATAAACAAAAAAGGGGATAGGGGATCCCCTTGCCTCAAACCCCTAGAAAAATGAAAAAACCCATAAGGAGACCCATTAACAAGAATCGAGAATCTAGCCGAGGAGATGCATGACATGATCCATTTTATCCAAGCCATCAAGAAACCCAGCCTAGACAACACAACTTTTAATGCATTCCATTCGACCTTGTCATATGCCTTCATCGTATCTAACTTTAGAATCATGGTAGGACATTTTTGAACTGAAATTGAATGAAGAACCTCATGTGCAACTATTTCCCCCTCCGCTGTTTCCCTTTTTGGGACAAAAACCCCTTGCTCTAAAGAAATAACTTTTGGTAAAAGTTTAGCCAATCTCATAGAAATCACTTCGTGGAGATCTTGTAAAGGGTATTACATAAAGCTATAGGATGAAAATCTGCAAAATTTTTAGGGTCCTCCTTCTTAGGTATAATGACTATCAAGGTAGTATTCATTTCCTTAAGAACCAACCTATTTCGTCTTGCTTCCTCAAGGGCCAAAAGAACATCTAGTCCCACAAATTCCCAACATTTCTGGAAGAATAATGGAGTGAACCCATCAGGCCCAGGTGCCTTGTCTGGATTCATAGAAAAAACAATCCCCTTAACCCCCTCTAATGAAAAAGGAGACATTAACATTTTGTTGTCATCTAAAGAGATTAAAGAGGGAATATGAGATGTAATATTATTAGTAACATCATTATTTTCTGAGGAAAGTAAATTCTTAAAGAACTTAACTACTTCACTAGCAATATCATCCGAATCAGAAAGAATATTCCCATTATAGTCCTGAATACAAGTAATCCTACTCCTAGCCCTTTTCAATTTAGTGGAAGAATGAAAAAACTTTGTATTTTTATCCCCATCAGATAACCATAACTCCCTAGATTTTTGTCTCCAATATACGTTTTCTCTCGCCAAAATTTCTTCTAACTCACCCTTAAGAGACTTAATTTCATAAAACACTCTAGGACCCATTCCATGCTGGATCACATGACTATTCAAGACTTCAATCATATCCAATATCCTTTGCTTTTCCGCAAAGATATTCTTAAAATGCACAGAGTTCCACTCCCTAATTTTTTTCTTTAAAAATCGGAGCTTCTTAACAATCTAAAACATTTTAGAACCCCTTAAGAATGGTGCCTCACCCCACCACTTCCAAAGCAGGGGCATGAAAGAAGGGTCCCTAAACCACATGGGTTCAAACTTAAAAGGTAACTTATGAGAAGATCTATCTTCTATAATAGAGAGGGAAACAGGGAAGTGATCTGACCCCGAGATTGGAAGGATAGAAGAAAAAAACTCAATATCTGAATCAAACCAATTGTTACAAAGTAAAAAACTATCCAATCTCTCCACAATTTGAGAGAAATCCTTCCTCATATTTGTCCAAGTAAAAAGACCATTATTTGGCTTACAGTCAAAAAAAGTCATATCAA
Organism: Cryptomeria japonica; assembly: GCF_030272615.1. NCBI lineage: Eukaryota > Viridiplantae > Streptophyta > Pinopsida > Cupressales > Cupressaceae > Cryptomeria > Cryptomeria japonica. The sequence goes on from NC_081408.1 coordinate 407,168,547, forward strand.
AGATAAAAGCATTAAAGTCATCCATAGATTTCTTATTAGGGAAAATACCCCCTGTCTTTTCTCCCAAATCCAAAATTGCATTAAAGTCCCCCCCCCAAAATAATAAAAGAATGATCCCTTAGGGGGGATGACACCCTTATAAGTTCTTGCCATAAACTACATTTAGCCAAAACACTTGAGGGGGCATAAATATTGAAAAGCCAGAATTTGAACATAGAAGTTTTATTAGACACTAATGATAGCATCCAATTAGGAGCAAAAGCAATCAGTTCTACATCGACCACAAAATCATTCCATAATAAGGCCAAACCCCCCAAAGCCCCAGAAGCCGGATGGGAAAATTTTTTTCACTTCTTCCAAGAGGAAAAAACAAAATCAGAATTCTCCAAAGAGAGCTTAGTCTCTTGAAGCATACCTATATCCCACTTAAACAAGTCCAATTGAGACCTGATCAAGTATCTCTTGTTAGGGGCATTTAAGCCCCTAACATTCCAGGAAATAATTCTCATTTCCCTTGAGGGCAGGTCGACACTCCCCTCTTTCCATCCTTAGGGGAAGAAATATTCTCCCCAAAAATTTTATGTAAACTCCTCTTAATAGCCACAGATCTAGTAACTGAAGGACTATTTAAGCATTTCTTTTTCTTCTTAATGGAACACAAAAGATGCCCAGTGTTTTTCCCTTTATCCAAAGGCAAGGTTTTACCCTTCTTAACCCCAGGAGAAGCAGACATCACTTGCTGAATACCTGCATCAATTTCTAATTGAGTTTTACGGTTTTTTGGAGGTCTACCCCTACCCAGTGAAACAATTGGGATAGGGAATTTCATCTTTCTTGAGGAAAAGGGGTACCTATAGGAGAGGATGGCATTTTTCCTGAAGTTAACAGGGGAGAAGACACCATTCCCTGAGGTACCACCTTATTTAAAACATCCTGAGAAACATCATTATTGAGAACCTCAAAAGGGTTAAAGGAAGGAGAAATAGGCAAGCTCTTATTAATTAAATTCAAATCATTCTTGATAGAACACACAACCCTATCCCTAACCTCCTCATCTAACTGATCCTTATTACTATTGAGCAGATTCTCAACTTGCTGTACAATATGTTCATCTAGAGAAATAACTGGAATCTCCTAAGACGTGCCATTACCCAGATTAGACTTACTATTTGCTAATTCTTTAACCTTCTGAATTAAGAGAGCATCATCTTGACTTAAAGAAATAGGCTTAACAGGTAAATTATCCCCTTCAACCCCATTTTTCTCTCTAATGTTCACCTGAACATCCGCCCCTTCTAAAGAAATAGAAACCCTTTCAGCCACCTTAATAGGAACTTGTGGGGAGGAAGGTCTTTTATGACCAGAATGCAAAGGATTAACACCCTGTCCCTGACTAACAAGATTAGAAATATTAGCCCCCTAAGAACCTGCTTGATTTAAATTGTTCAAAACAACATCCACCTTATCAGAGGAAGCGTTATGGATAAACTGACCTACATTGTTCCCATCAAGACCCCCCCTTGGCTGATAATCAGAGTCAAAAGAGACATGGAGAGAAGAAGATTTAGCAGAAAAAGGATTCCAAGGAACATAAATACCACCCTTATCTTGTGTAACAGTCTTGGAATCAATATGAAAATCCAAAAACAAAGGGGCATCCACAACAATCGGATTATGAAGAAGGTCATTATCTAACTTGTCAATAGATTGTCTCTAAACACCCTTATTTGACTTAATATTACATGAATTCAGGCACACAGAAGTAGGGTTAACCAACACACAAATTTTTACTAGAACCTTCCCTTCCACAAAATCAGATTTAGATGTCAAAAATGACCCAAAATTATCTCCTATCGATTTCCAAACTTCTGGATCCATGAATTCAAAGGGAAATTTAGGCAACCCAAACCAAACTGGAATATTTTTAGATTTGGACCATTCTAGGACAAAAAAGGCTTCCAAGCAGATATCATAAGTAAATTATTGTTGAACCAATGAAACATATTCGCAAGAACTTCATCCCTAAAATGTGGGGAGTTGAAAACAATTACAAAGGTAATTGCAGACAATAAATGAAAATAAACCAATGTAGACCAACTTTTCCTCAATTTAGAATGAAACTTAGACAAATTAGTTTGAGGACCCTAGATCTCACCCAAGAGTGCAACAAAATATAACCTAGAAGCTTTCTCGGCCACAAAAGATCCGCTAAAATCAAAACACAGAATAGGAACCCATACCTCTTTCTCTGGGGCTCCATCAACCCCCTTACCTTTTGCCAAACTTGAAACAAAGTGAGTCAAATTACCATCATTCATCTTGTCCTTGCCAAAGCTAGAAGCCTTCAAGTTTAGAATCTCCAATGCACCCTCTGGTTCCAAAGAAACATATGCCCTAGTTGTTTTCATGCTTCCAGGGCCCACCACTTGAGCAAACAATCTCTTATCACCTCTATAATTAGCCCATCGATTCTTGGATTTCAAATGATGATTATATTTTCCCAAACCATTACCACCTTGACCTCATGAATTAAACCTCCCAATGTGACGTTGTCGCCTGTGATGATTTCTGAAAAAACCCTTGAAAGTAGCTCGAAATCAGGCGAAAAAACCTGTTTTGCCTGCCGTGTTTCGCTTGCGCTGCCATGTCCTCCCATCTTCCCTTTGAAAAAACCCATTGGGGCACATGTGGTAGATCCTCCCATGCCACATCTATCCATGCACCAAGCTGCCTTCTGTCACCCAACATTATCGACTACGAGTGATGGATTGCACTTTTTACTAAAGGATACATTTTTACCAAAAGGGGAAAATTGTTATTTCATTTTCTATATTGTATTGTTTTTGATAAGGCAATATCTTGGTCAAAGGAAGTAATTACAGTTTATTTATAAATGCCTTTTGACATATAGTAAAAGTAATGAGTCTACTTCTATAGATCATATCTCATGGGCTGGGTGTTTCTCTTTTCAATTATATTATTGATGTATATATATGTTGAGTTTTTTTTCTTTGCATACATTCGACCAAGAATAAATATGTTTATCATCTGACAATGCACTAATTTTTACATGTTTGACATATTGCAGGTGAAACACCACAAGGCTATGTGATTTTGAATCAAAAATTTGGATGACATGAAGAAAACTTGTGATTATGGGATAATTGTAGTCTTTCAGGTGACTAATGTTTCATCCAAAAGTGACATACATCAAGAAGTCTCTGAATATCAATACTATGGTATTTTGGATGATATACTTGAGTGTGACTTTAAGTCCTTCAAATTAGTTTTGTTCGTCATCCAATGGTGCTATGATTGAATGAAAATGATCCGGAGAGAATTATTATCGAACATTATAATGGATTTACCATGGTTAATACAAGGTCGATCGAGTAAGATGGGATTGAGACCTATGTTCTTCCAAGCCAATGTGAGCAGGTATTTTACTCAGAGGTTTCATGTAAATTGGGTTGGTCATTTGTTGTTAGACATGATCCAAGAGGAATGCTGGTAAAGTATATATGGTGGAAGAAGATACTGAAGAACTAGAATATGATGTAGATAATGATTAGGATCAATAGTTAGTTGATGACGTGCCCGAGGAAGATGTTGAAGAAGAGGAACTAGATCATGATGATGTAGGAGTTAATGTTCATGAAGATGATATCTGTGTGGATGATGATATTATCAAAAATGATGTCAATGACGATGATGATGATATGACCAATCCATACAATGTCGAATCTGGATCGGATGATACAAACAAAGAATTGGATGAAGAAGAAGATCAATGATATTTAAATGTATGAGTTATGCAATTATATTATCTATTTGATATTGATTTCTTGATAGAATTATATTTGACTTATATGGTTACATAATTAATTCATGATGTTTTTGATTTTTATGCCATATGTATCCTGATAAGCCAACCATGTAACAATATATAATTTCTTCACGTAGAGATTTAAAGCATCAATTATCAATTGTAGATAATAACAACATAGATCTGATTTTAAAATGAAAACATCCACAATACAATTTGCAAATAAGGAAACTAATTTTTGTATATTACTTCTGAAAATAAGAGTCTTGTTCTTGGAGCATGAGAACTGCTTGAAAATTGAACTTCTAAACACTTGTAAAAGCTTAAAAACTTATATCAACTTGTCCTTCGTAAATGAACATCAAGTACTTATAACACATCATAGGTTTAGACCCTTTGAAAAATTCTTTTGGAAACAGATTAAAACATTAATCTTTAAATGAAAGTAGTTATCATCTAGTTAGGCACAAATGCACTTTGGTTAAGTGTACCAAGTATTCCTCACTGAAATGAGTATCACAGTCATGAACATTGTCTCATGCCTCCACCTCCATCAACACCATGCCCTCCATGTAGTTTGCCACTTTTTTGGTGTCCTCAGCTTTGGCAGCTTTCATTGCATCCTTGAGCACCTATTAGCATTCCCTAATCCATTCCACTTTCTCCTTCTGATCTCCATCTTCTTTATGCAAAGGAGGGATGTCATTTGATCCATCACCAAGGAAAATAAAACCCTCATATCTCAGAGCTTTTAGATATTTTTAATGAATTTTTATTAGTTGTTCACAATTCTGCACAGCCTTAGGGTCTACTTCATCTTTGCCTTAAATCTCTTTAAGTTGTTCATGCAGTCGCTCATCCAATCTCTCATTCTCCTCGATGATAGTCTCATTCTTAAAGTACATATCCCAGTATTTATCCATCCATACCATTAAATTTGTGAGCCTATTTTGTATGAGTGCAGATAAAGTTTCATTCTTGACATTTCTCAACTGGGCCTAGAGCTAAAGATTCTCTTCTTTTAATTTTCCAGCTTTGGTTTGAGGCTACGAGCTTTCACCTTGTGTCAATAGTTTTTGTGGATCTTTTTGTTTCAACATTTATCTCAAATGATCAATCTCTTTATTTAGTCTAATTCTCTCAAGTTTTATACTCCTTTTCTCTTAGCAACAATTGAATCTGTGCCTTATTCAACTTGGCAATATTTACTCCCAGATCAGATGTAACTATAGGATCCATTTCTCTAACCTTTAGAGTCATTATGTGCCCAAAGGCCTTCTATGTATCAATCACCATGACTCTTTTGTGTGGAGGATATAAAGACCAAATCAACATAGAGTGCTCATCTAGGTTGTACATAGACCCCATGTACACTTGGGTCACACCTTCTAGAGACAACTTATGTTTTGCATCAATATCATGGAGAAAACTATCAAATATTAGAGCTGAATTTAGATCCCATCCAGGAATGATTAAGGTGCCTGCATCTTCAAGCAATTTCCCCCCTCTCTTAGGATCCATTTGATTCATTTCTTGTTCTACTTTACTTCTCAAAGCAATCAATAATTGGTTTTCATTAGAGGCATTCACCTCTCCAGCACTCTCCCTAACCGATTTACCTTTTATTTTATACAAGAAAGACTTAAATTTAGAAGACTTTACAAAACTGTCATCAGACATGAAATCCTTACAAGACAATTTCCTTGGATCCTCTTCTATGGGCACTTCTTCATCTGGATCCCTAACTAGGGACACTTTCTCTTCAATCATCATCTTGGAGAGTTGCTCAAATGAAATCTCATCTCCTTCTGATGATCCCTCATTGTTGGAAGATGATACATCAATTGTTTGCATCTCTCTATCCCTTAGCTTCATTTCTCTATTATGATTATCAATAGCCAATTTGGCCTCCTCCTTATCCATGTTTTAGCAACCCAAATAAGCAACCCAATTGCATATTCAAGGCACACGAGGGAAATTGTGTATTCATATGTGCAATAAAATCAATAACTGCAGGTGAAGAGTTGCTAATCGATTGCAATTTGAATTGCATAGATACAAACACAGTTACTATGGGGGTGGTACATACTATATACCATTTTACCCAACCTCCAATTAATGACTCCAATATACCATTTTATTATTATGTTTTTTTTTGTAAGTCTATTGGTCACATTTCAGTAATGTTTTTTTATATTTATTTTTTGTCACAACAGGACATTGATCATACGAGGAAGGCTTCAGCCTAGAGAACATATCATGATGCATCTTTAGGCACTTATAGCTAAAAGGTTTACCTCATTGTTTCATGTTACTATCTCCAATTAGGATTGTCAATTCCTTACTTTCATTACCTGATCACATTCTGATTTTGATCACTATGTTTCATAAAGAAAACACAGTTGGGATTGAATCCTATTGTCTTCGAGCCTTCAAGGATTTCATACTACAACTGAATCCACACTCAATGATAAGCATTAAATCTTCATTACATCAGTCTTTTCAAATTTGATCATGAAGGAACCAATTAATCACAGTATAGAGGACTGCAAAACTCTGTATTTAAAACAAACCCTTAATGAGATGAACTACCATATATCCAGTAAAACATATTATCACTTACTTAGCATGAGTGGTTATTGCATTCAACAGTAAAGTGTCAAAAACTTACTGATTCCTGTTAATCACCTGTCCATTAATATAACATTGTTACTAGGGCCTCCCATAAACTGTGTTAAAACAAAGGGTTTTAATAGTTTTTAGAAAAACTACTATATCTCTTCAAATACTCCATGAAAATGTATAAGAAAGGATTCATTGGAATTTCAATATACCATAATTCTAAAATAATTAAAAATTTAAAATACAACATTTATGAGCCTTCTTGGCTCTGTGACAGTCACAAACCCTTTAAACCTTTATGACAGTTGAGGGTTTGATGGGTAAACTTTGTCAAATGCCCTCCAAATTGCTCCTCCACTCTTGACCTCGACAATACATGCTTTTATAAAAAATTACAAACTAATGTCTATTCCTTCTAACTACTCCAACCAACTCATGATCGATGGATGATATTTTACATCTCTTTTGCACTTTTTGGCAATGTTGCAACTTTGCAACTTTTGCATTTTTGACACAACTTTGCCAACTTTGACCATATCCTTCTTGGATGTTTCCAACATGACAAAAATGGAATCAATATAATCAATTACAACATTTCTAATCCTTTTATGGACATTTTGACCTTAGTTGACTCTATCAAGACCTATTAGGTCTCTTGGTACAAAATGGCTCTTCAAGCATTACAATTGAGTTGTTTATGATATCAATGGACTTTATGGCCTTACAAATCATGTATGAAAATTAAAAATAAGAAAAAAAAATGTACTTTGACCTCATAAGATATCTTTGTTCTTGGGTGCCTCTGCACCATTTTATTATTTATTTTTTTGTAAGTTTATTGGGTTAATTTGGATAGTTTTTAATACTTGTCACAGTCGGATGATCGGGGAAAGGCACCAACAGTAGATGAGAGCATCCATAGGGAGGTGCAGTCACTATTATGTGATGATGACATCGCATATTCTGCAAACTCTCTAGATATGATAATGAAGACCCCATCCATTGGGAGGTGCAGTCACTATTATGTGATGATGACATCACATATTCTGCAAACTCTTTAGATATGATAATGAAGACCCCAAAAAAATTCAATGAAGAAATCCTTCAGTTATTATTCATAGTACCTCAAACATATGAGATAAGAGAAAGGGTTAAAATATTGATTGAGAGAGCACATAACTTGCAAGTAAGCTGTCATGAGATATTTAATTATAACATAATTTCATTCATGGTTTTATATTTTGTTCTCTTTTATGTCATGAACTATAATTTGTTATTTTTACAGGATTTTTTGCATCCTCATGATACTGCTAGCCATGATCAGGGTATTGTGGGTGCTGCTCAGGGAATAGGGGCTGGTACAAGTGTCAATCCTGATCTTCCTGTGCATACATCACATTATCCGATCCCATCATCCCATCATCCATTCCTATGTGGCTTAGTTAGTTAGTTTTGTTTGATTTCTTTAGTTTAGTTTGCTTTGTCTTAGTTTATTTTTGCTTTGAATTAGTTTAGTTTTGATGGATATCCTTTTGTGGTGACTATATCAAGGCATACCCTGGTATCTCACTATTATGTCCAATACATTTCTTGAATGATCACTTGTGAAGCTCTTTAGAATTTGAGGTGGTTATTTTCTAGTGTTATCATTTGTTTAGGATTTGTACCTAACTTAAAGAAAATCACTTATTGTATCTTGATGCTGACATATTTCAATTATTATATCTTTACATACTAATGAACTCTAAGTCATTGTGACTTTCCAGGCAAAGTTGTGATTAGTGAAAAATCTAAAGTCCTGCTTCAACACCATTGTAATTCTCAAACCCAAGTGAGTTTCATTTCTTATGAACCAAAGTGTAAAAAATATGGCAAGAAAAGAAAGCAGTATCAAGAGAAAGAGATAAATAAAAAAGAAAAGAAAAATCAAAAGACAAACTGAAAATAAATTAAATGGAATATCAAAATTTGGCTTTGGGAACATGTGAGTAACTCCATTGTGGCTATGGACGTCCAACTGGAAATGGAGTAAGACTTGTGAGATTATATCAATAACCTCATCAAGGCTATAGACATTTGCTGGAAGCGAAGCTCTATCCAAGATTCTTTCAGAGTCAAGACAAATCACATAGCTATTCATGATGGAACCTAGAGGTGACAATTGTCTCGTGAGAAGGAATGAACACAATTGTACACATAGGTAATAGGACTAAGTGCTTCAATACAATTTGAGATATTCCTCATGTTTGTGTATATTTTCAAACCTTTTGATTCACTAGGGAGAGTCTTCCAGAGATTCTAGGTTAAGATTGAATCTTATTCTTGAAATGTTTGAGAATATTTCCCACTGTCATATCATTCATCACTGCAAGTGCTTGGAAATGTTGAGTATGAAGAGATATTGCCTAAATCACAAACACTTGTGATGAGTTACAAGATAAGAAAATTGAGGTGGAACCCAGTCATCATCAATTCACCTTTACACTTCATTCTAATTCAAGGAATCTAGAATCAATGCAACTAAACTCATCTAACAAGGTAGATAACTACCACATGTGGGCCCACAAATTTCAATTTACCTACCATCACCGTCTATTGGTCAACATTCAAGGAAGGACATGTTTCCTATATATTGTAAATTATCATTGGTCAAGCATTAAATGCTATGTAATGGGTGTTTCAAACCCTAATTAGGGTTTCTATCTTTCAATATTGATCATTGATGTGGATTTGATCTAGGCCATTCAATTGTAATAAGAGCACTATAAAAGGCTCCACTTATTTATTTATAAAGTTTGATAGTTAGTAGGTAGATTATTAATAGATAGCTAGAGTAGGAGAAAAGGAGATTGTTGCCAAGACTTCATTGCAAGAAACATATTATTTTTTATTGAAGATATGGTGAATTTCATGTGTTGATTCAATATTTTGCATGATCTCTACTTCTCATTTATTTTCATGTTGATTAGATGGATGGAAGTTATTGTGGATGATTAAATGATGAAATTCTTATGTTCATACTACTAGTATTTCACTTATTGTGAAGTATCTTGTGTAATCAACTAAACTCTTTACAAGCTTAACTTCGATTACTACTTGCTCATTGATATGCATCCTCTTGATGGTGTCTATGTCATTGGTAGTAATTTGAACATGATTTTTCTCTCCTTAGAAGATCGCACTAAACTTTGTGGAGTTGTTTCTTTGCATGACAAAGCAAAGTCTAGTTGAATTTCACTAAGTCATTCATAGTCTCTTACATTCCTAGGATTAGACTAGCTTCCTAAACCCTATCTCTCTCTTTTTTTTTTTTAAAGTTAAGTGAACTTTCACGTTCTAGCAGCATTCAAACATTCAAGTGTCACTGTAATTCCCCCTTATGATTCCAACAAATCACATCATACACTGAGTCTATCCAAGAGCATGTCTAGACCTAACATTCAAAACCTTGGAGTCATCCCATTTGATCACATAGTTTAGCACTTGGGAGGATTTTGTTCAAGAGAGGATATAATACTTAGTATTTTATTTTGTGTTTCATAGTGCATAAAAACACATCAACAACCCATTCATTGATGATGCATTTAAATCAACTCTTAGATGCCCTCACCAAGCTCAAACTAGGTCAAAATTCCTTTAAACTACCCTACATTTGTGCTCCACCTTGCCTAACTACTCAACCAACTCTCAAAATAGTAGGACACATGGCTCTTTCATGCCTTGGGTCAGATAGAACTAAAAATGGTCATTAAAGACCCTCCCAGCTAATCTAAAATGACTCATAAAGACTTCAAATTGCTTCCAACATGTGCCTTTTTCTTGAGAGGTCTTTATCTAAGTAGAAGGCACCTACAAGTCATCATAAATCCCTTTTTTATAAGTGTTATTCTTGTTTTCTAGGATTTTCATTCTATGATCTTGGCATTTACCCCTTTAAGGTTCATCATTATTTTTCTATCATGTGATATTTGACTCCATATAATGAGATATCATCATCTTCTTCTTCTCTAACCTTAAAAATATCATATATTTCTGCCCTCACTCTTAGGTTATCATGACATCTTTCTTCTCATCGGTTGTCCATTGTCACTTTGTTGCTCCTTTATTATCAATTCACTTTCTTCTGTGGGATTTTCAAGTCCTCATGTCTCCTATGATCACCTTCATCTTGAGATTCTTTTGTCATGGATGAACTCATTAGACTGTCCTATTTCTTTTTATCATTGTTATTTAAATTCTATCCTATTCATGTCTCATGAGATCTTTGTGTTTTCAAATCTTTTCATTGTTTTGTACTCTTAGTGTGATTCCTTTTGGACTATCACAATAGATCTTGTCTTGATTTTGCTTCTTTTCTCAAATACTATCAAGTAAAGTATCAAAAATTCAATGAAGGCTTTCACACTGATAAATGTTTCTCCAACCTTTTGAATATGATGCAATGAGTTGTATAATTAATTTACCTCAAATGTATAGCAAATATTTCTAATAGAATAAGAAACATTATGAGAGGTGATGTTCTATCCATTATTGATTATAACTTGAAAAGACAAGGATTGCCCCACCTTTTCCTCTAGATACTTCTTTGATCATTGTTTTCTATCCACCCATTGATGCTCAAATACAACTACCATGTGAATTATTTCATTGTCTTACCATTTATGTCATCCATACAATCTATCATGGAAGGTATATTGTCATGTTTATAAGCATGAAGATAAACTCTTTCACTTCCCTATATGACTTTGAAAATGAAATACAAGCAAAATTCAATTGATTGTCCAGTGTATGGTGATTATAACTGTCATTTGCAGCTCGTTCTTGTATTAAAGCTTGTTCATTATCATTTGACTATGTAATGTTTTACATCTTGATGACTCACTTATTGTATTTACCCGTTGGGTTTAGATTATCATCATTCTCTATGTCTATTACATAAACTCCTTACCAGTCTCAAGGATTTGGACTATGAGACATCCTTTTCTTTAAAACAACATTTTTCCCGTACTTTGTATGACACCAAGAATAGTAGTAGCATAGTTACCACAAAACCCCATAAATCTTAATTGACTCTCAAGTTCTATTCTTTCAGTATCCTCAATTTCTTAACCATTTGTTACTCTTTTGAATCTATAAAGCATCATTGATTGGCATGTTGATGGTTGTGCAAATTATGACTATTTTTTCATAACTGGGTACTATCTTTAGCATGATGGCTATCATGCCATGTTATAGCTATCCTATTATTTATTGTTCTTAGAGTTTCTTTTCTCACTGCTTGCTAAACTCTGCTCATGATTGTCATAAGGTTTTCCTTCATTTAGGCATGTGTATTAGTCTTTCATAAGACTGATCATGATCTTGTTGAGGGGTTGTCTTGACAGCTTAGAGATCTTTGTCATCTTTTTGTTGCTCATTGCATTTCATACTTTTGTCCCTACACTTTGTTCATTGCTCCACTTTATGGTTCCATGTCTCTTATCATTTGGAATGTCTGTCTTCAAATCATGAGATCACTACCACATGGGATTCATAATAAAATCTCACCTTCATTGAAGGTTAGTCCCAAGAATGGGTTTATACAAAGAACAATTTTACTATCCCAACATGCTCATTCATTATGCTTTCATATATTTGTTGTCCTTTGTCCATTTTATTGGTATGACTGTTATGTAATATATCCCCCTTTGAACTCATGATAGTCCTATTTGCACTATCACTTGAAAGCCTTTCTTTTCTTATTGATGCACTATCAGATGACAATAAATTGCCTTATAGACTCCTTTTGACCATAATTGGAATGAACCTTCTTCCTTGAATTTATCTCTACCCTTAAGAATGTTCAATGTCTTTATTAATTCCTAATGACTATCATCCTCCTTACTATAGTGGCATGCTTTAATGCATTTATGAACCGCCTTTTGACAAGGCTATCACCAAGCTTTCCTCCTCATTCTATATGATTGTCACATGCTTGAGAATCTCCATGTGCTTTTTCAATGAGTAGTACATGAATTTTATGTTGTGATTACTCTTCATTATGTTTGTGGTTTCTCTTGATTGTGTTGTTCCCTTTTGACATTGTGTAGGACCTCTCTAAAGTTGTTAAATAACTGTTGTGTGGAAGATTCACCCATGCCCCTTTGTTTGCGCAGTCCACTGTCATTTTGGACATTTAACTTATGCTCATACTTTATTTATTAAGGCTCATGACTAACTATGCACAAATGAGAGCATTACCTCCTTGTTTGTACCTTGATTTCCACACTTAATTTTGATAAGTATCTTTTCACCCCAAAACATCCATATCCAATCTTCTCATTACACTGATCATTAATACTATCCTCAAGCAATAGTTTCCTTTTTACCAATGCTAGAAATAAATTTGGTAGCAGTGAATATTTTTGACAATCTTTGTCAGCTTCATTTTCATGGGAAGCTTAACAACTTCATCTGTAAAACCCCCTTAAATGATTCATAAATGATTCCTACAATTTTTTAAATAAAAATGCAGTTTTGAGGACATATATACCATGTAAAAACAACAACTAGTTGTTATCCCACCAAGTGAGGAAGACCCCTTCAACCTGCCTAGCTCATGCAATGTGCCATATTCTTCCATTTGACTCCTGAAAATGTGGTCTCTAAACCTGAAATATACCATAGGCAAAAATAGGTGCATCTACTACACCAAGAATGGTGGAAGACCCTTTTTTGTTTTAAATGACATCTATTGATGAAGGCAAAATACCATGTTTTCCTTTAAATCTCTAAAATGTGGTCTCTAAACCTAAACAACAAGAAGAAATCTCATGCCAAGCATGCAAACTCCTACAAACAACAAAGAAAATCCCAAGAGTTCTTCATACAACTTGAAGAAATTTGGAGGACAAAACCATCAACTTTTAATTTTCCCTCTCTTAGCGTTGAACATAGAAAAACTTTATATGTTTTATACTTGGGTGCTTGATATATGTGAAAAATTTCCTAGTTGCAAACACAACTTATGCCTCTAAAGGCTTAGAGACACAAAGTAACCATACATTAAGTGGACTCATATGTGAAAAAATGCTAACAATTCCATTTGATGATCCACATACTAACATAGACATAGATACTAATCATTCTCCTTTTGATATGGATCCACTTCATCCCTTTCTAGAACCATCATTATTTATCCTACTATTGTTATACCCCCACCTCGTGCATATTCTTCATACTACAAATGAGTCCCTACTTTATCCTCATTATTTATCCTCTCATGATTTCCAACATTTGTTTTCATGTAACTTGACACTCCATCTATTATGCATTTATTTTACTATGCACCATCACCTTTTTCTTATACTTTTTAGTGATTTAACATCCTTACCCCACCTTCAAAATCAACTTAACTCTTCTTCCCTCCTTCCTATACTCAACTACACATTTTTAAAACATGAGAATTTCAACAAATGCAATGACAATCACATTGATGATTTCTTATATTACACTTTAAAATCATGTTATAAATAATATTTTTAGGATAAATTTTCTTTAAATATTAATAATAATACTATGCATGAAATGTTTTTTTTTTACCGTATACGTTTATGATATTGTCTACATTATTCAAATTAAAGGATTCTAAAATCTATATATTTGGATTACATGGTGATAAGCATGCCACAATGTCTTATTTTCTTTATCTTTTAAATGATAGCATAATTTTTCAATTTCATGATATAAGTGGGATAAATTCAGTGTGAATCAATAAAATGTTAACCACAAAACTCTAGAAAATGCACAAGATCATTAACATTGACAATGAAGTATGTAAAATCAATTCATGAAGCAAATAAATAAACAATCAAAATATACCTTCATACAAAGACTTTGGTTACCTCCATTACTGTTTGAAGCTTTCAATGAAGTGTATGTATATTTCTCTCAGATTCGTATGTAGCACTATTTTTGTAGCATGATCATGTAAAATCTCAAAGATTGTGGTTCTTGAATGATGATAATATATGATTGATAAGATAGCTAGCCTAATAATAATAATGTTTGAAAATAATTGATTAACTAAGGTTTGGTTTGATGAAAAATGATTGATTTATAGATTCCTTTGATATCGATCAACAGTGGATATCACATGAGATAGCTCGAAAGATCAATGGATGATAACTAATGAGAAGAATAAATGGAACTAATTATGGATTTAGCTAGTTCCATGATGCAAAGAACTGAATGCATGATTGTAGAAGAGTGAATTGATTGGTCAAAAGACTTGGATCAAGTGATGGTTAAGTAGGGAATAAATTATACATGAGAGGATAAAATAAAGATTTTATTTATTTTTAGAAGAAATATATTTAGAAAAGTGAATAATTAAATAAATAAAAGAATTCATTTAGTTATAGAAGACTTAATTATTTAATGCACAAATATCCTTCTCCTAAATTGAATAGGAAGATGAGATTCTATATCTCATTAGAAAGGAGAATCAACAACTTCTTGTAGAGATTAAGTTGTAGAAGGCTCAACTTGCTATACTAAAAATTGTAAATGACTTCTTAGTGAGTAGAGAGGAAGAACTTTACAAGAAAACTGTGTGGGGGAAAAAAGCGAGACTAGGTTATCATGCCCTAATCCTACCTTTTGTCACACATTACGGAATACGAAAGAGCCTAGAGGTATCACACAATTGGCTACTTCTTTTTGTGAAAGAGAGAGCCACGGGCTACCTATTAGGGTTTCTATTCCTTTGTTGTAATTGAAAGGTAAGATTATGCAAGTTCAATTCCTAACCCTAAAATGCAAGTATGAGCTAACAACAAGATTGCAGAATTGAACTTAAACAATGGAAAGCTGTAAACACAAAGATAAGACAAGAATGCAAATGCGTACCCAGAGTCAAAATCTAACTGAAAATGTTCGGGACGGGGGCGCGGGCACCACTGTCCTGATTCTGCACCTGAAACCACTATTTTTGCACTCTGGAAACTGTCTGAAATGCTGTCTGTCAGGAGGACCAGCGCACCCAGCACCTCTGTCCCAGGGACCAGGGCGCCCAGCACCCCTGTCCTGGCAGGACCAGGGCACCCCACGCCCCTATCCTGGTATCTTGCTCTGCAATTTGATGTGGGGTGCTGTCTCGACCTGCTTTTTTCGGATCTGCAACCTGCGGCATCGTCCGAGTCTCGAAACCTGCACTTATATCTGAAAAAGGTGTTTGGGCGGCTATATAGGGTTTTGCCTTAGTCAAACCCCCACTTCGGTGATTTCCACCTCCACGAATAGCCAAGTTGTATTGTAAAAGTAATGTGTGTGCAGACCTTGTGTGTGTGCAAGATCTAAAATGCAAGTAAGCAAACTAGAGCAACCTAGAAAGTAAACCCTAATTGCTTGTTAATGATAATGTGAATGCTCTAAATCAAGATGCAAAGTAATCTAAAGCATGAATAAATGAGATATTGAAGCTTATGCAAAGACATGAAAACAACATGAAATCATACCCAACCCCCAAGGGAGAGGTACAAGCCAATCTTCAGTCGGTAATCTCCTATTGTTCTTCAATGTCTTCCAAGCCCTAAGTGGATGAATGGAATTGATAAATGCTTGATAGAGGGATGTTGAAAGTTGTTGAAGTCTTCAAAGATCTGCTCTTTCGCTGCATATGAGGTCCCTGAAAACAAAATTCCAATCCCTTCAAATGAAGAAAGAGAGCTCTTATGTATGAAACCCTAGGTTGTAATTTCGTCTTTTGGCCAACCTAGAGATTGAATATCCCGCCAATTTCTTGGGGTTAAGCTTTATTTTATGATTGGATCGCGCTCCTAAAATTTTGGGAAAAATGTCCGGGACCGTGTGCACTCCGGGCGCCACGGTCCTGACAACTTTTCACCAAATTTTCAGGGCCGTCAGATATGATGATTTTAGAGAGAATCCCGAAATTACAGGTGATTTCGAGATGTTTTGACCCCCGAAATCAAGCCCCCAAGCTCAGAATAGGGCTTAATTAGGGTTTTTGATTAAGTAGTGTATTGGAAGAATAAAATGAAAGGGGCACACTTTAATGAAAGGGCCCGACTTTATGATGTGAAAAATGATGAAATAGAACCTTTAGACCTAATTAATTTGATTAATTAAGTGCTAAAGAGGAAATGCAATGCAAAATGCAACTGCGCCAAGGCGGGTGCTAAACTAGGTGTTAAATTGTACTGCTTTAGCAAGTGTGTACAATTTATGACATTACATTTATCCCCCACTTTAGCAGTCATATGAGTACTACGTGCATATGCAAGCTAAAGTACAGAAAGTAAACATCATTTGAAAAAGGATATATCCATAAGTTGTCGGACGAAGCCCCCAGCGGTATCTGCAGTACACAGTTAGGAACCGCACCCTACAAAACACACGTTAGATCACAAAATCACCTAATGCTTACTAAGGAAGGTGATGAAATTTGTGAGTAGCTATATGCCCCCCCTGTTTCGACTTGCTTATTAGGGAGGTGAAACAGGGTAGCATGTTTACTTACGACAAATTGTGTAAGAGAGTGTTGATGAGGGATGTTCACTAAAAAGGCTTCATCAGAGCACTTTTTGGAACATCCCAAGAGTAGGGGAACAAAAATACAATTCCTATGCAACAAACGGTTCGAAAATCGCATCCCCCAAACTCAAGTTATGATGAAATGAGTGAAAGAGGAAAATTAGGGTTTTGAAAGTAAATGTAAAAGAATGAAAGTATATACCTTTGAAAGTGACATTTGCATTTGTCACTTTGGTGATTCTGAGTACTTTTCATTGTAGCAGAGCCCACATAGCCATCATCATGCCTTCATGATGACCGGAGCGTTCGACGAGGATTGAGATCATGCGACAGGCCGTGATCGACGACGAGCCACTGGACGAGGTGAGTTGACTGAACGTTGACTTTTGATTTTTTGCATTTGACTTTTTGTGATCGTTTGCGGGCCCTGGAACCCGACCTTGGGTCCCACACAGGGCGCCATGGTCCCCTGAGGGTGCCATGGTCCCTGATAGGGTGCCATGGTCCCAATCAGGACTTGGCGAGAGATGCCAGGGTTAACATATGATGTTCGACAGTTTTGCATGAATGATTTTTGATGATTGAGTACTGATTATAGTTATGTTTTTGTGATGTAGGGTCTCCCATATATGAGAGAGCACACGGCGGGATAGATTCTACGCAGTTTGCGAGATCAGATTCCCCGACTCACTCAGGCAGAGAGAGACACATTGTCGATAGTAGGTTTGTGGTCTATGATTCTTATGCCGGCCATTCGATTTCATCCCGCGATGCTGATGGCATTCATGGAATGGTGGGATCTTGACACATGCACGTTCCTGCTTCCAGTAGGGGAGATGATGGTGACACTTGAGGATGTGTACCACATTCTTCACCTACCGATCAGAGGAGCTACCCTGACATATGCGACCGATCGGTCAGTAGAGGATCATCAGAGGGAGCAGGTATATTGCATAGGGAGAGTCATGCTGAGCGAGATGAGAGGTCGTATCATGGTCAGCTGGCTCTTACATCCTACAGGAGAGGTGCCCCTCATGAGACGTCTTATGATAGCCATCATTGCACTAGCTGTCTGCCCTAACGGGCGAGGTACACACATGCATGGGGGTCTCACGTGGTGCATCAGGGCTATGGAGAGACACAGGAGAGTATATGCTTGGGGTCAGAGTATGCTTGCACATCTCTATCACGACCTCGAGGAGTATGTTTTCAGACAAGGTTGCAGCTTGATGACATGCACACTTCTGCAGGTGTGGATATTTGAGCACTTTACATGCACCAGGCCTGTCGGCTATCCGATGAGTACGGCTAGCAAGCGACCTAGGGTATTTGCTTATCCACTTACCAGCGAGTGGAGATTTGGAGATCTATTATATTGGAGAGTGATAGTTGACAGATTGATAGCCGAGGTGACTGTGTGGAGACCATATCTGCAGATGCACAGATGGGATGGGATGGAGAGACAGTTAGCATGCCTACAGAGGAACCGCCTACTGAGAGGGCGATATCCACACATCATAGTCCCATTCTACTTTGACCGAGTACGGAGGCAGTTTGGGCTAGAGCAGTGTGTCCCAGCCGATGTGCCCATCTACACTCGACACTCGCGAGTCCTTCCGAGACCTAGAGCAGTAGCGAAACCGATGATAGATGATATCGAGATCACAGACATAGAGGGGTCCGATCAGGATGTGGTCACTGATTATGCTACAGACCCTGGGGCACAGCGCGGGTATCATTCCTGGTTTGTGAGATCATACCCAGGGCCTATCTTTCCACTAGATCACCCAACAGGCCATCCAGGTCCATGGAGGCATGGAGATCGAGATGAGGATCAGGGATCCAGATCGGAGGAGCCAGAGGAGGGAGAGGGTCATGAGGAGGCAGGAGGACCTGATCCGCCTATAGGAGATCAGCCTAGTGCTGAGGAGGAGGAGGACGAGGATGACGATGAGGAGGAGAGAGATGATGATGAGGAGAACAAGGATGCAGATGAGGATGAGGATGACAAGGAGGATGAGGATAGAGAGGAGGAGGAGGAGAGAGATGATGAGGAGGAGTCAGATGCAGCTCCTCACCATTCAGGGGATGATACCATAGCCTTAGATCCTCCCGTTATTCCCCAAGAGGGGGAACACGAGGCACTACGAAGACCTGCACCTATCATGCATAGATCGCTCGAGCGTGGGGAGCCTAGTAGTTCCCAGTCACAGATGCTACCATATCACGATCCCTACTGGCGTGAGGGAGATCTAGGTATAGTAGGTTTATATTGATTGATTAATGTTTTGATAATGTAAAATGGTACTAACACAAAATCTGTTCTACTGCTACAGCTAACGTGCAGGAGTGGCGCTCCTTGATCCAGCAAGCAGTGACAGATATCTCCACGACAGCGCAGATCCCTAGTTCATCACAGGTTGCTTATAGACCTCAAGGGAACGCGGGTCAGCATGATGATTTGTTTTCCCCATTTCAAGTATAGGTAGAGATATGGAGGGAGAGAGAGCAGGCTCTATCAGAGGACCTTCAGCGAGCACAGCGTGATCTAGCAGCAACTCAGGCCGAGGCTACCTCGTATCACGCTATCCTTATGGATAGGGATTGTAAGAGTTCCTCTCGGAGCCATTCACGATCTATATCACGGTATACCCCCATGGGTCCACCTGCACGGCCGGATCAGGAGGGAGCATCTAGTCGTCACTTTCCAGCCACCAGCCCTAGGGATAGGAGATGATTTTATGATGTAGGGTAGGTCACATTTTGGATGTGTAGTGACCGACCTTTGTATATTGATCCACACATATATATATATATATATATATATATATATATATATATATATATATATATATATATATATATATATATATATATATATATATATATATATATATATATATATATATATATATATATATATATATATATACATGCTTCTTTGTCTCAAATGTGTTATCTTTAATGCCTAAACAATGTGTATTGTGATTAAAGTTAATACATTTGGTAGATGTACTTGTATGATCTGAATTTAATTTCCATGTGATTGATTTCTCAATGCTCCATGATTAAATTGATACATGTGTGACTTAATTAAAATGTTTAATCAAGTACTACATTGATGATAAGGAAGAAAGTATGTATTAAGCCTACGAATCATATAACCAATGTGATTTAATTTGAATTTAAACACAACATGACATGATTCAACTTAACACATAAAAACATTGTATAATATGTCAACATAATGAAAATGTAAATCTTTTGTAATTTACATAAATGAATTCAAGACAAACCATAAAGTAAAGACACATGCTTGTCAGGAACGAAGCAATATAGATTTAAACAAAACATCATTTAATTCTACTTGCTCTAACAAAGATATGTTAACATATTATCCAATTTTGAAAAATTGAGAAAGGAAATAGATAAATGATAAGGAATGAGGAATTAAGCATAATATCTTCGCAAGTGCATAGCGTTTATAGGGTTTTTAAGAGGCGTACCGTCTACATCCACTATTTTGTAAGCACCTGATCCATAATCTTCAATAACGATATACGGTCCAAGCCAATTAGGACTGAATTTTCCCTTTTCTTCAGGTAAGGCGTTCACATTGCGCTGATTCTCATAGAGCACTAAGTCACCCACTGAGAAGGAACATTGAATAACCTTATCATTATAGTTTCGTTGTAGAGTTTTGTGATACGCTTGAATATGCTCAAGAGCATTTATACGCTGTTCATCAAGCATCTCAAGCTGTTGAAGTCTTTGTTCTCTATAGGAATCATCATCTATTATACCTTTGAGAGAAACTCTAAGTGATGGAATCTCTAATTCTAAAGGCATGATAGCATCAGCTCCATAAACAAGATTATAAGGAGTAGTTCCTGTGGCAATTCGTACACTCGTTCGGTAGGCCCAAAGAGCATAGATTAGCTGAGTACTCCAATCCTTACCATGCTTATTCACGGTTTTGCGAAGAATTTGTTTTATTATTTTATTGGATGATTCGGCTTGACCATTTGATTGAGGATAGTATGGTGTAGAAAATCGATGTTTGATATGATATTTCTCGAGAAATTGCTTCACGTCTTTATTCTTAAATGATGTCCCATTATCAGAGATTATAGTGGAAGGTATTCCAAATCGAGAAATAATGTTTTCTAGAAGAAATCAACAAATCACTTCAGCTGTAGTGGAGCGAAGAGGAACAGCTTCTACCCACTTTGTAAAGTAATATGTTGCAGTTATAATGAAAACATGTCCTTGAGATGAAGGAGGAGAGATTTTACCGATGAGATCCAACCCCCATGCAGAGAAAGGCCAAGAAGCTACCTAAGAACTGGAGTTCTTGGGCAGGAGCATGAATCAAATTATTGTGTTGTTGGCATTGATGACATTTCTTAACAAATGAAAAAGAATCCTACTGCATAGTTTGCCAATAATATCCCATTCGAAGTAATCTTTGAACCAAGGATTTACCTCCAAAATGCCCCCCACAGGCACCTGAATGCGCCTCTTCAAGAGCAATAGGGATTTTTGATTTGTTAAGACAGTGAAGGAGAAGACCGTTATAACCCCTTTGGTAAAGAACATTAGAAAGAATGATATACCTAGCAGACAACTTGTGAACCCTAGCCCTGGTGTTTCTATTGGCGGAATCAGGAAAGGTACCATCAGTCAAGTATCTTACGATATGCGAGTACCATTCATCTGAGTCTACGAAGTCACAACATGTCACCAGGCTGACATCATCTACAATAGCTGGAGAAGTAAGGTTGTGAATAACAAATTTAAGATCAACCACAGGGTCCTCTAAAGATACAAGAGAAGCCACACATGCCATTGCGTCCGCATGTCAATTATCTTTTCGAGGAACAGGTTCTATGGTGTAAGAATCAAATTTTTGTAACAAAGAGATAGCAAGGTCTTTATATTGTGATGACTTGTCTTGTTTCGCTTGATACAGTCCTATTACTTGTCTTATAATCAGTTGAGAATCTCCAAAAATATGTATGTGTTTTATATTCAAAGCTAAGGCTGCCTTTATTCCTGCTATAAGAGCCTCATACTCAGCAATGTTATTGGTACATAAGAAATTGAGATGGTAAGATAAGGGAATGGACTTCTTTGTTGGAGAAATCAGAACAACACCTGCCCCCGATCCCGTATGACACTTAGAGCCATCGAAGTATAACTCCCAAGTTTCATCTTTTTCTGTACAAAGGATGAAATCATCAGGAAAAGACTCAGGGTTAGGGAAGGAGAAAGGTGAAGGGGCCTCAACTAAGTGATCAGTCAACGCTTGCCCTTTAATTTCCCTTTGTGAAACAAATTTAAGGTCAAATTCAGTTAACATCATAACCCACTTAGCTAGGTGTCCTGATAAATCAGTTTTAGAGAAAAGATGCTTCAACAGATCAAATTTTACCATGATGTGGACTTCTAAATTTAAGAGATAATGTCTCAATTTCTGAGTCGCAAACACCAAGGCCAAGCATTGTCTTTCTATCACAGAATATCGGGTCTCATAATCGAGTAAGGTACGACTTATATAATAAACAGGACACTCCTTACCATCTTTATCATGTTGTGCCAATAATGCTGCAAGAGCATGAGAGGACGCAACCGTATAAAGAAGGAAGGGTTTAGAAGGTTCGGCCGATCGAAGGATAGGAGGATTAGCCAAATACATTTTTAAATCTTCAAATGCTTGCTGACAATCCTCATTCCATTGAAAAGTGATATTCTTTTTGAGAAGTTGAGTGAAAGGAAAAGTACGATCCGCAAGTTGAGATACAAACCTACGAATAGCTTGAATTTTTCCTTGTAAGCTTTTGAGTTGAGACACATTTCTAGGAGGTGGCATGTTAACAATAGCATCTATTTTCTTAGTATCCACCTCAATCCCACGATACGAAACTATGAATCCTAATAGTTTTCCACTATCCACACCAAAAACACATTTTCGGGGATTCAAGCGCATGTGATATTTACGAATCCTTTCAAAGATTTGACGAAGGATCTTAATATGATCTATGCGAAGAATGGATTTGGCTAAAACATCATCAACATAGTCTTCTAAAATCTTATGCATGTAATCGTGAAAGATAAGGGTCATCGCTCGTTGATAAGTTGCACCAGCATTTTTAAGTCCGAAAGGCATCATTATCCAACAAAACATACCCCAAGGAGTGGTGAAAGCAGTTTTGAATTGATCTTGAGGGTTAATGAAAATTTGATTGTATCCTAAAAAACCATCCATGAAGGATAATAAGGCATGTCCTGCCGTAGAATCAACTATCATGTCAATGTTCGGAAGAGGGAAATCATCTTTTAAAGAAGCCTTATTTAAATCCCAGAAATCAGTACACATTCTTATTTTATTATCTGGTTTAGCCACAGTGACAATATTTGAAACCCATGGGGAATAATCAATAGGCCGGATAAATCTAGCTTCCAATAACTTTTCAATCTCAGCCTTAACAAGCAAAGCCACCTTAGGATTCATTTTTTGAATCTTTTGTTTCACGGGCTTAGCATCAGGGACTAAGACAATATTATGAGTAACAATCTTAGGATCTATACCAGGCATGTCAGAGTATGTCCAAGCAAAGATCTCAGAGAATTCATGCAATAAATCTTCATATTGTTTTCATTCCTCTTCATCCAAACATTTTCCAATTTTAATAACTTTTTCTTCATTGGAAGGATCCATCTTAACATTAGTGGTGTCACTTATGAGAAGATTACTTTGTTGAGGAGTATCCTTTAGCTGAGGGAATTCTTTCACAATCTCATCGTTATCTGTCTCTTTTCCAAAATAGGCTTCAGTGTTCAAACAATAAGGGAGTCCCCTATTGTGATGATAATGAGGAAGAGTATCATATGCTCCTAAAAATTCAGCTAAAGCATCATCTGTAGGGAAAACATCAAAAGCACAAGCACACGAAGGATCCTCATCAATGTACTCGGGGTGTTGCATTGATAGAGAGGTAGAAATAGCATTAACACTAATACAGGGTCTTCTAGAAGCTTTAGTGCGCTTACAGGGATTATAGCCAAGTCCAAAGGCATGGTTGTGAAGATTATTCTCTAGAGGAACCTTTATCCCTTGTTCGTGAGCACCACAACCATTTCCATGATACCCATGCTTAGCAAAAATGCAAAAACCACGACCATAACGATCAGCCATTTCAGATAGAGAAGGCAGTTTTTCATAAGACAAAGAATCAAACTCTTCAGAATTAGAGGTGCGGGGAGAAGAAGTTTGAGAAGTGGCCACAAAGTTATTACTCATAGGTTCAGGTAGTGTTGATTGATTTTTAGCTTCTTCCTTCTTTTCAGCTTTAAGCTCTCTAGAAGGAACCTTATATTCACCTACAAAGGTGGGATTAAAATCAAGGGATCCCCAATCGTCGTCTGCGAGAACCTTCTCAGGATCAAAATCCTTCTTATGTGTAGTTTCAAGTTGAGAAGAGTCTTCTTTAGGAGCTCCAGACTCATCCAAAGAATTTTGATCATCAGAGAGTGAGGATTCACCGATAGGTATCTTATTTAAAGAGTCACCACTAGACGAGGGCGGCTTAGAGGCACCCCCTTTGGAAGTAGATGTTTGCAAACAAGCTTGAAAATTGGTATCACCTATCAAGGTATATGTCTTATTGTTGTAGATAAACTTAACTTGTATGTGCAATGTAGAGGGGACAACTTGCATACTGTGAATCCAAGGTCTCCCTAATAACAAGTTGTATGTTAGATTTCCCGACATAACATGGATAGGAGTAGGCAAAGTAACAGGCCCCACTGTGATGGGTAAGGTGATAGTACCTAATGAAGTTTTAGCCACATTATCAAAGCCTCGAATAGGACGAGAGTCCGGCTCAATTAGAGATGTATCCACATTCATCTTATGCAAGAGATTAATGCTACACACATTAAGACCAGAGCCATTATCTACTAGTGTTCGTCTTATAGCAGTGTCTTTCATGATAACCACAATCATCAAGGGATCATATTGATGTTGGATTTCACTAGTAGGCAACTCATCTTGGGTAAACACAATTTGAGCTTTAAAATTCATCACAGAGTTAACCAAAGATGCTATATTACTAGATGTATTCGGTGGAGGAACATTCAAATCTTTCAAGGCATCTTATAACATTCCATGATGAGCGGAAGAAGTTTGAATCAAATCCCAAAGGGATATCTTAGCAGGGGTAGCTTTAAGTTGTTCTATGAGATCATATTCCTTACTAAGAACTTGTGAAATATGCGGAGCTTGCGGAAGAATTGGTTGAGGATTCGGAAGAGAAACTGGAATAACAGGAGGAGGACTAGGCTGCCTATTATTTCTGGTATGATAAGTATGGGCAACCGCATGATAACTCTCTCTAGTTATTTACTTGGCATAACTATAAGGACTTATAGGTTTTCTTCCTTGCACAGTGATGATTGGTTTATTCGGAGTACGAAAGGAATCATGATCATACCCTCCTTGGACAGTAAGGAGAGGTGATTTAGGACCTTGAAAGGTGGGAGAAGGATAAGCACCTTGGACTTCAAAGAGAGGCTTTTTATGCTCATTCAAGTTTATCATGTTAACCAATTTAGAAGTTTTGTTTTTGTTTAGAGATTTCGATAAAGCCACAAAGTCATCAAGAGCATCATCCAACAAAGCATGATCATATCTGTTAAAAGGTTTATCTTTTGATTCAAAAGGAGACATCTCCTCATAGAGGGGATTGTTGAAAACAACCATGTTACTAGATTTAGTGGAAGAGTTGATAGGAATGTACCCTTGAGAGGACTCATTCAACTTATCTTTCTCATCACAACGAAATGGCATAGTAACAAGGTTTATGAGTTTTTGGTAAAATGAAGGTTTGGCATCTTTAGGGTTCAAAAACTCATCTAAAGCTTCATCTAATTCATCTTGGCTATACTCATAATAATCATCATAAGCATGAACATTTTGCAAATAAAAGTCGGACATTTTGAAATAAAAATTGCATGAAATTTAAACACACAATGCAAAAAACACACTCTTTTTTTTTTTTTAATAAAAATGAAATGAAAACACACTAGATCTAGATCTAGATCTAACAAATGCAATGCAAGAAGAAGCAATGATAGTTTCACGTCGGGTTCACCAAAATGTGTGGGGGAAAAAAGCGAGACTAGGTTATCATGCCCTAATCCTACCTTTTGTCACACATTACAGAATACAAAAGAGCCTAGAGGTATCACACAATTGGCTACTTCTTTTTGTGAAAGAGAGAGCCACGGGCTACCTATTAGGGTTTCTATTCCTTTGTTGTAATTAAAAGGTAAGATTATGCAAGTTCAATTCCTAACCCTAAAATGCAAGTATGAGCTAACAACAAGATTGCAAAATTGAACTTAAACAATGGAAAGCTGTAAACACAAAGATAAGACAAGAATGCAAATGCATACCCGAAGTCAAAATCTGACTGAAAATGTTCAGGATGGGGGTGCGGGCACCACTGTCCTGATTCTGCACCTGAAACTGCACCTGAAACCACTATTTTTGCACTCTGGAAACTGTCTGAAATGTTGTCTGTCAGGAGGACCAGGGCGCCCAGCGCCTCTGTCCCAGGGACCAGGGCGCCCAGCGCCCCTGTCCTGGTAGGACCAGGGCACCCCACGCCCCTATCCTGGTATCTTGCTCTGCAATTTGATGTGGGGTGCTGTCTCGACCTTCTTTTTTCGGATCTACAACCTGTGGCGTCGTCCGAGTCTCGAAACTTGCACTTATATCTGAAAAAGGTGTTTGGGCGGCTATATAGGGTTTTGCCTTAGTCAAACCCCCGCTTCGGTGATTTCCACCTCCACGAATAGCCAAGTTGTATTGTAAAAGTAATGTGTGTGTAGACCTTGTGTGTGCGCAAGATCTAAAATGCAAGTAAGCAAACTAGAGCAACCTAGAAAGTAAACCCTAATTGCTTGTTAATGATAATGTGAATGCTCTAAATCAAGATGCAAAGTAATCTAAAGCATGAATAAATGAGATATTGAAGCTTATGCAAAGACATGAAAACAACATGAAATCATACCCAACCCCCAAGGGAGAGGTACAAGCCAATCTTCAGTCGGTAATCTCCTATTGTTCTTCAATGTCTTCCAAGCCCTAAGTGGATGAATGGAATTGATAAATGCTTGATAGAGGGATGTTGAAAGTTGTTGAAGTCTTCAAAGATCTGCTCTTTTGCTACATATGAGGTTCCTGAAAACAAAATTCCGATCCCTTCAAATGAAGAAAGAGAGCTCTTATGTATGAAACCCTAGGTTGTAATTTCATCTTTTGGCCGACCTAGAGATTGAATATCCCGCCAATTTCTTGGGGTTAAGCTTTATTTTATGATTGGATCACACTCCTAAAATTTCAGGAAAAATGTCCGGGACCGTGTGCACTTCGGGCACCACGGTCCTGACAACTTTTCACCAAATTTTCAGGGCCGTCAGATATGATGATTTTAGAGAGAATCCCGAAGTTACAGGTGATTTCGAGATGTTTTGACCCCCGAAATCAAGCCCCCAAGCTCAGAATAGGGCTTAATTAGGGTTTTTGATGAAGTAGTGTATTGGAAGAATAAAATGAAAGGGGCACACTTTAATGAAAGGGCCCGACTTTATGATGTGGAAAATGATGAAATAGAACCTTTAGACCTAATTAATTTGATTAATTAAGTGCTAAAGGGGAAATGCAATGCAAAATGCAACTGCGCCAAGGCGGGTGCTAACTAGGTGTTAAATTGTACTGCTTTAGCAAGTGCGTACAATTTATGACGTTACAAAAACATATATTGAAAACTATGAAGATAAATATGATTAACATTATACATCTGGATATGAATTCATGAAAAGAGAAGATGAATATAGTAACTATGATGCAACTAATCCAGGATTTCAAGATGACCATAGTGTTGATCCACATTAGTTTGAATTTATCACTCATAATATAGAACATCCAAGGGAACTAATAGAATAATAATCCCATAAATCCAATCCATTATGTGAAGATAAATCATCCCATATGGATAAAGGAGTCTAGTGCATGTTTAAAATAAATATTAGCCAAGAGATGAGCATGTACTTACACCAAGTGGTGATATTACTTCTAGATCAAGTACAAAATTTATGTACAGTAATAAGTAAAATAAAGGGAAGAAAATTTTATGAGGCTACAAAGGCGATAGAGAAGAAAAATGTAATGTAATAGTGTGTAGTGAAAAATATTATTTTTCAAATGCTAATGATGAGGCACAACCCATCCAATTTCACCCATTGAGAGTGAAATGCATAGAGAAATAGAAGGAACAACCAAATGCTCCTTCTTATAGTAAAGTCACGTCCTTAATGAAATTGAGTTGATTTTCCCACACGAACAAATAGAATGGTCATGTGATGAAGAGGTCAACATACAAAGGGAAGTGAAACACATGTATATTAAAGATGATAATTGTAATACTACCAATATAATGTCTTTCATGACCATTTTTGTTGGATTTCTCTTGGGAGATCATAATAAATAAGACCAAGATATTATTAATTTCCTTGTGCGTATTTCTCCCAGAGGATATGAGAAGAACCAACCACTTGGGGTTAGAATACAATGGATACATATGTGTGAATTAAGGAATATTTTTAAGATGCACCAATGTTGGTAAGTTTAACTCATTATAAACTTTTCCACCTTTTCCCATCTGTCACATCCTATACTACTAGTTTCTTTGTGCTTCCAAAGAATTAAGAAGGAAAAGGATATCTCATTGAATTGATCAGCAAGTCTTCGCATGACAACAAATGGAGTTTTGACCCATGGAATGACAAGATGACATCCATGGAAGATATTGGTAAAATTTTGAATGTAAAAAGTTTTCTTGAGGTGAATTTTAATCATGCACACAACTTTTATTATCTCAATGATGATCCGGGTTGTGGGGATGATATATTTTACCTAATGAACATGAATTGTCCTCCTAGAAGGAATAAGAAGCATCTAAGTTGTTGTTTAAAGGTATATTTTTCTTCTTATGAAAAATAATAATGGGATGTTACACAAATGTTTGAAGTGGAGAAGAATATGGATCATGGTTTGGCCATATAAATTTGTTGAGGGGTATGGTCATAATGCATACTACCTTGATGTTTTGGCAAAAATTCTTGTGAGGCTACAAGTTCATGACACTATGGAATAATAGTTCTTCTTGTATGTAATGGTTCCACCTTGTAAATATTATGTTTTTTAATTTTTTTTCTTATGTAATATTTATCCCTATTAGTCATGATGGAGTTTGATTGTACCAATACCCTCTCTATTGTCCCTTTTTATGGTTTTCTTTTAGAGATAGCTATATTTTGGTTGTGACTGCAAGAGGCATACATATGCAACTAGAGCCTATATTAGTGTCCATATTTGTAGTGCATAAATTTGTTTGGTCTAGCGCCCTTTACATATTTGACCTTATTTTTCCATCACATATAAATAATCAGAGATAATTATTAAATGGATTCCCCTTAGTCAATTTTTTTTTGTTTGATAGAAGTGGCAAAGCCATTGAAAATTTATATTCATATAAAAATAAAAGTTTTACATAATCTATATTTGTAGGAAAAAATCCTAAACCAATCGGGAGAGACCAAGTATAAAACCAAACCAAAATTGACCCATGCCTAGGGCCAAATAGGGGCACCAGTACAAAAAGAATCATATACATTCATGAGGCCATATTATTCCTTAGTATAATACAAAATAAGTCACAAAATGTATAGCATCAGGAAAGGCCATACAAATCAACAAGGCCTAAGGTACCAATTTATCGGCTTGATCTCAGGAGGATCACCGACATCCACAATTGCAACATCCTCATCATCCAGGGGAACTTGTTGCAGAGGAACTGCCTCCCAAGAGTCTTCATAGATGATGACCATGATTTATAGTAGAGAGTGAATGCTTGTGAATACATCCAATGCTACTGCTAGAATGCTTGGTGCCACATAATCGAAAATGGCTTCAAATTCCAAAATAGTAATGTTATCACCAAGATTGCACTATGATGCTTAAGCTAAAAGATAAAAAATCTTGTGAAACATAGAATGATCATCATGCCTATGGGTTGCCTATCTTGAGGATCAATGTCTAGATCAAGGGTTGGTTCCTTGATGAAAACCTCTTGCAAAGTAATCTCTTGATCGAAAAAGGATAAAAGGATAAATTAGAAATGAAATCTATCCTATGAGGAGGTGATGCACCAAATGTTCTATCTAAAATCTGCAACCTGCTTAACTCACAAAACCTTTAACAAAAAAGACTTAAATCTCTCACAACTCAACTAAACAATCAGATACATAAGTAATTCCTAGAAAGAATTGAATCCAAAGGTTGCCAAAAGGAAAACAAAATGCTTTCACAACTACAAACTACTCAAAATAGCTAGCACAACCTAAGACCTGCACATATCATGTATCTTCCTACACCAACCATATTTGAATGAGATATATTTAAGGGATTAAGCATAAACCACAATAAAACATCAAATCATTCATCCATGATAGGAAATAAAAAGTATTGAGAAAGAATATTTTCTTCTATTTTATTAAAAAATAAAAGAATAATGTTGTTACAAAACTCAGAAATGAGTTTACAATGCTTCATGCCCAACTTAAAGCAAAGGGAAAAGAGAAAATAACTAGAATAGAAATATAGAAGAATCAAACCTTATAGAAAAGAAGCCTTAAAGATAAGTGAGGATGAATTGATGTTGAGTTGCTTCTCTCTATCTTGGAATCATCATCAAGTTTGCATGATATGTCCTTGAGGTCAAATTTGAGGAAAAGTGTGCATGAAAAAGGCCTTCACTACTCTAAACTAAGAGCTCATTGCTGCAAAAAAGGTCTTAAGTGGTAACTAACCCATGTGAGACATTGAATTGATGTATAACTACCTCATTTTCCCTCAAATTACTCCTTTTTAGGCCTCAACAGAAACTTAACTGAGAATGCATGATAAGTCAACTGATTGATTAGATTCTAAGAGTATTGGGTTGACTTTGAGATGTATCATGCCATAGAAACCTTTGAAAAGTATCAAAAATAGGATATTTTAGCTCTAAAGTGTTGTTTAAACTTTTCCCAACCCATACAATACTCATTTACCATTGTCGCTATTAGTTCTTTGATGCTTGACTCCTAAGTTATTTTCATTGCTTTGATTGAGCTTCTTGTTTGTCTTGGAAGTGATATGAGGTAACAGTCATGAATGTTTAGGTGCAATTAGTTCTTGGGCTGAGCCATTATGGCTTTCATGAGAATTTCCATGCTTTGTGAATAGAAGCTGCTACTTTTGTGTCTTCACAATGTTTCACTCATGGCTCTAGGGTTGTTGGGTTTCTATAGAGCTTGAATCCTTTGCTTTCTAAGTTGTATATACTGTCTAGGTCACATGTGCTGCTCATTGTTTTGATTTTGTTGTCTCATCTTCTATGACTGTCTTGATCTTTATGCACTGCTCTCTACTGTGTAATCTCATTCCTTCACTATGGCTATCTTAGATTTATTTTATCCACTGATCATTTCATGAGTATTTTATTGTATTTCCTTGTGATTTCATTTTTAGCTACATGGTTGTCTTTTGTGTCATTGACATGACATACTACCACATGCTTTTATTCCTTTCAACCAATGGTACTGCTAACACTGTACTCGTCATGCTTGTTTCTCCCTTTTAATATTCAAAGGATTGCTTCTTGATATGCTTCAACAAGGCATAATATTTGTGACAACAATGATCTCATGACCCTATGCACTATCTTTAGGAGGAATCCATGCTATCACTATGGTTGTACTTTTTCTTAACTACCATGATATGGTGTCCTTAACCCTTGCTAATCCTTCTTATTGTTCTTTAATGCATGAACTCTCTCTATGCTTAATATTGTCATGTGATCATGACTGTGTTTGACTATAAAATGCTTTGTGGCTTGTCAAGACTTGTTCTATCTTACTCATGTCAAAGAAAACTTTGAATTTATTGTAGCTCTAGATGCTCAGACCAAAAGTGATGATGCTTTATGTAACCTATGAACTGTGATTGGATCATAGTGACTACACATATTGTTGTTGGTCTTCTCATCGTTATGTCTCTGATAGACAATGTTCTTGATCATAATTATAAAGTAGAAAGAAAACTTTAAAAGGATTTGAAGGAGTTCATATGACAGTGAATCTTTCTATGACTAGACAACAAATGACATGATTGTATTTTCTCTCTTTTGACTGCACTTTTCCATGAAGACTGCTCTCTACATTATTTCAAATGCTAAAATACTCTTTCAAATGCTTATAATCTTATCCATGCCATGATTTGATTTATTGATCTTATCAGTATGATGTATGAATTTGATATTG
This sequence comes from Cryptomeria japonica, assembly GCF_030272615.1. Classification (NCBI taxonomy): domain Eukaryota; kingdom Viridiplantae; phylum Streptophyta; class Pinopsida; order Cupressales; family Cupressaceae; genus Cryptomeria; species Cryptomeria japonica. Next base: position 407,200,963 of record NC_081408.1, read on the forward strand.
AATATTTTGATGTTTCTTGACTATTATGATAGTCTTTGACTCCTTTCATCCTTAGAACTTTTCCCTCTATGTGTATCACTATCAAATGATTTTGTAACTAAGATCTCATGTTGTGACTATGATTTTGTGAATGTTCAAGGTCTTCAACATTGTTGTTGATATTATTTGAATGATGTGAACATTGTAGCATACATCTTCCCTAAAATCTGTATGACTGCATATTGTACTGTGAGCCCTCTTCTTGGAACATAGAATCCCCAAAAGTGACTTGCATCGTTTGTCACCCTTATTGAGACTACTCTATGAGTGAATTTTGGCACTCCAATATACAATGATCTTTATCTCTGTTGCTTATAACTGTCAATGGGTGATTTGTGCCCTCTATAAATCTTTGACTGTTCTTAGATCAGGAACTGTCATAACACCAACTAAAATCCCTCTTTGTCAATGTGACACAATCAAGGTAGGGAGATCCAATGAAGGACAACCCAGCCTTGTAGCTTAACACATAAATCATGCCAAACATACTGGTAACTGGTAACAAGGTGCCAAAAACCGTAGAAAGAACAACAGATAACATAACATAACACATAACTAGTAAATAGTATGCATAAATATTATAATAGATCAATAAAATAACATAAGCCATGTGTCAAATCAGAGTCTAGGATACAAACAATGCTTACAAAATAATTACAAGATCCGCAAATCATCCACATAATAGATCGACCTCCGAAAATAGTCTGTCGGTTCTACCCTAATCTAGACCTCATCCTTCAGGCCTTAGTCCAATCGGTTTAGAATCTCGTCGTATCTACATCTTCTCTCGATCTCATAACTCCGTCTTCTATCTTCTAAATATTGTCTTCAAATGATTCACCAGCTTCCATTTATACCATCCACAAATAAATACAACTCAATCAAGTCAGCCCAAAGACCAATCAGTTCATGAAACGTGCAACGATAACATGTCGGCTTAAGAACAAACACAAAAACATAAAATGATGTGCAGACCTCTAGGAATACTGGCCAAGTCCCAAAGCAACATCTCCAATGATCCGCAAGTCATAGAGATCAACCGCAATGTGATCCAACTTCGCTCAACACACCACCAGACGAACCAGTATGAACATGTCAACTGGGCCAATACCAAAATCCACATCTCACCGGAAAAAAATCCAAAATGCCATGAAACTCAAACATGATAAAGACCATGAACATAAGGGAATAAATACCAAAACCACAATTCTAAACACTCAAAATAAGAAGAAATGCCACACTCTCAAGAATTTCCACTGAAAACTGCCCAACCAGTAAGAACTAGACTGGTGCTCCTACATCAAATTCCCGGGGTTAATTGAAAAGTGAATCCCATCACTTGATTTGGTTTGGTGATCTATTAGTAGGTACTTGCAACTTCCTTAGGGGTTCGGCGATCTGACTACAACTACCGGTTGCCTCTCCTCGATGATCTACCGGTCCAAACTGTGGCTTTCCTCAATCGGATATCTGCTCAAGTCTCCACCCATTAATTACCTCAAGCTCAAGCTCTAGGATTGGTAGTCTACCTGGAAACCTTGCTCTGCCTCACGTTCAATGATCTGAAATAGTCCACAAGTTTCCTCAATCTTCTCTCCAACCAACCGGTGCGCACAAACAACACTATGTCCAACTGGTGCACAACTAGGTCTTCCTCCAACAATAGGTTCACAAACCAACTCTAATACCATTTGATGCAGTCAAGGGAGGGAGATCCAATGAAGGAAAGCCCAACCTTACAGCTTAACACATAAATCATGCCAAACATATCGGTAACAAGGTGCCAAAAATTGTAGAAAAACAACAAGTAACATACCAGAATACATAACCAGTAAATAGTATGCATAAAATATTATAAGAGATCAATGAATTACATAAGCCACATGTTGTATCGCAATCCAGGATGCAAACAATGCTTACAACATAATTACAAGATCCACATATCATCCATATAACAGATTGGCCTCTCAAAATAGTCTGTCGGTTCTACCCTCATCCGGACCTCAACCTCCCGACCTCAGTCCAACCAGTTCAGAATCTCATCGGATCTACATCTTCGATCGATCTCATAACTCTCTTCTATCTTCTAAATTTTTTCTTCAAATGATTCACCAGCTTCCATTTATACCGTCCGCAAATAATTACAACTCAATCAAGTCGGCCCAAAGACCAACCAGTTCATGAAATGTGCAACGGTAACATGTCGACTTAAGAACAAACACAAAAACATAAAACGATGCGTGGACCTCCGGGAATACCGGCCAAGGCCCAAAGAAACATCTCCAATGATCTACAAGTCATGGAGATCAACCGTAACCCAATCCAACTTCACTCAACACACTGCTAGACTAACCGGTTAGAACATGTCAACCGGGCCAATACCGAAATCCACATCTCATCGGAAACAAAGCCAAATACCATGAAACTCAAACGTGATAAAGACCATGAACACAAGGGAATAAGCCCAAAACTGCAATGCTAAACACTCAAAAAAAGAAGAAATGCCACACTCTCAAGCAATTCCACTGAAAACTGCCCAACTGATAACAACTAGACCGGTGCTCTTGCATCAGACTCTTGGGGTTAATTGAAAAGTGAGTCCCATTAGTTGATCTAGTTTGGCAATCTGTCAGTAGCTAATTGCAACTACTTCAAGGGTTCGATGATCTGACTACAGCTTTTGGTTGCCTCTCCACGACAATCTATCAGTCCAAACTGTGGCCTGCCTCAATCGACGATCTACTCAAGTCTCCACCCACTAACTGCCTCAAGCTCAAGCTCTAGGATCGGTGGTCTATGTACAAACCTTTCTTTGCCTCACATTTGATGATATGAACAAGTCCACAAGTTGCCTTAATCTTCTCTCCAACCAACCGGTGCGCACAAACAACACTCTATCCAATTAGTGCACAACTGGGTCTTCCTTCAACAACAGGTTCACAAACCAGCTCTGATACCATTTGACACAGTCAAGGGAGGAAGATCCAATGAAGGAAATCCCAACCTTGTAGCTTAACACATAAATCATGCCAAACATATCGGTAACCGGTAACAAAGTGCTAGAAACCATAGAAAGAACAACTGATAACATAACATAACACATAACCTGTAAACAATATGCATAAATCTTATAACAAATCAATGAATTGCATAAGCCATATGCTGGATCATAGTCCAAGATGCAAAAAATTCTTACAACATAATTACAAGATCCGCAGATCATCCACACAACAGATCGGCTTCCGAAAACAGTCTATCAGTTCTACCCTCATCTGGACCTCAGCCTTCTGGCCTCAGTCCAACCGGTTCAAAATATCGCTAGATCTACATCTTCACTTGATATCATAACTCTATCTTCTATTTTCTAAATTTTGTCTTCAAATGATTCATCAGCTTCCATTTATACCATCCACAAATAATTACAACTCAATCAAGTCAGCCCAAAGACCAATTGGTTCATGAAACATGCAATGATAACATGTCGGCTTAAGAACAAACACAAAAACATAAAATGATGAGCGGGCCTTTGGGAATACCGACCAAGGCCCAAAGAAACATCTCCAATGATCTGCAAGTCACGGAGATCAACCGCAACCCGATCCAAATTTCCTTAACACAGTGCCAAACTAACCGGTAAGAACATGTCAACCGAGCCAATACCGAAATCCACATCTCACTGGAAACAAAGCCAAATGCCATGAAACTCGAACACGATAAAGACCATGAACACAAGGGAATAAACCCAAAACCACAATGCTAAACACTCAAAACAAGAAAAGAAGAAATTCCGCGCTCTCAAGAAATTCCACTGAAAACTGCCCAACCGGTAAGAACTAGACTGGTGCTCCTGCATCACAATGATATTTGCTGCCATTGATCACTAGAGTGCATTTCTTTGCTATGACTACTTCTACCAATCTGTCAAAAGCTTGTTAATTTTTCACAACTTTATGATTTTCTTGGATTGGAGTGTTGTGGCTTTGATGACTCTTCAGTGGTCTTGGATGACTGTCATATTTATGCATGCTAATTGTCCTTTAAGACCTTTATACTTTCAGGTCTTTAGATCTCTATGATTTGTGTCTCAGAGCATTGTATGCTTGTTCTTAACTGTCATTTGACAATGGTATCCCCTTCTCATTATTTTGGACTATGAATGAACTCAATATGATTTAAAATTCCACTTTACTTGCCCTTTAAATGAAGTTCATACTAACAACTCAGTCTTTGGAAAAATGATTTGACCTCTAGGGATCCTTATGATGATAAAAGTTACATTGAAACTCAAACTAAACTTTCATCTTTTAGGCATGGTTTATCTTTAAAGAAAAGAAACTATCATAAGCCTTATTAGTTGGCATATGCATCTCATTCTTTATAGACATATCTCACAAAAATGTCTTTTTTCTACTACCACAGTGCCTTTGAAAGAGGCTTGATCCTTGTCACATAAATCTTTTTTGGATCCTTAATGATCTGTGAATCATGTCTCACTACTCTATACATTTGTACTAACAAATTTATAGAAGTATCTTCTTACAATGAATGGCTTTGTTTATGCCTGCAGAAGGTCCTTCCATTTGCTAACAATGACCTATCAATGATGCCTTATGTGTTTTGGTAATGGATGCTTGATACATTACCTCAGGTTCTAACCCTTTGCACTAGGGTTTTGATCATGCACTATCACTAATGTCACTGTTATTTTTAGAAAAGATTGCTATAAACCCTTTGTCGTGGCTAATTGTTAACTTTCTTTATGACTAATTTTTTTTTGTTATGGTCTTGATCATATTGGTAAATCCTCACTATTTTGTGTACAATCTTCTATGTTTTCTATGCAATGTCTTCCTTGACAATGACCATGAAAAGTCACATTAAGATTGTCATGTTGAAGATGACTACTAATATTCATTCCTTACCGTCAAATTGATTAAGAAGATCGTCTTATGTTGTTCTAAACTTATATCTTCTATTTAGGTAGTCTTTTCTTGTCGTGTTTGTCTTAATGTCAGTGACTCTAATGGCTAAGATAGTCTTTATTCGTTGCTCTATACCTTTACTAAGTTGTCTTGTATCCCAAGAATGATGCTCATCGCTGCTATAATGCCTTATGTCACTGAATTTTTCCTTATGAAGATTGTGATATCTATTCACTATTATTGATTTGCAAACTAAAGGCATGGTTGTTATAACTACAACCTTTGCATATTCTCTAATGACTGTGAATGATTTCTTATAATGTGCCTATAAGATCACTGATCTTTGTAACCTCTTTACTGAGTATTGTGTCAGGGTTATCATTTGACTCTATACAGTGTTTCAAGACTATGAGGTGAGATTCTAGTAGTGAATAAATTCCACCATGAACAAACCATGATGAGGACAAGGGAACCAAAACCCTATATGGCTTGACTTTCTTATGTTTGACCTATTCCTTGGCATTAAAGCCCTATCTTGATGCCCTTGATGTATTGCTATCTTACAAATACTAAAACTTAGAAAAAACCTATCAAACCTATAGTGCATATACATAGAAACTATCTTTCTTCTTTTAAGATATAACAAGAGGGAAAGATAAACTTATCTTTTAGAAAGATAATGTGCTCAGGCTGCCTTTGGGGTGTAATAAGGCCCTTCCCACATGCTTCTTTTTGTTAGACTATCCTTTTATCATGCTTAAACTCTGAGATAACACTTGAACAGGCTCTTTCTACGTGTGATATGTGCACATGTCTTCTCTTCAAACACTTGTTGAAAATTAGACAAGATTTGGTCGCCATGATTGATGTGCATGCTACTCTTTTACACCTAAACATTTGCATGTGGAATTGTTAGTTGCCTCTTCTAGACCTTTGAGGGTGAATGAATGTATGCAAAAAGTTTGCATGTTGTTTAGAAACAGTAAACCGCGATATCCATGATGAAAATGTCAAAAAAAGAGAAAACTCCACTTGATAGTCAGAAAAAACCTAAAGCCATGTATAATTCTAAATTTTAAACCTTTTTTTTTAGTTCTCTCCTTTTGAATGCAACACTCAAGACTTTGACCCTTTTGCAACATAAGAGATAATTTTGAAGCTTAAATGAGAAGATGAGACTTTTTTTAACTCATTCATTTAAAAAATAATAATGCTAAGAACCCTTGAAAAGCCTTGAAAGTAATATTTTCCTTAAAACTATACGCTTATTTGGAAAATTAGAGCCATTTTTTTACAGCAAGTAAAAAATAGGCAACAAATGTCATTATACTTGTTGCAAATGAGACCACCCCTAACTACATGCAACAATTCTCCATGGAAACTATAGATTTATTTATCCACGCCACTCTTAGAGGGGGTATCCTTTATTTTTTGCGAACTTCGCATCCCTTTCATTGCTCTCATTAATTTTGTTCTCAATTCGCATGTGCTCACCACGTGTTGGAGGGGTGGGTCTTCAAAACCTCCTCTTTTTTGTGACAGGGAGCCACGATTAGCTGACACATGGCATCAATTTTATTTTTTTTCACAACGTTGGGCCTATAGTTTTGAATGAAGTAAATGTGACACGTGGAAACTCCCTAGGGAGTTTCATTTTGCAGTTAAGATGAAGCCCAGGTCTTCCCCTCCTACTGCCATGTGTATTTCATGCTAATGGCTAGGAGATCCCTTGAGGGCATTTGCCAGAGAGTGGGGAATTTTGTTAAGAGCCACAAGTAGTTGGAAACAGTTGTGAACCTTTTTGATCCGATCAACAACAATATTTTTTGGGGGCAGTTGTGCTAGATGCCAAAAGTGATGTTTCTCTCGTGCTCCTTGTTCTCATGACTAATGGTGAAGATGCTAGCAACACATCATCATGATGCTTTTCTTGCTTTTTCTAGTATCGGGTTGTTATTCCCTCACACTATAAGAAGTGTAAGGTTTTTCTTTTCAAAGGATTCAAAACTTATTTTAAGAAATAAAGAGAAGGTTCTCTAGGCATTAGCCTTAAAATCTGTTATTGCTACCTGAACAAAGATAATCTACTATTCTTGTGGTCTCTTAGATTAGTTTAATCGGTGTACTTTGATAGTTTTTTGTGCATCTTCAAATTCTGGCATGACTTTAGTAATATATGCTTAAGTTTCTACTGGTTGAATCATGTTTTTATACTCTTTATCTAGTAGATGTGTGGTATATGTTATTTGATGTTGAGGAAATCTTTAGATGTATCTTAGTTCATGTTCAAGGCATGTAGATTGTTGAATGGGCCTCAGAATGACATGTATGTGAAGTTCTTTGTGCTTTCAGTTTGATAGAAAAACCAATTCAGCATATCACTTTAGAGTAGGTTTACTTTATGTTTCTTTCTTCCCCTTTCCCCCTAACCAATGAAGAGTCAGCTTCTAAAATCCTGGAGGTTACTTAGTGAAAACATGTAGGTCCCCCATTACTGAGTTTCCCATATGAAGACTATTTCCCTAAGAGTTTTTTTTAGTGATCAACAGTTCTTTTTCTGGCACGTCCAGTGGGACATAAATTATCTTAACTCAAAGTGGGTGTATGAGCCATAGACCTGTTACCAGAAGTCAATTTTCTCTAAATCCAAACTTGTTAGTACCACCTATAGTTACAATCCAAGCGATAATTTTAGGAAGAGGAACATTAATCCCAATATAAATCCCCATTCCAATGGAAATCCCTCCTCCTAGGAATTTTGTTACATGGAATAGCGGTATCCCCCTTATTCCACTTTCTCCTCCTTCTTAGTGGTATGTTATTCCTACCTCCACATTAAAAGCTTTACCAAATTTTACCGAAGAAGATTCTAAAAACCCTAGAGAACACTTACAAGATGTAGTTGATGTATGCATAGTGCACAATGTCAAACAAAAAAATGCGGTGTTAAGGTTTCTTGCAGCTTCCTTCAAAGGGAAAGATCAAGATTGGTATAGATCTCTTACACCAAATTATATAGGAGACTGGGACCAGTTGGGGGATCATTTTTTTGAATGCGTCAACGAAAAGGGAGATAGATCTTTCTTGTTGCAACAGTTGATAACCAATAAGGGATCTCCTCAAGAATCTATGACATATTTTAATTCTAAGTTCCAAAAGACCTGACAAAGAATACCTACATTTGTTGGACTTCCTATAGATATGGATTTCATGTTCTACCTAAAAGCTTTTAATTCTAATATATTTATTATGATCCAATCTTTAGGAGACATCACGCTTCTAGATGTATATGAGATTGTGGTGCGAGCAGAGAATAACTTGATCGATGCGAGAAATCTCACTCCAGGACTTCTTATGCCTGTATTTGTTGAATTAACGAGTCAAGTAGCTAAGAAAACACCCCTGACCATGTCTTCTCTACAATCTATGTATGTCTACCCAAATACCTAGCAAGAAAGCACTTATGCTCCTTCCTCCCTAGCTGCCGAAGTAAGGTATATGAAGAATTTACTCAGGACTTTTTCAAATGAGACAATCAATCCTAAGAGACAACAAGCGTCTCTCATTAGGCCACCTTTTTAGAATTACCAGGGAAGAAGGCCCCCTTATCAGCAGAATCAATACCAAGGAGGTGCGAGAGCTACTCAAGTTTAGTTGAACAATCAGATTGTACCTGTACCAACCCCTTTGCAAACCATACCTCCCAATAAAAATAAGGAGTTAGTTGTTGGTCAGAATAATCTAGTAGATGATACCAATTCTTGGTACTTCCCCTACAATGATGCCCATATGCTAAGGAATTTCCCAAGGGGAAATCTACAGTAGAAGGTGGTTGATCAAAGAAGTCAAGGAATGGGTCTTGATGCTAGGGTATATACTTCCTAAGGGATGGATAATGTTGCATATATAGCTCAAATGTAGATCATGTCCATGGAACAAGAGGCTAAAATCACCCTAGATCATGCCCTTTTTTCATGGATGGAAGGAGAAGAGACCGTGCTTAAAAATGATGCTTCTACATCACCTTCAAAGATGCCTCAAGCATAGTCTGACTATAATCTCCACTCAAAGCATCGCTTCATAGGAGAACCTATAGTCCAGCAGCCAAAGTCAATCTCGAATAAACCTTAGGAACAACCTATGGTGATTTCCACTTTTCAAAAGCCTAAAGAATTCATACTCTACAAGCCCAAATAGGTGAAAGCTCTTGTTCCTATAATTATTGATGTAATATAACAATGGTGTAGGAGAACCTTGCAGGCTTTGAAGATCATTTGAGAAATGAAGGCTTTTAGATGTGTTTGTAGGTTCCTTGCAAGTTTTTAAGTTGTAATAAGTGTAATACCCTAAAAATGGTCATCTAAACCATGGGCCCCTAATCTCGACAACATCACCAATGTCCTAACCAAAGCCAATTAAATCAATCTTGAGCATATTATTAATTCTTTAATCATCAAATATCACATGGCAAATCAATTACTCAATATTAATTAAATATTTATTTAATTAATTGAATCATTTCCAAGAATATCATTTTGATCAATTATCCTATTTTAATTTATTAAATATCCTTGCATATTTAATTAATTAATAAATTTGTCATTTAATCATGCAAAATGAATTAATTTATTACAAAAGAGGAATTAATTACAAAGCAAGAGTTGAATTGAAATTAAACAAAAAGAATTGAATTGAGAGAGAAATCAAACTTGAGATATTATTTCTTTTTCTAAATTTAGAACTTGAAATCATAAAAAGCAATTAATTGAATTATTCTCTAAAATTGGAACTCAAAGCTTTTCAGAAAAAGAAGTTTAGTTGCATTGAAAAGACTCTTTTCTTGAATAAATCAAAGAATTATCTATTTTTATCACAAATGCATGGAATTAATTTATTATTATTTTCTAATGCAACTTGAACTTCTTATCTAAATGCATTTCAATTAAACTATAATTGGAATCTATCTCAAGGATAACTGAACTTGATTTCTCAATTATTTTCAATTAATCCTAAATTGAGCTTTTTTGTAATTCTCTATAAATTCAGCTTCAACTCTCATTCCAATTCACCCTAGAGATTTTTGAGAACAGGCTTGGAGATTAATTATTATTATTACACTGATTTTTTCTCAGGAGTCATTGAATACATTGTGCTTTTTTAGATTATTTGCATCCATCATTGCTTGAATCCATTATTGCTTGAATTATTCATCCATCTTGCATCCATATACTTAAATATAATATAGATTAAATCCTTAATCTTGGTGTAGTCTAGTCATTGGTATTGCTTATAAAAATATGAGAGCAATCTTATACTCACATATTTTAGAAGGCAATTAGTCGCTTTGTTATGGTTTATTACTTATTGATTATTGATTTACTAACCATACATGCAATGACTGAATTGAAGTGTTGTGCTTGCAGCTACATACCCTTTTTCACACACACAATAAGGTCTTTCAAGATCATTCATTTTATTTTGATTAGCCATGTAAGTTCTTGATGCCATGTTGTAGTTGTGAGCTTCTTAGGACTTATTTGGTCAACCATGGTCAAATGACATCCAAAATACCTGAATGAGGAAAGCATTGTATTTTGGTTCCTATGTGACATATTTGTAAGGTTTATGATGTGTCTTAATAGGTTACATAGGAAGATTTCATAGGTTGTCAACTTTTGTGCAAAGTTGTCAAGTTTGAATGACAACTTTTGTTGTCAACTTGTAACTAATCTCCCTCCAATGGCTACCTAATTAAAATTTTAGTTGGATTCGGTTGAGGAGGTTTTAGAAGAAAGGATTGATGAAGTTTTTGGATGTAAGACAGTGATAAATTTAATAACCACTCAGAAATTTACATAAATTCACCACAACAGTACACTGTACGATAATTGTATGGACTCCACATGTAGGATAAATCAATTATTTGAATAGGAATTTGTGTTGATGTTAATTTGGCATTAGTCTGATAGGAAAAGACTAAGAAATAAGTGAGATATAAGCACTTTAGTGGAAGGTGGTCTGAAAACCCGCCAAAACTAGGGTTTCCAAAGAAATGCTTTCTTAACCCCACATTCCTCTAGCCAAATTGGCTCAAAATATGGGGAATGGTAGGGGAGACAATTTATTTTAGGATTTTCAAATTTTCTGAGTGGACCATTGAACTGGTGAATTTTGGGATCAAGCCCTAGGCTAGGCATCCTCATGTGACTAGTCAGTTTTGACTATTAATAATTGTGTAGAAGTACAAAAAAGAGTGGTGGACCTTATATAAAGGTGGATTTGGTGTTTTGGGATGTTTATAGACCTTTCTCATCAATTGGTGTCTTTATATCACCCCATTGGTGTATGGTTGCTTTGTAAAAGTGGCCTAAAAGCCCTATTAGGCCTCCTATAGCAGCAACGTTTGACCCAGTCAATGCAAGAGTTGGGGTCTAAGTTTTGGAAGTGTTTTGTGTCACCAAAGGAGGAATCTAAAGGTGTCAAGAGTCTAGGGTGTCATTATGATAATTTAAAAGTTTTTTCCTTAAAGGCTCAAACTAGGGCTACTAGGAATAGCTGTCTTGTAGAGGGCAAGTCACCTTGATTGAACTTGTACAACAAAAGGGTGTTATCTTGGTTGTAGTAAATGTCCCTAGTGCTAGAAAAGAGGATCCATAGGGTCCATACCTACTCTGCAATGGTGGATGTGTTATAATCCAAGTTGGGCATAGGTGTTTATAGGAGAGTTGGTCAAGAAGAGACTTAATGTGAGAAGTTGTATCTCCATGAGTTGTTTATGGATTAAATAGGGGCCCACTGACAAAGGGGAGTGTAGAGGTGTCCTTTCATGTTGTTGATAGGATTTTTCAAGAATCTATGAATGTTGAGACCTTAATTGAGGGTTGTGTAGAGTGAGTTTGTGTGAGAAATCTTTGATCCTTGGGGCTCTGCATCATATTGGTATCAGAGCAAGTCTGGTCATTGGGAGGATATATTTTGGTATATGTCAGCAGAAGAGAGCGAAGAAAAGGATATCATAATGCCTTGAAAGGGGATGTCCATAGAGGTGGCTAAGAAATTCCAAGAGATGGAAGAGATGATCAAGATCAAGGTCAAGGAGGCACTCAAGATTGAACTAAAGACAATGAAGAAAGGAAAAGGGCCAAGTGAGGAGACTCATGAAGAAGGGGAGCAAGAGGATGAAGAAGAAGAACCCCAAAGGAAGGAGCCAAAGATACCTATTGATCTTAGACCATTCATTGAAGCCCTAAAAACAATAGGCAAAGACTCTTTTGAAGCCAAGATGGAGATTCCTACCTATAATGGGAAGATGAATGCTGAGGAACTTGTGTATTGGATATACGCCTTGAATAAATATTTTGAGTACAAGGAAGTGGCTAAGGAGAAGAAAGTGAAGTTTGCAAAGACCAAACTAAAGGGTGTTTCTTTAACATGGTAGAACTATACTCAAGGTAAACGGGTGAAGATGGGCAAGAGTATGATTCATTCTTGGGACAAGATGGTGTCCAAATTGAAGGCCCAATTGATTCTTGTTGATTATGAAGTGTAGTTGTATAGGAGAATGTAAAATTTCAAGCAGAAGGACTTGGATGTGGCTTCCTACATAGAGGAATTCCACAAATTGAGTTTGAGGTAAAGGCACCGTGAAGATGAAAAGGAGAAGGTTGATACGTACTTGAATGGACTCAAGTTCAACATTCAAGATGAGATGAGTCTGATGACTCCTAAAATAGTAGATGAATTCTTTCAAATGGCTCTAAGGGAAGAGGATAATTTGAGAAGAGAAGGTGAATAGAACGGTAGGGGAAGAGGAGGCAAGAACTTAAGAGGAAATAAAAAATTTTGGGGGAAGATGACAATGTCAAAAACCCCAAGGTGAGTCTAGCCAACAAGAACAAAGTGGAGACTCAAGTTCAAGAGGAGGCTTTATAGGAATATTTGGAGGACTAGGAAGAGGTCCTAGTGTCTTCACAGGGAGATTCTTTACTTACATTCAAGTAGGACACACAACAAGTAATTGTCCTGAGAAAACCTCAAAATCTCATGGAGGAGAGAGAAGGAACTAGTTGATTCAAGAAGAAGATTTCCAAAGTGTGAATTCCCAATTGGAAGTGCAGCCCTGACCCATGATGGAGAAAGCTTTATGATGAGGAGAACCATGTTGAAGGTGCCTCAAGTGAAAGAACCCCCTCAGAGGAAGACATTATTCAGAACCACATGTAAGGCCTATGGTAAGCTATGTAAGGTAATAGTTGATTCAGGTTCTATTGAAAATTTGATTTCCACATAGATGGTAGACAAATTAAAGTTGAAAAGGTTACCTCATGCTAACCCTTATAAGGTGTCATGGTTGAATAAAGGGCAACAGGTCTTAGTGGATGAACAATCTTGGGCAGAGTTTGAGATAGAGTATAAAGATAGAATATTGTGTGATGTAATCCCCATGGATGCTTGCAATCTATTGTTAGGGCATCCATGGAAATATGATGTACAATCCCAACATGATGGGAAAACAAACTCCTTTCTCATAACTAAAAAAGGAAAAAATACAAGATGGATCCTTAAACAAATGAGAGTGTGAATAATAAAATTGGGTCAAATGTCACGTTAGTAAGTGGTAAATAGTTTCTAGACATCCTAAAGGAAGAAGGAACCCCCGGGTATGCTCTGATCTTGAAGCCCAAAAACAGTCCTAATGTGCCTAGTAATGGTAAGGAATAAATTACCAAGGAGGTACAACAATTGTTGGATAGGTATAAGAGTATAATGGTGGAGGAAATACCTAACACCTTGCCACTCATTAGGGACATAAGCCATCAGATTGACTTCATACTAGGGTCTACATTGCCAAACAAACCATCCTATAAGATGACTCCATCTCAGACTGAGGAGATTACCAAGCAAGTGCAAGAATTGTTGGATAAGGAGTTGGTGAGAAAAAGTCAGACCTTGTGTTGTCCCAATAGTCCTAGCACCTAAAAAGGATGGTAAATGGAGACTTTGTACTGATTCTAGGGCCATCAATAGGATTACCATAAGATATAGGTTTCCTATGTTGGCAATTGACACTCATCCGGTTTAGTTGTGTTGTCATTGATGGAAACACACATCATTTTGGGTTGGAAACTTAACTAGTACTCACTGGTATTCATTATTCGGCAACCGAGATTTAGGGAAACCATCAAACTAGGAACTGGTATATGAGGTTGACATAAGAGATTGATCCAACAAGTTTACACGGCAACAATCGTCAACATCGATCATGAAGTTTAATGCATTTATTTTTGTCTAGGCCAAC